>NC_077229.1:322817731-323153222 GCF_027887165.1 Monodelphis domestica | reverse complement strand
CTACCTCTTGTTTGGTCATATTTTTCCTTATCCATAGATCTCAGCAGTAAATTATTCCATGCTCCTCTAATTTGCTTATGATTTCAGCCTTAATGTCTAAATCACATATCCATATTGACCTTATCTTGGTGCACAGTGTGAGATGTTGGTTTACTTCCAGTGTCTGCCTTGCCATTTTCCAATTTTCACAACAATTTTTGTTAAATAGTGCCAAAAGTTTGGATCTTTTGATTTATTAAACACTAAATTACTGTATTTTTAGTCAATTATTACTAGTATTATATGCTTGATTTATTCCACTGATTCACCACTCTGTTTCTTATCTAGTACCAGTTATTTTTGACAATAACTGCTTTGAAATAGTTTGTAAAGTTGCAACTTTATTGTTATTATTTAAACTATTAGTTTATTGCTAGATTTTGTGTTTTTATTACAGGGTATAGTTATAAAGCTTTGAGCTTTATATGATGACTTTTAAAATATTTAAATTTTTTTCACTTTACTATGTTGCAGGCAATGGTATTACATAATCGTAGAGACCTTCTTGACCATCCTGTTTGCAGAGAATATTTACTTATGAAATGGTAAGATTTAAATGGTCAATGCATGTTAGCTTAGTTCTTATTGACATTTGTATTTACCTCTGCTAAATTCTTATTTCCAAACAGTTAGGCATCACTAAAGAGAAAAAATTCCTTTTTCATGTAAAATTTTAGAGTCTAACCTAGACACCTTCTTAAATACTACCTTGTCATCATAGGAAATTTTGATACTATCTAGTTTTGGCTCTCTAAAGGAATTGTTAGATCAGTTCTGAAATAAATCCATATATCAAAGAATGTTACATCAGTGAAGACATAATTAATTTACTCTTACCTCTAAGGATCTTTAGGTAGACAATGGAATAGATTCCAGAGGTATGGATTTTTTAATGTACATCTTAAGCTTTCTATGGCAAGGGGAAAAAAAACGTTCAAAATATATAAATTTTGTTTACATGTTTTGTTTTTTTTAGGATGGCTTATGGGTTTAGAGCCCATATGATGAACCTTGGATTATACTGTCTTGGCCTTATCCCTATGACCATTCTCATTTCTAATATGCAGCCAGTTGTGGCTTTTAATTCAACAGAAAACATCAATAGTACCAATGGTGAATCAAAACCCTTAGACCATAAGGTATTATATTCAATTTATTTTCATTCTTTGACTTAATTTTGATATTATTTTTGAAATAAATAATTAGATGATCATCCATTTGAAAGGTCCTGACTAGGGCTCTAAGCTAATAGGTAGGTGACTGAATGAAAACTAGCCTTCTTCGTCTACTATCTATTGACTTTACCCTTGATGCTAAACCATGCTTAAACTGTATATTCCATCTACCCATATACCCATTTGATTTTATTATCCAACTGCTGCCTCTTATGCCACAGGCACTTCCTACCTCTTGCTCTGGGTATATATTAATAGTGTCACTAGTTCTGGAAAGGGCAACATCAGTTGTGTTCTCTGGTCCTTCCTCCATATGGGTTGTCTTTCTCCCTGACAATGGAGGCCCCTTGAAGGTAGACAATATCTCTCCTTTTATATTTCTAGCACTTATTTCAGTGTCTGGCTCATAGAAAAATTTTTATAAATCCTTTTTTACTCATTCATAGTAAGAAAGAGGAAATAAAGTAAAAAGAGAACTTGAAGTCAGAAGAAACAGAAATTGAAATCCAGCCTCTAACATTATTATTAGTTATACAGTCTTAGGCAAGTCATTTATCCCCCTTCAGCCCTAGTTACCTTCCCTTCAAAATGGGAAGATAACACTTTTTATAATTGCTTCACAAAATTTCTTGAGGAAAGACTTTATAAACCTTATAAACCTGAGCACACTATGTCAATGTGAGTTAGCACTATTAGTATTAATTCTGAAATTGCAGTGTATCAATATCAATAGAATGATATGAATGATTCCATGAAAAGCATTTAAGTGGTTATTATATGCTAAATATTTTCCTTCCAGAAGCAGATGTAAAATTAAAACAGTCCCTGACACAAAGATTTTGGGGGAGAGATAGCACATATAGCGGAAAGGTTGGCAAGGAAGGGCCACGATGTGAGTAATCATTAAAATGATGAGTGTAACAACTGAGCATTCCAGTAATATATCCTTTCCAAAGGTAATAGAGTGACTCTTTGATTACAGTTTCCAGAAAAAAAAAGATGTAATGAGAGTTGACTATAGTGGCAGGGCTGAAAATAGGCAGGGGAAAATGAGGAAATAAAATCTCAGAGAATACAGAGTAGAGTGGCCTACTTCTTTCTCCTCTCAGGTATGGCCTCTGGTGTTCCCTTTCGACAGGTGGAGCAATAGTGGCATAGAATTTGAAGCTATTTGGTCTGCTTGTCTATTTGTTGGTCTTACTGTATGTCTTGTTTTTACTTTCTCATTTAGGTACAGAACTATATTTTTCTATAACTCTGAAAAAAAGGAAATATGATTTTATTGTTATTTCCATAAAATTAATATATTGTCTTCAGAGTGGCCTCTGTGTTTGATTTAGAACTGAGGAATATAAAATAAAAAGAAAGCAAAATAAAAAAAAATTAGCACCAGATAAATGTGAACACATAAAATTATTTTCTTTTACACTGACACTTCTTTAAACTACTTATCTTATGTCCTTTTCTGTTTCAGAATTCATATCTCATAAAAGTTTGCATGATTTTAGTTTTTCTGTCAAGTGTATTTGGATTTTGCAAAGAAATGATTCAAATCTACCAACAGGTAATCAATATATTTTTCCATCTTTATAATTGTACCCACATCAAAAAGGACATTGATTTATCTAACGAAAGTTTATTTTGGTAGAAGCAGCTAACATGACTTTCTTAATTAGAACTCACAGCATATATATTAAAATATCATAGGAAAGAATGGTACTCCTTGTTGGTTCCTCTATTGGGTCAGAAACAACTTCTATATGATTTTTTTAATCCAGTATGAATCTGAGTCTGTTTAAGAAATCTAGATTATTTTACTAATGTAATTGAGTAACTTCTCATATTGAGTTTGCATTCTATCTAGTTTAGTCTCTAGATAGTTCACTTTTAACATTAGATCACTCTTTGCAGTAGCTTGCTTGATGCTTGCTTTTAAATGTTTAAACACAACTACCAAAGATTTGATCATCATGTAAAAGCAGATGATAAACAATAGTAGCACAGGGACATAAGAGGTTAGTTGTAGGGGTGTCAGTGAGAATAATGGCATTAAAAAGTCATAGGTAAGTACATTTTGTATAAATTCTGGTACAATAGTGAAAATGAGAGATCATATCTAATAGAGAAAATCCCATGGTGATTTTATGTAGCTAATTCACCAGGTTTTCTGAGAGTACAGATTCTTTGGATCAAGTTGACTGAGAGATGGATTTTGTAGCCACCTAGAGTTCAACTCACTGTTATCACAGCAAACAGTGAAACTCAGCTCTAGTTGCTTTCACAGACCTCCCACTGAGATAATGGCTCACAGTTGGACCCTTAAAATCAGACAGTTAGGTTCTTTGTCCTAGTTAGCTTGCCATACTGTAAAACTAAAAAAAAAATAATGGTGAGCTAAACAAAATATATAGAAAAACTGTTCCAATTATGTTCCAATATAGGTTCAAAACTTCAGATACTTTTGATATAGATAATCAAAAGTATCTTCAGTGATGAAGTGAAGCTCAAATGTGAACTTCCCTTAAAGACAAGGTGCAAGGATGCTAAAGAGACTCTTATAAATATTTATTGAAATATATAAGGATAAATAAAGGATTTCTAATTCTAAGGGATTCTAAATCCACCCAAATAAACTGCCAGGTTCTTCAAGGAACCGCTTCTCCTGTGTTTCACAGGCTACACTAATCCTCCCTGATCTGACTAACCCAAATTTATACTATCTAAATAAAAACTACTGCTATTATCCTTATAAATCTTTACTTCACCCTCAAATTATAAAATGGCAAAGGCTAGCTGGTTGAGTCTCAACAAGAATCAAGTTAGGACTCTGAGCCTTAACAGACTCAGAGTCCAAACCAAAGACCAGATCTTTCTTTGGTCTTCTCAGAGTTAAACAATCTATAAAACCACAATAGATACTTAATAGTGTTTCCACTTTGGAAAAGGAAAACACTGAGCTCCTTCAGATATTTCCCTCAGACAGAGAGAGAGGCAAAAATGTTACCTCCTCCAGCCCTGAGAGAGAGTCTCTTAGTGTATCTCTGCCAATTGCCAGAGAGTAATTGACATAGAAAAATGATTATAACTGTCACATCTGAAATTAACACACTCTCTCAGTTCTGCTTCAAACTCCAGTTCTTTTCTCAAGCCAGCCACTTTACTTTTTATCTCTAAACTAATAAAACAATATTTTTCTAATATCATCCTTACATCCTCACATGAACTAATTTGCTTTTTAAATTTCAATCAAATTCATTCTAATCTTATGAAAAGTAAATTGTCACAGTATTGAATGAAACTTTGATAAAGGCATGATTTTGTTTACACAGGTAGTCCTGTGAGCCTCCATTCCTTCTGAGTATCTCAATTTTTTTCTTGTGATTCTTGATTCTTGTGTCTCTAGTTTTTTCTCATTCCCTCCGTAAAGGACCCAATAAACTGTTTTTTTTTATTTTTCCTACAGAGCCATTATTTTCTCTGGGCTACATATTGTCTGACTAGTATATTTATTGTTTCTTTTTCTCACTTGTTAATTTTTCATCATCAGTAATTTATTTATCCCTGTTACTGACACATTATCATTGGTGACATACTACTGCATCGTTGTGTTCATTTTTCATTTTAGTTCTTCCAAAATGATAACATTCCATAAATTTTACTCATATGCCATTATTGAGAGAATAATTATGCAGATAAAACCTTTGTAATATGCAATGCAATCTGGTCATCGAGCACTCAGTTCCTGGTCCAGCTCAGTTTCCAACTATTGTGCCTTTAAAGGACATAAAAGCAGTAACAATAAAATCTCTTCCTTCCTATTTGTTGTTCAGTCATGTCTGACTCTTTGTGACCCCATTTAAGGTTTTATTGGCAAAGATTCTTTACATATAAGGAAATGGAGTCAAAGTTAAATGACTTGACCAGGGTCACACAACTATTAAGTAACTGAGGCTAGATTTGAACTCATGAAGAGGAGTTTTCCTAACTCCAGGCTTGGCACTCTATCCATTACCCTCTCTGGCTTCATATATCTATAGACAAATGCCTGAAGCATATATGACTACAAAGGTGAAATAATGCTAAAATAAGAAGTCAAATTCAGTCTTATTCTATTCAAATCAATGAGCATATTTTTAGTTCAGACCTATTGGTATATTAACCTACTAATAATAAAACTCCATTTATCAGCATAGATGGACAACTCTTCTGCCTTTTATACTTCTGGAGAGTTGTCTGAGGCACTGAGAAATTGAGTGACTTGCTAACAAGTATGAAATTAAGTAATGACTTGTCAAGAGCATTTGTTAAGAACCTACTATGTGCCAAACCCTGTACTAAGGGCCAGAGCTAAAAGAACAAAAATGAAACAGTCCCCGCTCTTAAGGAACTTGCATTCTAGCAGCAGAGCAACATGTACATTTATAAGTATATATAGAATATGTGTCAAAAGGAGTGATATTAGCAACTGGGAAGGCTCAGGGAAGGTTTTACATACAAAGTCGTATTTGGATTGAGATTTGAAGGTAATGAGGGATTGTGACATTTGGAAACAAGGAGGGAGAACATTCTAAACTAGGTGGCTAGACAGTGTTAAGACATGTGGAAAAGAGATGAGTGCCCCTAGGTAAGAAACATCTAGTAAGGCAATTTGCCTGGACCATTGAGTTGTGAGGGAGTAACTAGGTGGCACAGTAGATTGAGAATCAGGCCTAGAGTCAGGAAAACTCATCTTCTTGAGCTCAGACCCAGACCTAACACCTCTTAGCTGTGTGACTCTGAGCAAGTCAGTTAACCCTGTTTACTTCAATTTCCTCATCCATCTTCAAAAAGAGCTGGAAAAATAAATGACAAACCACTCCACTATCTTTGCAATAAACCCCCAAATGGGGTCAGAAGGAGTTGGGCACTACCTGAATTGCCTGAACAAATGTCTAAGAAGACTTGAAAATTATGAAGCTGGATTATAAAAAGTTATAAATGATTTCAGAGAATATTCAGGTTTTCGGGAATCCAGTTTTTGCTTGGAATATGCTTATATTAGAGACACAGTCTAGGAAGCTCTAATCCTCATTATAATCCTTTCCAGGAGACTCCCTGAGTTAATCCTGCCTCTAAGGAAGACCTTATAAGATTTAAATTAGGTTTTGACTGAATATGAGAGTTATAAAAATGGTTACCAATTATAAAATATTAGCCCTTAAGTCAAAATTTCTGTAAGCAGCTTTTATTTACAACAAGGTAGAGATAGTGAAAGTGGGAAATATAGGAAGGAGACAAAGCCTGATGTAGCCTACCAGCCCTAAGTGCTGCTCTTGTGAAGTCTGGCTCAACCCCTGGCAGGGGCTTCCCCGAATCCCACATGGATTTCCCAGTAGTCCTTAACCAGAAATCGCAGTAGTGTCTTCAGCCAGATTTCCATCAATGCAGAATAACTCCAAGGAAAAGTCTGTCTCTTCAGCTCTACTCACCAACACAGGGAAGAGTTTCTCCAAGGAACCAGCCTCTCCAAAACCAAGGAAGCAAAGAGACCAAACCATATTGGATCTCTTCTTTTATACCCCTGTTTTTCCACATCATTTCCTGTCTCTCCCCCCTTCATAGGGACCAATTGCAGTCTTTTGATTTGCCTAGCACTGCCAAGGGGGTCAGTGCTTATGGCCTTTGGGGGGGTATGAACTAATAAGTAACTTGTGAACTCTCTTGCCTAGCTAGCTACTAAGTAGGGGTATTTTAAGTTCTTGATTTGATTAACTAAAAATAGAGAAAGGGAGAGTTAATTCTATCTTCACAACCTATATAATTCCTCAACCATTTTGGACTAAATTAAATGTATACTGAAATCTCATAGTGTTTCCAACCATAACCAAAGACTTAAGTCTGCTCTAGAGATGACATGTAAACATAATAAAAAGTCACCTAGGAGCAGGAGAATGACATTTAGGTGGTGAGCTCCTTGAGGACAAAGACTGTTTTTGCCTATCTTTGAATCCCCAGGACATAGGACAGTGCTAGGCACAAAGAAGGTACTTAAACATGTTTATTGACTTTATTTGATGTGAGTCTAATTTGTGCTTTACAAAAATTGTTGTAGTTACTATGAGGAAGATTAGAATGGAGAGAACTGTGAGTCAAGCACTCACTGTGTTTTCTTATTGTGCTGAGAGTTATGGATAGGAAGACAAAAAAAAAAGAGGCCCCCCAATTTAAATAGCAAATCTTCCATGAGAGTTGGAAGGAAAGAATAGCAAGAACACATAAAAATACAAAATAATTTCAGGGAAAAACATTAATAATTGAAGGAAATAAGAAAGGACTGTGATAGGTCCCATGATTGGAATTAGGCCCTTGCAGGTACTAGTTTGATTGAAAGGAATAGAAATAATAATTTAGGGAAGGCAAGTAGCATTGTGCATTAAGGAGCTCTATTTGAGAAAAATATAAGTATTGGGGAAGGTAAGCATAGTTAAAAGCACTTTAGTGAAGATCAGCAAAGGGGAATTAGTAGTGATATTGTCACTTGAACAGATAACCACTCAGACCAAAAGGGAAAATAGTTGACTAATCAGGAAATAGATCACAATCTTATCACAAAGGCATGACAGAGTAGTCATGGGGATTGTCAATTATCTACACATCTTTCTCTTCCAGAAGCAGAGAAGTTAATAATTTATGGACTTCCCTTAATGTTAATTTCATTCTTTAAGAATACAGACATCCATAAAGGGGAGTAACCCCTGAAATCTGCATTTCTGGCAGAGGAGAGGAAAGAGATTTCCTCAATAGCTTTCCTTTTCCTATCCCCCTATAGCTTTCTTCCTCTTAATTTCAATCTCAGCCAACTGTCTCTACCTGGTGGACCTTGGAGAAGTCACCCTTGTGTACTTCCTCAGGTGGAAAATAGAAAAAAATTATACTCAACAATATCAGTTGTTGCTTTCATTTCTGAACCCCTTGATCTTAAGAATATGAAAAATATTAGTATTAACTACATGGCATGGGGGTGTAGGCTGACTTTCTTCATGATAGTACGTTAATATCATGTCATATTCGTATACCATTGTAATCTTCCCTTTCTTTTAAATTCCAGAAAACAAATTACTTTTTGGATCACACCAATCTAATAGAATGGGTAATCTATACTACTAGCATCGTTTTTGTGTTACCTTTATTTGTCAGTATACCAAATGACATCCAGTGGCAATGTGGAGCAATTTCTGTTTTCTTGTTCTGGATGAACTTCTTATTGTATCTTCAGAGGTAAAGTTTTTCTCTCTCTCAACCCTTACCTTTCAGCTTAGAATCAACACTGTGTATTAGATCTAAGGCAGAAGAATGTGGTAAGAGTTAGACAATAGGGGTTAAGTGGCTGCCCAGAATCACACATCTTTGAAGTTTTTCAGGCTAGATTTGAATCCAGGATCTCTTATCTCTAGGCCTTGTTCTCACTTCACTGAGCCACCTGGCTGCTCCCAAATTACTACATATTTTTAAACAACAACAATGAAAACTCCAAAGTACAACCAGATTTTATATCTTGGAGATATTTTAATTTTTCATAGATTTTAAAAATGCATTGACCTTCATATATGCTATTTGTAAATACATACTGTTACATAGACTTTTAGATATATTAATATGTGTGTATGCACATTTATGTATATATTCACATTTTTTATAAACAGTATATATGCTTCTCTGAGATGAGCTGTATTTATTTGAGGAATATAGGCTAATTGTCTTTGAAAATTCCTGAACTCTTTCTTTTTTTTTAAACCATTCCCTTCCATCTCAGAACCAATACTGGGTATTTTTCTAAGGCAGAAGAGTGGTAAGAACAGGGTTAAGTGACTTGCTGCTGCACAGCTAGGAAGTATCTGAGGTCCTGGATCTCCCATCTCTAGGTCGGGCTCTCAATCCACTGATCAGCCTAGCTTCCCCTGGAGCTGCCCCCTTAAGACATTTGTATAATTGGAGTTTTGTTGGAGTGTGAGAAGTCAAAGAAAAGTGAAAAACGTCACATTTTATGGGAGGAAATTCCAGCTTTTTCTTTGTGTCTATTTGTCCATAGATGCAAGATATAAGATGATCCACTTCAAGGCCAGACTTCTATGTAGTGCCCCACACTGCTTCTCTTTTCACTATCAGTCAGTATATTACTAATTCACAAGACAAATTGTCCATGTAACCTACAAAACGGGTAAATGACTTTAGAAGAAAAATAGCCTATACACAAAATCAATTCTATCTTCACATCTGGTAACCCACTACTGCCCTCATATAAAATGAAGTTTCAGCTCTCTGACAAGAGGGGCCTGGCTTGTGGTTTGATGAGTTGAAAAAATGAACTTATTCTAAATAGAGATCAAATGAATGGATGAAAAAGCACTAATGTAGTGCATGCTATATGCCAAGTATTGTGCAAGAATCAATGTAATCTAAAGAATAAAATATAGAATTTGAAATATTGCATTTAAAAATTTTGTTTGTTTTTGTGTTTCTTCCTAGATTTGAAAATTGTGGAATCTATGTTGTAATGTTGTTAGAAATTACTAAAACCTTGCTGAAGACTACTTTTGTGTTTTTTTTCCTAATCTTGGCTTTTGGACTTGGATTTCATGTTCTCCTGGGCTTACAGGTATGATGCCCTAGTGATATATTATCACTAGCATTATAAACAATGAAAATAAGTATGTGTCTATTCATTCATCATCTCTTGACATTCATATTTAGCACTTTTTTACCCATTAAATCCTTGTTTAATGGATGTGAATGAGATTTGGTCAGTATTTATGATTTTCAAAATAAAAGATCATCACTTAAAAAGACATTTTTTCCTTTTGTATCTTTTCATAGATTGAATACTATATTTTTTCTTTCATGTATATCTTTTCTTCATAATTTTCTTTTGGGGTCAGGGTAATCTTACATATTGTCTGTGAATTTTTATTGTTGCCCTTTTTTTGTCTCCAGAGTGCATTCTACACCCCGACCCTCTCTATAATTCAGACCTTTAGCATGATGCTAGGAGATATTAATTACCATGATGCTTTCCTTGGACCATATCTGGACAATCATCTGCCATATCCTCTTCTATCATTTATATTCCTTATTATCTTCACCTTGTACATTCCAATTGTTCTAATGAATTTACTTGTAAGTACTTACTTTTTTAATTTCATAAAATCTCATTGCTTCCCCATGGTGTTGATATGACTTGTATTTATTTTTAAATGGGGTTCTACTGATGGTCCACTGGAAGATGTGATCATAGGTCCTTGAAGGTTATGCCAGTATACAGTAGGTTGTACCAAGCAAGATGGCTATATGGGCCCCAAATATTAGACTATGCCTATGATTTCAGAGGATTAGCCCATCTAAATTTGGAGAAGTTCATCAGCAAGTTTACTGAAGGGAGATAAATTCTTCAGTTCAATCTACAAGCATAAACTATTTCCTATAGAAAATAGTGTAATGATTTAATGATGGCATATTGGTGGAAGGTGGGGGGACCCACTCCACTAATATCGCAGATGTTTTAAATAATATTAAGTCACAAGTTGGAGGATTTCATATTATCAGAGATCATTGCAGTCAATCATGACAGTAGGATGCAATCTTTGCCTGTGTTGACCCCTTCCCCCAAAGTGATTAGCAGAGTGTCATGTTTGATTTTGCATATCCTTAATGCCTTTTGATACTAATAGTCTTGCTAAAATAGAATGGGATATCTCAGCCCATAAAGAGGTATGTGTACTCTTAATTAAGGAATTAGAATGTTAAGCTAGAATTAACCAATTAACCTTAGAGAGTTAATAATAATTTGCTAATACATTATAGATTGGTTTGGCAGTTGGTGACATTGCTGAAGTACAGAAGAATGCATCCCTGAAAAGGATTGCCATGCAGGTAAATACCATATATAGAAAAACATTAGGACTAAACTTAGAATGATGATTTTTTGCATGTCAACTAGTTGATTTACTGAAAACAAGTTATTAGGCCATTATTTACCAAGTGCTTTTAAAATAAGTATTTAAATGATTCCCAGGAATTGTTTCATTGTAGTCACATCTTGACTTTTCCCCATTGTCTGGTCTCTTTGCTATAGCCAGAAAAACAAACAAAGAAAAAACCTAGAAGGAATATTCATATCAGGGAGATTTCTTACCTTTCTGTACTTTTCAGTATATAACCACTCTGCTAGTTATTAAATCCAGGAGACATGTTCAGTTGGGTAAATAATCCTCATTCTAGACAGCTGTTCATTATATTCACTTTGAAGCAGGAAAAAAAAAAAAGATAGGGGACACAAGAGGACTCAGGCTGTGTTGTGAATGGGAATTTTAGCTTTCAGCCGGGAGCCTATGAATTTGTCACAGTGGAGAGAGACAGACAGGCACAGAAAGATAGAGAGATACAGATGGAAAGACACAGATACAGAGACACAGGGACAGACAGAGGCAGAGAATTTCACAATTCTGATTATCTAGCTCATTTAGAAATTAAACTTTCCCTCCTAGCAATGTATTCCAAGAAAAAAATTATCAGATATATTCTTATATAAATTAAATTGTGTAACAAATGGATAGGATTTTGCAGAAGACACTAATGTTTTTCACATTTACCTTTTTATGCTCCCCTTTAAAAATGACTACAAAAAAGCATAATTCAGTGAAACCAATTCTCCTATTAGTTTAATATAATAAGGTCCAGGTGTGTTACTTTGTGATTATCTTAATCAATATAGGATGGAATTTAGAGAACTATAGGAAAAGCTAATTTACTGTATCTTCAGTTCGACTTTGCCAAATATCTTTTGCATTTCAATTCATTTCAGCAAGCAATTATTTAGCGTCTACTTTATACCAGACCCTGTACTAGATTCTGGGGATATGAAGGGGAAAAAGGTCCCTTCCCCCAAGAAGTTATCACTCCATTGTCATCAATCCAGGAGTTCTCTGCCAACCACCTGAAATGCTGATATGCTAAATTATGAATTCAAGAACGGTCTTTATTCTTAAGATCTTGAGTGTGCTAGAAATAGAGTAGATATCCTGTTTTAAAAGATTAGGAAACTGATTTTTTTGTTTTGCCCAGCCAGAAAGTCACTTCCATGGAGATGTGGGTTGAGTTGCAGGAGTTCCAGTAGGTAGATGAATTTTTTTTCCTCAAAAATGAGTTGTAAGCCTGGTCAAAGAATTGAATAAATAGTCATTTATTTCCATACCATAAATATTAGAAGAAATGTTTATGGGTTGACAAGTTTTGATATGACTTGATCTTCTTGATTCTAGTCTTTCACAATTATTTTTTCTTTTAATATTCATTCAGTCATTTATCCTTTTAAGATCTGCTATGGATAAAACAATGTATTAGTTATTCCGAGGTCATAAAGTTGATAAAAATCTTAGTCTCTGCAGAACCTTGAATTGCTTAAAAACTATTTGAGGATGCTGAAGGTAGAGAGCTATCAGGCTACCCAAGGGGGAGTGAATAAATCCAACTTGGCAAAATGGAACACATTAAAGTTTCTGTGTTGATCAGTATTGTGAACACTTTATGCACGTCCAACCTAGGAATCACACACACACACACACACACACACACACACACACACACAGGCATACACTCACACACACACAAAACACTCAGAAAAATCTAATAGAGGGGAGAGTTAAACAATAAAGCATTTATTGAATGGGTCTTCAGTTATTTTGAAACATAATTGGAAAGAAAAGACTAATATGTATGGACTAAATGAATGAATGATATATAATAAATGACAGATTTGGAAGAAAGAAAAGGTTTAATAGAGGAGTAGGGACTTGAACTGGACATTGATGGTTGAATGGAATTTAAAAGGTAGAAAGACTGTAGTATTTTAGATAGAGGCAAGAAAATGAGCAAAGACAGAAAAGTGGAGTTTAGTATTTTTCCGTTTCTTGAACAGTGAGAATGTCTACTTAATTGGAGTGTTAAGGGTATTTTGCTATGGTATCTGTTTGTTACTGTTGAAGCAGTTGGTTGTCAGCTGTAGTAGAGCTTAGGCCTTTGTCACAGGCTTTGGCCTAACAAAAAATGGCTGACAGCAACAGATTCAGGGACACAGCTTTACAAACAAAACCTCTAATTAATAAGGTTTAGAAAAGATAGGGATAGATAAAGTGGTAGAG
This sequence comes from Monodelphis domestica, assembly GCF_027887165.1. Lineage (NCBI taxonomy): Eukaryota > Metazoa > Chordata > Mammalia > Didelphimorphia > Didelphidae > Monodelphis > Monodelphis domestica. Next base: position 323,139,835 of record NC_077229.1, on the reverse strand, counting down.
GATAGGTTCCCTAATTCTAAGGGGGTGCGAACTTATCCCGATCCCCAAATCTAGGACTTCTCATGAGTTTACTTCTGTCCAGAGTCCCAGACCTACTCTGAACTCCTTAAAACTTATCACTAACTCCCCAAATCTATGCTAAATACTCTGATAGTTATTATCTTTTATATATAGTAAGTTACTGTCTCCTTTGATTCTGTCAGCTCACTTCTCCAACTTTCTGGGCCTAGTCAAGTTTGGGCCTTGGTAGGCCTCAGAGCCTGTCTCTGCTCTAAAGTCACAAAGATGATATACAGCTTCTCTTTTCTTCTTGTCTTCTGGTCTTCTTCAATAGCTATTCCCAACTCTACAACACTTCCTTTTTCCAAACTGCCACTCAGGTTTTCCAGGTTTCCAAAAGAGCCAAGTTTCAGCTTTCTCCAAGATAGATACACAACCAGGAGTGAGTGCCAGCTGGAAAACCAACCTACCTCTCTTCCTCAAGATTCCCTGCAGGCCTCAAAATTCTCTTGAACCTTTCTCCAAGATTCCAAGCTGGGCTTAAGGCAATGTGATCTGGAAGTCTCTTCACTCTGTCTCCCAAATCTTTTTTAATCCTAATAAGAAGAAAAGGTTCAGGCTCATGAATTTTAATTGAGCCTAGGTTATGGAAGACCTTTTTTCTAACCTTAGGACACTGGACTTGACTTACTACATGGTAGTAGGACATTTTAAGCTCTTGGGAAAAGAAGTGGCATAATGAAAATGGTATTTAAGAAAGATTAATATCATAATTTTAACCCCATACATTTTATCTTAGAATCAATACTCAGTATTCATTCTAAAGCAGGAGTGGTAAGGAATAGGCATTTGGGGTTCAATGACTTTCCCAGGGTCACACAGCTAAAATGTGTCTGAGATCCTATTTGAACCAAAGACCTCTTGTCTCCACACCTGTCTTTATCTACTGGTCCATCTAGCCAGCCTCATAATGTTTTTGTTTGTTTCTTTTTAGACCATAGAGCAAAGAAGGAAAGTACGTCTTATATGTACATATTTTTCCTCATGTAGTCTCTTCCATTAAAACTGGAGATAATTTTGGCCAGGGACCTTAGTTGTTGTTGTTGTTGTTTTTGTACCATCACTGAATCTAACGAACATAGTTTGGTGGGAAGATGGTAAAATTAGTGTTTCTTATTAAATTTTGTTGATAATGGGACATATAAGTTGGCAATCCCATGGTGACTTCAATGGAGCACTGAAGACCAGGTAAAAGGGCAGGATGAGATGGAATGGGATAGAAAATCATTGTTAAATGCTTACTGTGTGCAAAGTACACTTCTAAGTGCTAAGGATATATGAAGGTAGTTTCATTTCTTATGGAGCTTATGTTCTAATTGGAAGAGTCAACACATAAATGAGGGTTCATGTGCTTATCCAATTCATGACAGACAGAAAAGACAGTGTATTTCAGGAGAGAAAGTAGCAGAGCAGATAGTGAGGACCCATTGACTTTTGAAAAGGTAAGACAGATAGAGTGATAGGGGAATCATTGTCTTAGTCAAACTACTTCAAGCATTGAATGAATTCTCCAAGGGAGGAGATATAGATGAAAAAGAGACTAACTTTTTTCCTGCTATCTCTATTCTTCCTTATTAGCCCATATTTCCACTAGAGGCTATGGGATGAGGTAAAAGAGTGGAATTGGTACCCGAAAGAGAAGCAATGGCAAAATTATTCTTATTTGTCTTTTGCTTTTGAAGAGGGCCACTGATATCATGAGATGATGATGTCTTGACATACATAGATTGGGTTGAAGTGAGGCAGAGTTGCACAAATTTGTTAGCCTCCCTCTCTCTTTCAGAGTCATTAAAATCCAGGGTAAAAACAAGTCAGGACAACGGATGATGATCCAGCATGCAGTATATGGCTTGGCATCTTCTATGTCTGACCAAGTTCTAAATGGTTCATAGCACCTGCTTCAGCTTTAGACACTCAAACAAATTGTTCTCTTGCACCCATTCTGCCAAGGGAAGTCTTCATATGCTGGGGACAGAAACCCTCCTTCAACTCACCAATGGGTTTGTGGTCCACTGGTTACCCTCATCCTGGTTAGCCCATTTCTTGTGAAGATTTACAAGGGTGTGGCTGCTGTTCATGCAACAGCTTCTTGGAGCCACAGGTGAAAGAGTTAATTACAGGTGGGCACCAACAATGGATGAGCAGCTGGGAAAATGGCTTGGCAAGCCTTTATACCAGAGATACCAGTTTTCCTTGAATACTCATACACCATAGAGATGTAATAGTGTTGATAAAAAAGAAGGAATACATTCCTAAGTGATTTTTAGTGACAGCATAATATCAAGAAATCCAACTAAAATTTATTATTAATTAATATGTAAGATTTTTTTAAATGTTCATGCTAATGAGTGTATTTTTGCTGTATTGTGTTTTAGGTGAAACTTCATACCAGTTTAGAGAAAAAACTTCCATTTTGGTTCCTTCATAAGGTGGACCAGGAAACAATCATTGTATATCCTAACAGGAGGAAGAACTTTGGATTAATGGTAAATGCATGCTATCACATTAAAGTTATAAAACTGTGCACTTATATGTAATGTATTATCTCATAGGACATCTTTTTTGGACTTTGAGACTAATCCTGTCCATAAGAAACAATTACCATTAAAAAAAGATGCATTAACTCATTATAAGAATAATATGAAATAGATAAGTAGAGGTGATTTAAATAAATCTAAAAGCTATCCAAACTCAGTTATTTACTTCCTTCTACATGATAGGGCAGAATATGTTAATTTTCTCACAATAATAGTGAGTAGTCATTGCAGCATAGTTGAAAAATGTAACCCAAAGTGATAAAAAAGTCTATTTCCACATCTAAATACAAATAACTTTCTGAGCTTCCTCATTCATCCAGATATAACAACTATGAACCTAGAGGTAAGAGGGCAAATAATCCACAAAGTTAGTATTTAAATTAATATACTTGTAAATGTGTTATTTCCATACATTTGTTAGTCAATTTTAATATGTACAGCATCATACAGGGGAAAGTGTTGACTCTGAATACATAGTAAACTGGAGTCCTGGATTCTAAAGTAAGTTTTGATACTAAAAGCTTGTGATTTTGATCAAAGTCTCTGCCTTAATGCAAAAAAAAATGCAAAACACCAGAGATTATATATAATAACATCTTTGTTTAATTAGAGTTCACTGGTGATCAGTGATGGTTGTAGAAGAAATGAGTTCCGGTAATTAACAGGTTTGAAAATACAAGTGCAGACAGAGCAATGATGAGTAAAGTTCTTGTTAACTCTCTACTGAAATAATCAGACTGTAGCTGCATACACTTATCTTACTCAATTTAATAGTTTATATAAGACTTAAAGAAAATCCACCTAGTATACTCTGCTCTAATATATAAAGGATAACAGATTCTTTACCATTTTCCCTACTACTCTTAGTGCACATTCATCTTACATTCAAAATGAAAAACCTCTTCCTGCCTCTATAGTGAAAAATTCCCAACAACCAACACTCTTGCAACTATTTAAACCTGATTAAGAAAATGCAGATAGTCATTTATGGAGCAATTTCCTAAAACTATTTACATAGGCCAAAGAGAATTATGTAAAGATAATTTTATAGAACTAATATCTCGTGAATAGGGTTAACATATTTATTATCTGAGATTTTTAAAAATCCTGATCTAAGTAAATGCTAATTTAACTGCCATGTTTTATCCCATAGAATATATTCAATTTCTTCTTTTGTGCTCGATATACAAAACCAGAAATACAGAGTGCTGATACACCTTTAGAAGTGGAAGTTTTGAAGCAGAAATACAGGTATTATTTATACTTCTGTGTCAAATAATTTCATGGGTAATTGTGGATTTGTGCTAGGAGGTGTGTTGCTTATACAAGAATTTAAAATTTAGTTTTTATGCTAAATATTAAAGTTCTAAAGTAATATTATAGTCACAGATTTAAAATATAGCCCGAGTCAAAATGACTTTTAGCAGTTTTATTTACAAAGAGGTTGAAAGAGGGAAAATGGAAAAATGTGAAGAAAGTAGAGAATTGTCTAGCCTATTACCCTAAGTGCTGCCCCAGTGTCCAGCTCAGTCCTGGCAGGGCTCAATAATCTTCAGACAGAGGTCCTGGTGGTATCTTCAGCCAGAGTTCTACCAACACAGCCTTCTCCAAAACCTAGGCAGGAATCTCTGGAACAATATCTCCAGAAGCCAGGAAAGGAAGGCCAGCTACTCACCCAGCAAACTGTCACAGGATCCAGGGAAAGAGTCTCCTCCTTCAGTTCAGCTCACTGATGCAGTGTCCAAAGACAAACTAAGAAGTTCAAAGGAAAAGTCCCTTGGATAGAAAGTTCAGGACTTTTTATAGTCTTTTTCCATGTCATTTCCTATCCCTTCCCCACTTTATGAGAATCAATCACAGTCTTTCAACTTGCCTAGCATTGCCCAGGGTTGGGTGGCAGTAGCCTTTGGAGTTGTGACCTTACTCTACTAATTCTCTTATGAATTCTTTTACTCAGTATTAACTAAAGGTGCTTTGAGTTCTTGATTTGATGAGCTAAAAATAGACAAGGGGAGAGTTAATCCTATCTTCACACCTAATTGATTGATGCTGGTAGTGTGATGGTAAATGGAAGTAAAAAAATGGTTTCCTGGGTATTTGATAGCAGTGTTTCAATTTCATCTATATACACGCTTTCTATACTTATAAGGAATTGTTTTGTAATTATATAGGAAAAGTTATGGTTTACTTTGGCATTTTATTTAGGTACACATGCCATGGGGATATGGTTTCTCTAGGAAACATGTTTTGGAGGCCCTGAAGTGCATTTTGTGTCCCTTCATTGTAAACCTCACAACTTCATACCAACCACATGGACAGAGGCAAAGTGTAATAAATCTCTGTTCTGAGAGTAATCAAATAAAAAAATTGCTTCTTGGGAACATGACTCAAGAATAATCACCCAGCTTCCCAGCTTGCTCTCCTAAATGTAAACATTAGGACAGAAATAATTTTGTTTGAATGGTTCACTTTTGCTTAGCATACCTTTCCCAATGCTCAGATACCTTAGGTCATATATGTTACCTTCTGCTCAGATTCTTTGCCTTTTGACATAAGTACTTGATGAGGGATAACTGGGAGATGGACTTTTGGGCAGATTTGAGAGGAGAGAGGGAGTCACAACCTTACTCTAGCTCAAGTAGTATGCTGAAGGAGAGAATTAAACTGAAAAATAATTCATGAATTATGTGTACCCATTTAGGCTGAAGGATCTTGCTTTCCTTCTGGAAAAACAGCACGAGCTCATCAAGCTTATCATTCAGAAGATGGAGATCATCTCTGAGGCCGAGGATGAAGACAATAATTTTTCATTTCAACAAAGATTTAGGAAGCAACAGTTAGAGAGAAATAGCAAGTGGCACAGTGTGCTAAAAGCAGTGAAAGCAAAAAAGAAATTGTGTTTAATACCCCACAACTAGCTCTCTGTTATTTTTGGTTTACTTCCCTCACTGACTAAATTCATTTGGGACTTTTATTCATTTTATCCTATCTAACTTCCATTTGTGAGGGACAGGAGGGAAGAAGAGACAGAGCTGTGCTTCTAACTCTGAGTAATTTTTATGTTCTTAAAATTTATACAAAAATTAAACAAATTTGCCTGTCATGTTTCATTCATTGAAATTATATTTTAAATTTGTCCCTGTTGATACCTTCAACTCAAAACATATCTCTTATTATTTGAGTGAGCAAACTTTAAGAAAAAAATAAATGATAATGAGTCATACATATGAATATCATTTTAGAGCTTAAATGTCAATATGTATAACACTGAGATGCCTATCTTGAATAATAGATAACCTAGTAGACCATAATCATAAGAACTATATTCATGCCTGCCATTTGTGCTGTTGTCCTTCAATTTAATTTGTGAATACCCTATGTTTACTCTATGTGCTCTGTAGATTAGGCTGCTAAAGCAAGAACTCGCCTCGGTCCTGCTTGTTTACCACCAATGCATTTGATGTCATGAGAGCTTTCTGTGAGAAGATAAGAGTAATCTACTGTGCATGAAAATAGTTTCTTCCTGAATGTAATCTGACCCGGTTATGCTGTTATATCCATTTCTAGTAATCATCCTAATAAACTATCTTTAATGTTCATGTGCTCCTTTGTATTCAACCAATTTAAAATTTATAAAAAATGTTCTCAGATACTTCTTATCTGTGTGTCCCTGAACAAGTCATCTAACCTCTCTCATTATCAGTTTCTTTTTCAGTAAAATGGGGATAATAAATAGTTCCTAACTTACAAGGCTGTTATAATGATCAAGTGAGATGACATTTATAAATATTATGTCTTTAAGGAATCTTAGACACAAATAAGGTTAATAACTACTGTATTTCACTAAGAAACCTTTTAGGTCTAATACTCTGACTATGAAGACTGTCTCCAAAATACAAATCCCTAGTACTTGAGACAGTGCCTGGCACAGCGTATGAGCTTAATAAATGTTTATTGCTTGACTAAGAGCAGTAACTTCTTGGTCACCAATTAATCATTAATCAATCAATAAACTTTATTAACTATGTGCCAGACCCCAAGCTAAGTGCTGGTAATTTAAGAAGAGACAAAAAATATAGTCCCCGCCCTCAAAGAGTTTATGAGGTAATGGATTTTTTTAATGGCTTAATCCTGGCTCTCTATACCATTTCAATTACATTTTAAAATGTTTGTAGTTGACCACCAGCAATTCACTTAGCTCCTTGTTTGGGTGGTCTAGATTGTAGTACCCAGTCTGATTAGATTCCCATCCTTTCTTGTATCTCTGTCATCCATTTTTCATTGCCTTACCATTCCAGATGATCAATCTTCTTCATAGAAGTCTATTCAAGTTCAACATCACAGATGTTTGGAAAATGTGTAAAAATATCTGCTCAAATACCGGAATTTCATGTAAATTATATTCTCATGGTAACACGTGCAAGAATAAGGGTGAGATAAATATTCATTGTTTACTCTATACAGAACACTGAGCTAGATTCTAGAAATTTAAAGATGAAAAAGGAGCTGGCAGTCTAGTGGATAATAAGATGAGTGAGGATGAATTGTTCAGTTCCATGATGGTGCTATTAGGATGTCAATAAATCACCCAAGACTCCAACCTTCCTTGAGGTGTGACTTTTCCTTCTACTTTTCCCATTGGTCTTCCCCTTTGGAGAAATGTCTTTTTTCTTTCAAATCAAGCCATAGGAGTAAATATGACATTTACCCATCTCAATGCCAGCCTACCTAGTTAAGATTCCTAGTACTGTGTTGGTAAAACTATGGCACTCATGCCAGAAGGGGTTGCTCCCTTCCCCTTCTCCATGTGAATTTTTTGTAACATAGCAAAATGTTTGGTCAGAAACAATTTTTCAGGGAAACAAAGATGTCAAAGAAAATATCTGAAATAATTCCCAACTAGTTATAGGTAATTAGTAACCATATCAACATAAATTTCTTGAATGTGTGTCTTCATAATTTTAAAAAATGAATATTACACAAATTCTACCAATAGTTAATCAATATACTTAATTACCTTGATTTCCCTTAGCGAAATAAATGAAATGTATGAACAATTTTAAGACATGATAAACTGAATAATTTTAGAGTTTAGAGGACCAGGGTGCAAGCCATTTTTCTGCCAACTACTAACTTCTTAAATCTTGGGTAAGATATTAGAGTTTCTTGAGTTTCAGTTTCCACCTTTGTACAGTAATGAGATTGAACAAAATAGTATATAATTTTCTAGTTCTATATCTAAGAGCCACTGACTTATTAATGAGAGAACAGTATGAAATTAGGTTCTAATAGATCTTAAATGTTTTTATCCTATGGCCTTGGCTTCAGCTGAAGTAGAAAGTTAATAAATCATGGAAATCCTTGGTTTATCTCCATTCCAAAAGTTCCAAAGCTCCAAAGCTGTATCAGAAGGAAAAGAAAAAAAGAAATGATTCATCCTGATAGCATAAAATCAGGTCAACCTAAATTGACCCAGGTTTCCAGCCATGCCTAGAGCATTTTACATAAGAATCTTATAATTGCTAGGGACTCCTCTTCTTCTCACACAGGCATACATGAAATGTCATTCATAACTCCTCCAAGTAGGGGAACTGGCTAAAAACTTGAATTGCATTAATAATAAAGGAGACTATAAATGAAAAGAGGAAAGTTGATGAGTAAAAAAGCCTTAATATCTAAAACTTGTGCTTGAAACAAACTTTTGGTTTTCTAAGTCACCTTGGGGCCAACAAAACAGAATATACAAAGAAAGAAAGAATTTCTGAATTAAAAGAGAGCTACTTACTTCAGTTGAAGGTTGTACTGGAGTAAGTTGTCACAAAAAAAAAAATCAAGAAAGGAAGACAAAGGAATACTATCCTGTGAAGATTGGATTTAGCTATCTCCTGATTGTAACAATGAAGATACTTAGTCTGACAAAATCAGGAATGTTTATACCTATACTTAAGGATTAAGCATTCAGGAGGACAGCCTTTGATAGACATATGCAGAAAACAGCTGACAGACCCCTTGACTGTCCTAAGTCAAGCTAAGCTACCATTAGTACAGATGAGATGCAGGAAAGTAATATAAAACCGTCCATATATTTTGTGTCACTTCCCCTCTTTGGACTCTTTCCCTGGAGAGGTGGATCTGGCTGGTCACTTCCTGTGAGCAGGCCTGGGCGCCAATTCAATCCTGGAACTCAAGCCTGGCTTCCTTGAGATGGTCACGTGGTAAGTGATAATACTGACTCCCTTTTTCCTTGGCTTTCAGGGGAGGCCACCTTGGCCAAGGCCTTTGAACTCCTGCCTGGCTCAGCCTGAGCCAGAGCAGTTTAAATTAAGGATCCCTCTCTTTCTCTCTCTTTCTTAATTTCTTTTCCTCCATATTAATTAAAATCACCATAAATTTCCAGCTGACTTGGGAATTATATTTGGGATTTTTTCCTGGTGACCAATTAATTTAGATTTTAAGTCACAACTATAAAATTATTCTTTACAATCCTCAAAAAATATCCGTTCAATAAACATTTTTTAAGTTCTTACTAAATTCTAAGAGTGAAAGCAGAAATAGTGGCAGAAGGCATCTAAGATGTAAGTTCAGGACAAGGGGAGAAGATAAAGGTTTGGAGAATTATATCAATTGGTTCAATAAAAATATTGGACAAAATTTTCATCTGAGAGAGTAGGGGAGTTGAACTATGGGAGTTAGAGGTTTGGGAGTGGGAGAAAGAGGTTTGGAAAACAGTTGAATGGGATGATGAATCAATTAGAGAAGTGTAAAAAGATTGCTTTGCTACTATAATGTTCCAGTTGAGATTATAAAACATAAATCCATAATAGATTCAGTCATTAAGGTTTTATGACTTTCCTTAGTTTCAGTCAGCATCACATTAATAGGAACAAAAGTTAAGTAAGCAACTGGTAAGAGCTACTAGAAAGGCTGGGCCAGCAGGGATGTCTTTGATAGGATAATGGGACCAAACACTTTAAGTATTCTGAAGGTGGAAAGGGAATAGTTATCAGTGATGGAAAGATCAAACATATGAGTATCTCTGTGCATATTTGAGGAAGGGTGGAAGAGTAGATCACAGGAAATGAGTAAATTGAAGAACTGCAAGATTAGTGTGTTTTAAGGAATTTCAGGTTAAGGGATTTTGTTTTTACATACTCCAAGATGAGGGTAAGAGTTGGGGAGGAAAGACTGTGAGCCAGGAATTTAATTCAATGAGAAAATGACACTTTTCCAAAGGTTAGTAGGTAACAACTCTCTCCTCTTAAGGAATGCAAAATAAACTTTAATTCATAGTTCTAAAAAAATTATATAAATTAGAGTTATTTGAAGAATAGGTCTGTGACTTTATATAATTACATAATTTGAGATTTGGAAGCAATCTCAGCAACTATCTAGTTTAAACCATAAATAAAAGGAATCTTCTTAGGAAACATAGTTTATAAGTTACAGAGATGGGATTTGAACCCAAGCCCCTCAACTATAATTTTACCATAGTATGCTGTTTCTTAAATCTTCTAATCTACAGTAGTCCTTCACATGCTTTAGAGAACAATCGTGTTGGGAGGTCAATATTAATCAATTGACAAGGGACATATTGTTCCCAAGACCTCACAACACTAAAGGGCTTGTGAAAAATTTGCATTTTGAAAATTTCTGTGATTAAAATTATAAAAAAGACCTATTTTTGAATATACACATTTATATATTATGGATAGGCAAAGCACAATCATAAATATAACATACTGTATGATACTGTTGCTTCATTTCAACTTTTTCAATTGACTAAAAATCCCAGATCTTTTTTATATTACCTGTTGTTTATACATACCTCCTTCTAATTTTTGCTTGTGGGCTGAATTTTCCTTTAAATGTAATTGAATAACTTCCTGGGTTATTTATTTTTTTATCAAACTTCATTTTTTTGTTTGACCAAACTTTCTCACCCACAATATTTATTCCACTTGTAAAGAAGTTATTTCTTCTAAGTAAAATATTATCCAAAATACTGATGTTTTAAAATAATTTTATCCAAGTTATATATGATAAAAATAAAAATAAAAATTGGAGAGGTAGTCAAGACATTAACAGTTCAGACCTCCTTAAATCCTTCCTCACCAATCAAAAAACACAATGCTTCTGGGGACTAAAAACTAAATCTAACAACAGGACAGAGCTAGGGAACCCTCCTTCTGGGCCCAATTTAAAAGGTACACCCAAAAAAACGCTGAATTTTATGACACATGAGTTTAAAGGGAAGGAAAAAGGAATGTCGCAGGATTCCTCCCCCAGAGCCTTCAGTTGAGCCTTCAGTGGTGGCTGGAATATCTAGGCTGGCAAGAGTGCTAGTTTAGAGGGAGTACCTTGCTGGCACAGTTGTACTAGTCTCAGGGAATTGAACACAGGTGGCACAGAGGCAGCTGGAAGAGAAATGCAGAGCATGCAGCCTAGTAGCAGCCAAGATGTTCCATCTTGCCCCCTCTCCCCCCCTTCCTCAGGGTTTTGGCCTCAGGGCAATCCAGCTTTGCAGATCAACTACTCCCTGGCACAATCTCATTAATAGGACAGATAAGAAGCCTTCAGAGGGCAGGGAAGCTCAAGCTCCAACATCCCTCACCCACAGATTGAGCCTTGCTGACTAAGCTCCAAGGGCAAAGGCTGCAACAAAATATAGGCAACAACCTTGATAACAGGGCAAGAAGCCCAGGTCCTTTTCAGGTTTTGCTATCAGCTGGGGAAGATCTGACTAACCTGATCAATCATCAGAACAGAGAAGTCCCTTCAGGAGAGAACAGCCCAAGCCTGCAGATCCAGCACATAATGAGAGGAGCAAGAATACAGGCATCTACAGAGGGGAAAGAAGGGAGAAATATAAGTAAACAACAGAAAGAGAAAAAAGAAATTAAAATCAACAGCTTCTTTCCAGGCAATGAACAAAGAGTAAATGGAACAGAGGAGGATTAAGGAACACCAATGAAAAACACATAAAGTCCAGTGAATTGGACACAGGCTTTGGAAGAATCCAAAATAAAATTCAAAACACAATTAAGTGAGTCTGAAGACAATGGGGAAAAGAACTTAAAAACAAAAATAAATCATCTGGAAACAGAAAATAGTGTCTTGAAAACCAAAGTTAATCAGCTTGAAAATGAGGCAAAGGAGATGAAAGATGAAAGAAAGACAAGGATGACCCAAAATCCAGGGATGAAATTCAATCTTTACTAGAAGCAACTACATCTAGAAGCAAACGACTTCACAAAACAGCAAGCAGCTCTAAAAGAAAATCAAAAGAATGAAAAAATTGAGGAAAATATGAAACACCTCATTCATAAAAATGGAAGATCTAGAATACAGGTCCAGGAGAGACAACTTAAGTATCATTGGAACCATCCACATAATTGACCATATCAACAAGCAAACCAACAAAAACCACATGATTATCTCAATAGATACAGGAAAAGCCTTTGATAAAATGCAATACCCATTCTATAAAAAACACTAGAAAGTATAGGAATAGAAGGGCATTTCCTAAAAATAATAAACAGTATATATCTAAAGCCATCAGCTAACATCATCTGCAATGGGGTTGAAATAGATGCATTCCCAAAAAGATCAGGAGTGAAACAAGGATGCCCATTATCACCACTATTGTTTACATTATATTAAAAACACAAACAGTAGCAATTAGAGAAGAAAAAGAAATTGAAGGCATTAAAATAGGCAAGGAAGAGACCAAGTTATCACTATTTGTGGATGATATGATGGTCTACTTAAAGAATCCTAGAGATTCAACCAAAAAGCTAATTGAAATAATCAACAACTTTAGCAAAGTTGCAGAATACAAAATAAACCCACATAAGTGATCAGCATTCCTATATATTTCCAACACATCTCAGCAGCAAGAATTAGAAAGAGAAATCCCATTCAAAATCACATTAGACAAAATAAAATACTTAGGAATCTATCTCCCGAGACAAACAAAGGAACTCTATGAACACAACTACAAAGCACTCTCCACACAACTAAAACTAGACTTGAGCAATTGGAAAAACATTAACTGCTCATGGGTAGGATGAGCCAATATAATAAAAATGAACATCCTACCCAAACATATTTATCTATTTAGTGCCATACCCATTGAACTTCCAAAAAAAAATTACCAAATCAGAAAAAAACATAACAAAGTTCATTTGGATAGACAAAGGATCAAGGATATCCAGGGAAATAATGAAAAAAAAAATACAAAGGAAGGGGGCCTTGCAGTCCCAGATCTCAAACTATATTATAAAGCAGTAGTCATCAAAACAATTTGGTACTGGCTAAGAGACAGAAAGGAGGATTAGTGGAATAGACTTGGGGTAAGTGACCTCAGCAAGACAGTTTCAGGGACAAAAATCCACTATTTGACAAAAACTGCTGGGAAAACTGGAAGACAGTGTGGGAGAAATTAGGTCTGGATCAACACCTCACACCCTACACCAATATAAACTGAGAATGGGTGAATGACTTGAACATAAAGAAGGAAACTATAAGTAAATTAGATGAACATAGAATAGCATACATGTCAGATCTTTGGGAAGGGAAAGACTTTAAAACTAAGCAAGATGTAGAAAGAGTCACAAAATGTAAAATAAATAATTTCGACTACATCAAATTAAAAAGGTTTTGTACAAACAAAACCAATGTAACCAAAATTAGAAGGGAAGCAACAAATTGGGACACAATCTTCATAACAATAACTTCTGACAAAGGTCTAATTACACAAATTTATAAAGAGCTAAATCAATTGTACAAAAAATCAAGCCATTCTCCAATTGATAAATGGGCAAGGGACACGAATAGGCAGTTTTCAGCCAAAGAAATCAAAACTATTAATAAGCACATGAAAAAGTGTTCTAAATCTCTTATAATCAGAGAGATGCAAATCAAAACAACATCATGTCATGTGCAAAGAGTGATAACTTGGTCTCCTCCTTGCCTATTTTAATGCCTTCAATTTCTTTTTCTTCTCTAATTACTACTGGTAGTGTTTCTAGTACAATGTCAAATAATAGAGGTGATCGTGAGCATCCTTGTTTCATTCCTGATCTTATTGGGAATGCATCTAGTTTATCCCCATTGCAGATGATATTAGCTTGATGGTTTTAGATATATACTGTTTATTGTTTTTAGGGACAACCATTCTATTCTTATGCTTTCTAGTGTTTTTAATAGGAATGGGTGTTGTATTTTATCAAAGGCTTTTTCTGCGTCTATTGAAATAATCATGTGATTTTTGTTGGTTTGCTTGTTGATATGGTCAATTATATGGATGGTTTTTCTAATATTGAACCAGCCTGGATCCCTTGAATAAATCCTACTTGATCATGGTGGATGACCCTTCTGATCACTTGCTGGAGTCTTTTTGCTAGTATCCTATTTAAGATTTTTGCATCTATATTCATCAGGGAGATTGGTCTATAATTTTCTTTCTCTGTTTTGACCTGTCTGGTTTTGGAATCAGTACCATGTTTGTGTCATAAAAGGAGTCTGGTAGAACTCCCTCATTGCTTATTATGTCAAATAGTTTGTATAGTATTGGGATTAACTGTTCTTTCAATGTTTGATAGAATTCACTTGTGAATCCATCAGGCCCTGAGGATTTTTTCTTAGGGAGTTCTTTGATGGACTGCTGGATTTCATTTTCTGATATGGGATTATTTAAGAAATATATTTTTTCTTCTGTTAGTCTAGGCAGTTTGTATTTTTGTATATATTCATCCATACTGCCTAGATTAGTATATTTATTGCCATATAATTGGGCAAAGTAATTTTTAATGATTGCCTTAATTTCCTCTTCATTGGAGATGATGTCCCCCTTTTCATCTTTGATGCTGTTAATTTGCTTTTCTTCTTTCCTTTTTTTAATTAAATTGACCAGTACTGTGTCTATTTTTTTTGTTTTTTCAAAGTACCAGCTTCTAGTCTTATTCATTAGTTTAAAGTTCTATCATATTCGATTTTATTAATTTCTCCCTTAATTTTTAGGATCTCCAGTTTGGTTTTCTTCTGGGGGTTTTTAATTTGTTCGATTTCAAGTTTTTTTATTTGCATTTCCAATTCATTGATCTCTGCCCTCCCTAGTTTGCTAATATATGCACTCAGGGATATGAATTTACCTCTGATTACTGCTTTGGCTGTATCCCATAAGGTCTGAAAGGATGTCTCACCATTGTCATTTTCTTTGATGAAATTATTGTTTCTATGATTTGTTCTCTAACTGATTTTGGAGTATCATATTATTTAATTTCTAATTAATTTTTGACTTGTTTTTCCATGTACCCTTACTGATCATTATTTTTATTGCCTTGTGATCTGAAATGGCTGCATTACTATTTCTGCTTAAAACTCTTAAAAATTTTTATTATTACCTGGGTAGCTAGAAGAATTATACTTAGAGTGAACAGGGACAAACTGTGTAGACTGAAATGCCAAGACACACACATACACACACACACACACACACACATACACACACACTCACATATGTATGTATGTGTGTGTGTATATATATATATATATATATATATATATATATATATATATATATAACTAGAGGTAAAAAAAAGGTTAATACTAAGAGAAATGGGAAAAGAAACAAAATGAGGTAAATTTATATGTCATAAAGAAGCACATGGCCTGAGTGGGGGAGAATACCAATATACTGGAAGGATAAAGAGGTTGAAATCAGGAAATACTTAATTCTTGTGTGCATTGAAATTGACTCAAAGAGAGAAGAATAATCAGATCCATTGGTGCAGAGGATTGATTTGAGCTATATAGAGAAGTAGAAGGGTAACAAACAGACTGGGGGGGATGGAAGCAATACAAGGGAGGGAGAGTTTGGAACATAGCTTAAAAAGACTAAAGAAAAATAAGAGGGGAATAAGAATCAGGGAAGGGAAGCAAAATATGGATGGGAAATAGGGGGACCGATTAAAAACAAAATACTGGTATAGAAGGAAATAGTGAAAGAAGAAAGGGCAGGACTATGAATAGAAATCAAAATGCTGGAAAATACACAGCTGGTAATCATAACTCTGAATGTGAATGGAATGAACTCACCCATAAAATGAAAGCAAATACCAGAGTGGATTAGAAATGAAAATCCTACTATATGTTGTCTACAAGAAACACACATGAGGAAGGTAGACACAGACAAGATAAAGGTAAGTGGATGGAGCAAAATCTATTGGGCTTCAATTGAGAAAAAGAAGGCAGGAGTCAATCATGATATATGACAAAGTCAAAGTAAAAATAGATCTAGTTAAAAGAGTTAGGGAAGTCAATTACATCCCAATAAAAGGCAGTATAGGCAATGAGAAAATATCAGTACTCCACATGTATGCACCAAATGGCATATGATCCAAATTTCTAAAGGAGAAACTAGTGGAGTTCCAGGATGAAATAGATAGAAAAACTATAGTAGTGGGAGACCTGAACCTTCCTCTATCAGATCTAGATAGATCAAAAAAAAAAAAATATATATATATATATATATATATATATATATATATATATATATACAAGAAAGAGGTAAGAGATATGAATGAAATCTTTAAAAAGTAGTTAGTAGAGACTTCCGGTCAAGTTGGCGGCTTAGAGAAAGCTAAAGTTCAGATCTCCGGAAAACCCTTCCCGACCAATCTCAAACTATAAGCTCCTAAGGCGCCAAAATTCAAAACGATCAACAGCATAGACCCTGGGAATCCTCCTCCTGGACCTGGACCTGGATCAAAATGTAAGGCCCCCCTCAAAAGCCAGAACCCGAGATCACTTGGACCTAAGGGGTAGGAGCCCAGAGTCCAAGGATCTGGGAAGCCGCAGCCCCGCCCCCCTCAGAGAGCAGGGTCATCTGAAACAACAGCAACTCTCAGGGCGGGCAAGACAGCCTCACTGCCCTTGGAGCTCCGGGAAGCCCTGGTCCCTTCCCCCGCAGAGAGCAGGGTCTTCTGAAACAACAGCAACCCTCAGGGCTGGCAAGACAGCCTCACCAGCTGGATCCTGCTATCCAAGTCTCAGTGAAAGTCACTGCCCTCGGAGCTCTGGGAAGCCGCGGCCCCCTCCCCCAAAGAGAGCAGGGTCCTCTGAAACAACAGCAACCCTCAGGGCCAACAAAAGAGCCTCACGGCCAGCTATTCTGAAGGCAACTCCTGGAAAGAAACCCGACCCAGTCGAGGGGGCGCCTTAGCAGCAGGGAAACAGAGAGAACTGGGGGAGAGTGTGGCCCCCTGGTCCGATCCTTCCATTCCAGTTCCAGTGAAAGTCATTGCCTGAAGGCATACTCAGTTTAACCCAGGGAAAGCTCATAGAACTGACAATCTGCCCAGGACTAAAGCCTCTGAACACCAGACAGAGATAAAAAAAGCTAATCCTCTACATTCAGAGATGGCAAACTCCACAGAAGCACAGAAGCCCCAAAATCCCAAGAAAAATAAGAAGAAAGGGGCGACTTTGGACACATCCTATGGAGCCAAAATACAAAATACAGAGGAGATAGAAGACTATACACAAGAAAATGCTCCGAAACCTTCCAAAGGAAATGGAAACTCTCCACAAACCCATGAAGAATTTGAATCAGAAATGACCAAAAAGATGGAAGCCTTCTGGGAGGAAAAGTGGGAAATAATGCAAAAGAAATTCACGCATCTACAAAACCAGTTTGACCAAAGTGAAAAGGAAAACCAGGCTTTAAAGGCCAGAATCAGGCAACTGGAAGACAAGGAGCAGGTAAAAGAGCAAGAATTAATAAAGCAAAGCCAAAATACCAAGAAATTAGAAGAGAACATAAAATATCTCACCAACAAGGTAACAGATCTAGAAAATAGAGGGAGAAGAGATAATTTAAGAATAATTGGACTTCCAGAAAAGCCAGAAATAAACACCAAACTCGACATCGTGATACAAGATATAATCAAAGAAAATTGCCCAGAGATTCTAGAACAAGGGGGCAATAAAGCCACTGACAGAGCTCACAGAACACCTTCTACACTAAACCCCCAAAAGACAACTCCCAGGAATGTAATTGCCAAATTCCAAAGCTCTCAAACAAAAGAAAAAAATCCTACAGGAAGCCATAAAAAGACAATTTAGATATAAAGGAATCCCAATCAGGGTCACACAAGACCTTGCAAGTTCTACTCTGAATGATCATAAGGCATGGAACATGGTCTTCAGAAAGGCAAGAGAGCTGGGTCTTCAACCAAGAATCAGCTACCCAGCAAAACTGACTATATACTTCCAAGGGAAAGTATGGGCATTCAACAAAATAGAAGACTTCCAACTTTTTGCAAAGAAAAGACCAGAGCTCTGTGGAAAGTTTGATACCAAAAAACAAAGAGCAAGGAATACCTGAAAAGGTAAATATTAAGGAAAGGGGAAAAATGTTATCTTCTTCTTTTACTCAAACTCTCTTCTATAAGGACTACATTTATATCAATCTATGTATACTAACATGTGGGGAAAATGTAATGTGTAAATAGGGGGTAAAGAAAGACCAAATAGAATAATCTTTCTCACACAAAGATTCACATGGGAAGGGGAGGGGAAGAAAACTCCTATAAGAAGGAGAGGAAGAGAGGGTTTTTTACTTAAACCTTACTCTCAGGGAAATCAACTCTGAGAGGGAAAAACATCCAGATCCCTTGGGATCTTGAAGTCTCTCTTACCCAACAAGGGTAGGGAGAAGGGAAAACCAAGGAGGGGAGGGGGAGAGGGAAAACAAAAAGGGAGGGAAAGAGAGGGGGGAGGGAGAGGGAACAAAAAGGGAGGGACTAAAAAGGGAAACATCAAGGGAGGGGAGAAGGGGGACTGATTCAAAGTAAATCACTGGACTAAAAGGTAGAGCCAAAGAGGAAAGGGTTAGAATTAGGGAAGGATATCAAAATGCCAGGGAGTCCACAAATGACAATCATAACTTTGAAAGTGAACGGGATGAACTCACCCATAAAATGTAGATGAATAGCAGAATGGATTAGAATCCAAAACCCTACCATATGTTGTCTTCAAGAAACACACATGAGGTGGGTTGACACCCACAAGGTCAGAATTAAAGGATGGAGTAAGATCTTCTGGGCCTCAACTGACAGAAAGAAGGCAGGAGTGGTAATCATGATATCTGATAAAGCCAAAGCAAAAATACACCTGATCAAAAGGGATAGGGAATGTAATTATATTTTGTTAAAAAGGACTTTAGACAATGAGGAAATATCATTAATCAACATGTATGCACCAAATAATATAGCACCCAAATTTCTAATGGAGAAACTAGGAGAATTGAAGGAAGAAATAGACAGTAAAACCATATTAGTGGGAGACTTAAACCAACCATTATCAAATTTAGATAAATCAAATCAAAAAATAAATAAGAAAGAGGTAAAAGAAGTGAATGAAATCTTAGAAAAATTAGAATTAAGAGACATATGGAGAAAAAGAAATAGGGATAAAAAGGAATACACCTTCTTCTCAGTACCACATGGCACATTCACAAAAATTGACCATACATTAGGTCACAGAAACATAGCACACAAATGCAGAAAAGCAGAAATAATGAATGCAGCCTTCTCAGATCACAAGGCAATAAAAATAATGATCAGTAATGGTACATGGAAAACCAAATCTAAAACCAACTGGAAATTAAACAATATGATACTCCAAAACCATTTAGTTAAAGAAGAAATCATACAAACAATTAATAATTTCATCGAGGAAAATGACAATGGCGAGACATCCTTTCAAACCTTTTGGGATGCAGCCAAAGTGGTAATCAGAGGTAAATTCATATCCCTGAATGCTTATATTAACAAACTAAGGAGAGCAGAGATCAATCAATTGGAAATGCAATTGAAAAAACTCGAAAGCGATCAAATTAAAAACCCCCAGCAGAAAACCAAACTAGAAATCCTAAAAATTAAGGGAGAAATTAATAAAATTGAAAATGATAGAACTATTGATTTAATAAATAAGACAAGAAGCTGGTACTTTGAAAAAACAAACAAAATAGACAAAGTACTGGTCAATCTAATTAAAAAAAGGAAGGAAGAAAAGCAAATTAACAGCCTTAAAGATGAAAAGGGGGACAGCACCTCCAATGAAGAGGAAATTAAGGCAGTCATTAGAAATAGCTTTGCCCAATTATATGGCAATAAATACACCAATTTAGGAGATATGGATGAATATATACAAAAATACAAACTGCCTAGACTAACAGAAGAGGAAATAGAATTCTTAAATAATCCCATATCAGAAAATGAAATCCAACAAGCCATCAAAGAACTTCCTAAGAAAAAATCCCCAGGGCCTGATGGATTCACCAGTGAATTCTATCAAACATTCAGAGAACAGTTAATCCCAATACTATACAAACTATTTGACATAATAAGCAAAGAGGGAGTTCTACCAAACTCCTTTTACGACACAAACATGGTACTGATTCCAAAACCAGGCAGGTCAAAAACAGAGAAAGAAAATTATAGACCAATCACCCTAATGAATATAGATGCAAAAATCTTAAATAGGATACTAGCAAAAAGACTCCAGCAAGTGATCAGAAGGATCATTCACCATGATCAACACCAGGGATGCAGGGCTGGTTCAACATTAGGAAAACCATCCACATAATTGACCACATCAACAAGCAAACCAGCAAGAACCACATGATTATCTCAATAGATGCAGAAAAAGCATTTGATAAAATACAACACCCATTCCTATTAAAAACACTAGAAAGCATAGGAATAGAAGGGTCATTCCTAAAAATAATAAATAGTATATATCTAAAACCATCAGCTAATATCATCTGCAATGGGGATAAACTAGATGCATTCCCAATAAGATCAGGAGTGAAACAAGGATGCCCATTATTACTTCTACTATTTGACATTGTACTAGAAACACTAGAAGTAGCAATTAGAGAAGAAAAAGAAATTGAAGGCATCAAAATAGGCAAGGAGGAGACCAAGTTATCACTCTTTGCAGATGGCATTATGGTCTACTTAAAGAATCCTAGAGATTCAACCAAAAAGCTAATTGAAATAATCAACAACTTTAGCAAAGTTGCAGGATACAAAATAAACCCACATAAATCATCAGCTTTTCTATATACCTCCAACACAGCTCAGCAGCAAGAACTAGAAAGAGAAATCCCATTCAAAATCACCTTAGACAAAATAAAATACTTAGGAATCTATCTCCTGAGACAAACACAGGAACTATATGAACACAGCTACAAAACACTCTCCACACAACTAAAACTAGACTTGAGCAAGTGGAAAAACATTAACTGCTCATGGATAGGACGAGCCAATATAATAAAAATGACCACCCTACCCAAACTTATTTATCTATTTAGTGCCATACCCATTGAACTACCAAAATACTTCTTCACAGATTTAGAAAAAAAACATAACAAAATTCATTTGGAACAACAAAAAATCAAGGATATCCAGGGAAATAATGAAAAAAAAAACACATATGATTGGGGCCTTGCAGTCCCTGACCTTAAACTATATTACAATGCAGCAGTCATCAAAATAATTTGGTACTGGCTAAGAAACAGAAAGGAAGATCAGTGGAATAGACTGGGGGAAAGCGACCTCAGCAAGACAGTATACGATAAACCCAAAGATCCCAGCTTTTGGGACAAAAATCCACTATTCGATAAAAACTGCTGGGAAAATTGGAAGACAGTGTGGGAGAGACAAGGAATAGATCAACCCCTCACACCCTACACCAAGATAAATTCAAAATCGGTGAGTGACTTAAACATAAAGAAGGAAACCATCAGTTAATTGGGTAAACACAGAATAGTATACATGTCAGACCTTTGGGAGGGGAAAGGCTTTAAAACCAAGCAAGACATAGAAAGAATCACAAAATGTAAAATAAATAATTTTGACCACATCAAACTAAAAAGCTTTTGTACAAACAAAACAAATGTCACTAAAATCAGAAGGGAAACAACAAATTGGGAAAAAATCTTCATGGAAACCTCTGACAAAGGTTTAATTACTCATATTTATAAAGAGCTAAATCAATTGTACAAAAAATCAAGCCATTCTCCAATTGATAAATGGGCAAGGGACATGGATAGGCAGTTCTCAGATAAAGAAATCAAAACTATTAATAAGCACATGAAGAAGTGTTCTAAATCTCTTATAATCAGAGAGATGCAAATAAAAACAACTCTGAGGTCTCACCTCACACCTAGCAGATTGGCTAACATAACAGCAAAGGAAAGTAATGAATGCTGGAGGGGATGTGGCAAAGTAGGGACATTAATTCATTGCTGGTGGAGTTGTGAACTGATCCAACCATTCTGGAGGGCAATTTGGAACTATGCCCAAAGGGCGACAAAAGAATATCTACCCTTTGATCCAGCCATAGCACTGCTGGGTCTGCACCCCAAAGAGATAATGGACAAAAAGACTTGTACAAAAATATTCATAGCTGCGCTCTTTGTGGTGGCCAAAAACTGGAAAATGAGGGGATGCCCATCAATTGGGGAATGGCTGAGCAAATTGTGGTATATGTTGGTGATGGAGTACTATTGTGCTAAAAGGAATAATAAAGTGGAGGAGTTCCATGGAGACTGGAACAACCTCCAGGAAGTGATGCAGAGCGAGAGGAGCAGAACCAGGAGAACATTGTACACAGAGACTAATACACTGTGGTATAATCGAACGTAATGGACTTCTCCATTAGTGGCGGTGTAATGTCCCTGAACAATTTGCAGGGATCTAGGAGAAAAAAACACTATTCATAAGCAAAGGATAAACTATGGGAGTGGAAACACCGAGGAAAAGCAACTGCCTGAATACAGCGGTTGAGGGGACATGACAGAGGAGAGACTCTAAATGAACACTCTAATGCAAATATTATCAACATAGCAATGGGTTCAAATCAAGAAAACATGTAATGCCCAGTGGATTTACGCGTCGGCTATGGGGGGTGGGGGGGAAGGAAAAGAAAATGATCTATGTCTTTAATGAATAATGATTGGAAATGATTAAATAAAATATATTTTAAAAATTCCAAGTAAAAGAAAAATAAATCTATAACAGGTCCTTGAATCAGGGCCCAATCAAAAACAAAAAAAAAAAAGTAGTTAGTAGATATGTGGGAAAAATAAATAGGGATAAAAAAGAATACATTTCCTTTTCAGTAGAACATGGTAAATTCACAAAGATTGACCATATATTAGGGCATAAAAATGTGACAAAAAAGTGCAAAAAAGCAGAAATAAAAAAATGCAACCTTCTCAGATCACAATGCAATAAAAAACAGTTATTAAAGGTACATGGAGAGGCAAATCAAAAATCAGTTGGAAATTAAATAATATAATTCTCCAAAATTGGTTAAAGAACAAATCATAGAAACAATTATTAATTTCATTGAAGAAAATGACAATGATGAGACATCCTTTCAAATTCTATGGGATGCAACCAAAGTAGTACTTAGGGGGAAATTTATATCCTTGAGTTCATATATTAACAAATTACTGAGGGCAGAGGGCAATGAATTGGGAATGCAAATTTAAAAAAAAATAGAAAGTGAAGAAATTAAAAGTCCTCAGATGAAAACTAAATTAGAGATCCAAAAAATAAAGGAAAAATTAATAAAATCAAAAGTCAAAGAACTATTGATGTAATAAAGAAGACAAAGTTGGTACTTTAAAAAAAAACAATAAAATGGACAAAGTACTGGTCAATCTAATTTTAAAAAGGAAAGAAAACAAATTGACAGTATCCAAGATGAAAAGGGAGACCTCACCTCAAATGAAGAGGAAATTAAGGCAATCATTAAAACTTATTTTGCCCAATTATATGGCAATAAATATGGCAATGTAGGTGATAGGGATGTAAATGGCAATCCTACCCAAACTAATTTACTTATTTAGTGTTATACCCATCAAACTACCAAGAAATTTTTTTACAGAATTAGAAAAAAAAAAAAACTTAACAAAGTTCATTTGGAAGAAGAAAAGATCAAGGATATCCAGGGAAGTAATGAAAAAAAAAAGTGAAGGAAGGTGGTCTAGCAGTACCAGATCTCAAAAAGCAGTGGTCATTAAAACAATATGGCACTGGCTAAGAGATAGGAAGGAGTATCAGTGAAACAGACCTCAGTAAGACAGTCTATGAGAAACCCAAAGATCCCAACTTTTGGGACAAAAATCCACTATTTGATTATAACTGCTGGGAAAATTGGAAAACAGCATGGGGGACATTAGGATTAGATAAACATCTAACAACAAGATAAACTCTTAATGGGTGAATGACTTAAATACAAAGAAGGAAACTATAAGTAAATTAGGTGAACACAGAATAGTATGCTTGTCAGATCTTTGGGAAAGGAAAGATATTAAGTCCAAGCAAGAGTTAGAAAAAATTACAAAATGTAAAATAAATAATTTTGATTACATTAAATTAAAAATTTTATACAACCAAAAACAATGCACTCAAAATTATAAGGGAAGTAAGAAATTGGGAAAAATGCTCATAACAAAAACTTCTGACAAAGGTCTAATTACCCAAATTTATAAAGAGCTAAATCAATTGTACAAAATAATCAAGCCATTCACGAATTGGCAAATGGACAAGGGGCATGAATAGGCACTTTTCTGATAAAGAAATCAAAACACATGGAAAAGCACATGAAAAAGTGTTCTAAATCTCTTATAATCAGAAAAATGAAAATCAAAACAAGTCTGAGACACCACCTCACATCTAGCAGATTGACTAACATGAGAGCAAAGGAAAGTAATGAATGTTGGAGGGGATGTGGAAAAATTGGGACATTAATGCATTGCTGGTGGTGTTCTCAATTGATCCAACCATTCTGGAGGGCAATTTGGAACTATGCCCAAAGGGGGCTAAAACGCTGTCTACCCTTTGATTCAGCCAGAGCACTGCTGGGTTTGTACCCCAAAGATATAATAATGAAAAAGACTTGTATCAAACTATTCATAGCTGTGCTCTTTGTGGTGTCAAAAAAATTGGAAAATGAGAGCATGCCCTGCAATTGGGGAATGGCTAACAAATTGTTATATATGTTGGCAAGAGAATACTATTGTAGTCAAAGGAATAAAGAACTGTAGGAATTCCATGGGAACTGGAATGACCTCCAGGAATTGATGCAATGTGAAAGGAGCAGAATCAGGAGAATATTATATACAGAGACTGATATGCTATGGTACAATCAAATGTAATGGACTTCTCCATTAGTGGCAATGCAATTATCCAGAACAATCCGAAGGGATTTATGAGAAAGAACACTATGCACATTCAGAGGAAAAACTGTGGGAGTAGAAACACAGAAGAAAAACCAACTGCTTGATCACATGGTACAATGAGGATATGATTAGGGCTGTAGACTCTAAATGATCATTCTAGTGCAAACATCAATAACATGGAAATAGGTTTTGACCAAAGACCCATGTAAAACCCAGTGGAATTGTGAGTCGACTACAGTAAGGTGTCAGAGTAGGGGAGGGAAAGAATATGACTCTTATAGTCAAGGAAAAATGTTCTTAATTGACTAATTAAATAAAATTTTCAAAAAAATAAAACTAAATTTAAAATTAGACTAAGCAAGGTATTTAGGTTGCTTAGTGGATAGTGTCAAGCCTGGAGTTGGTTCAAATTAAGCCTCACAAACAGTAGCTAGATGACCCTAAGCAAGTCACTTGACCCTTCTTTCCTCAGTTCCCTCATCTTTAAAATGAGTTGGAGAAGGAAGTAGCAAACTACTCCATTATCTTTACCAAGAAAACTCTGAATGAGATCATGAAGGGAGGATATACCCAAAGCAGCTGAACAATGAGTGATCCTTAGAATATACCACAAGCGATGTTCCTTCAGGTTTAGTTTAATTTATTAACATTAGTCCTTAGGGTCTGCTCATTCGACCATTACTAAATTTAATGATCCATCAGCATATGTCTTATTGGCAGATATATTGTGACCACTTTTGTTACATGCTAAGTTGAAATCTAAATATGCTCCATTTTTGGCATTTCCTCTAATATTCCACTCAGAAAATTCTCTTAAAAAAGGAAATGAAATTAATCTGGAACAAGCTGTTCTTGATTTTAACACATGGATTCCTATTAATTAAGTGCTTGGCCTTCTAAATGTTAATGTACTGTCTTTTAATAAAACATTCTAAGATTTTATAAGTTTTAATTCATATTTACTAGCAGGTCTCCAGAGGGAGGAATTCACATTCTACTGCTTTTCCATGTTTTTCAAAGAACACAGACTGCAGCTTGACCATCACATGATACTGTAGTTACCTGGGATGGAGATACTTAGGTCAAAAATGCTGGAGTGGACTCATTAAGAATAGCTATGCACCCACTTATTGCTTCCCAATTTCTGTTGAACATTGGTTGGCAGTCAATAGGCATTTATTAGCATTTTTGATATTATTTTTGCAGGGCTCTGTGCTAGTTTTGACTCTTTTTTTAAACCCTTACTTTTCATTTTGGAGTCAATACTGTTTTTTCGTTCCAAGGCAGAAAAGCAGTAACCATTAGGGGTTAAATGACTTGCCCAGGGTCACATGGCCAGGAAGTATCTGAGACTAGATTTGATCCTTGGACCACCCGCTGGGCCTGACTCTCAATCCACTGAGCCACCCAGGTGCTCCCTTGATTCTTCTTTTAATAAAATTTCCTAGAACATTGTCCTATTAAGAGTGTCGGGATCCATAACTAGATATGGGGATAGACAATGAAGTCAATGGGCATCTTTATCATAAAGTATTCCATTAGGTTGGATAATTGTAGTCCTTTATAATTACACATCTGAGGGTTTTTATTTTTAAAGTAATAAATACTTATTTTCCTTATAGCAAATAGTTGCTTTTCATTATTTATTTCCCATGTAACATTTGTCACTGTATCATTCTTTTTGCTGGCCAGTCCAGGTCTTAATGCAACCACAAACTTTGAAAGGTCATGATGTGAAGAAGAAATAAGACAAAGTGGCAGCCAATGGCCTGAGAACTGATATCTGCATTCCACCCCCTTAGCCCGACTGCTACAGGCACGGGTGAGTGACCAATGACTGGGACTAGGTGGATAAGAATAGAAGAGAAGCCATGGTTTGAGAAATGGAGAAATTTTAGCAAGACAAGATACATAGCTGGGGATGGTTACCTTCCTTTTTCACAATTCGTTTATAAAAATAAGGAACTGAGTTTTGACACTTTTATTTTGAAAGAATGATAAATACAATATATAAGCATAAATAATAGTAATTTTTGATAATAAAGATTCTGAAAAGTCCGTTGTCTGAATAACAGTAGATGGCAGTAAAGGACAATATTTCTTTGGAAAATGCATTGGCATTCAAATACTATGATCTGTTTCAAAGTATGATATAGCTTTGGCCCATTAATATGGAAAATGTCACTTGGTCTCTAGATATTGACTGCTTTCATTCCTTTTACAGTTATTTAAATTAAAATATAAAGCTATCTTTCAACTCCTTACTTCATTGAGAACTTTTCTAAAGAACATTGCTATAGATTTATTCAATTGAAAATTCCATCCAACTGATGTTAGCAGTTTCTAAAAATTCTCAAGTAATTTCATTTTATTCCATTTTCAATGATCCAGCATCACACTTCAATTGCCTTCAGAGGGTGTTCTTGGAAATTCCTATAAATGGAGAAGATAATTCAAAAATTTTTTCTGAATATTTTACAAGTATATATATATATATATATATATATACATATATATATATATATAAAATCTCTTTCCTGCTTTATAGTTCCTCATCAATGACTATCTGCTTGACATCTCCAACTGGATATCCCATTACTTTTCTAAATAAACATGTCCAAAACATAATTCATAATCTTTCCTGTTAAACTTGACCCTCCCAATTTGATTACTTCCATTGAGAGTGCTTCCAACCTTCTAATTATTCATATTTATAGTCCTGGAGTCATCCTTCAGTCTTCTACCTTCTTCTGTCCTCATATCCAATTAGTTATCATTTCTTGATTCCACTTCTACAACATCTCTCTAATCCTATTTCCATTTTATCTTCACTATCCTGACCCAAGACTTTATCATCATTTGGTCTTGACTATTAAATACCCTAATTGTCATTGCTGCTTCTAGTGTTTCCTCCATACAATCCATTTTCCACACATCTGCCAAAATAATCTTTCTAAGACATATGTCTTCCAACATGACCCCTCTGAGAAAGAAGACTCTTAACTTTTGAATAAATTAAAAATATATCAGTATGATGCTTAAAATCCTCACTAAGATGATAGAAAGGGAAAATGCAAATATTGGAGGAGTAGAAAAACTGTGACACTAATAAAATGTTGATGGAATTGTGAACTGATCTAACCATTCTGGAGAGCAATTTAAAATTATAAACAACTATAAAACTGTTTATACCCTTTGACCTAGCATTATCACCATTAAATTTGATTCTTAAGGTCATCAGGGAAAAATAAGTCTATATGTCCTAAAATATTTATAGTAACTCTCTTTGTGATGTTAAAGAAATGGAAATTATGTGGATTCTCATCATCTGAATAATGAATAAGTTGTGGTATATGATGGTGATGAAATACTATAAGAATGACTGTTGGTTAGTTTTAGAAAAATAAGGAAAGGCTTTCATGGAATATTGTAGAGTGAAATGAGCAGAACCAAGGGAAAGTTGTGTACAATAGCAACAGTATTGTTCAAAGACTAACTGTAAATAACTAAGCTATTTTGAGTAATATGCATATATGTGCATATATACATTGGCCTTTTCTAATGAAGACTTGGGAGGGAGCAAGGGAGAGAGGAAGACAACTTGGAACTCAAAATCTAACAAAATTATTTAAATAAAAAAATTTAATGAAGATCTTCTGCAATTTTATTCCAACCTAACTTTTTAGCTTTTTTTCTTTTTCTATTTTCAAACTTTATTTTCCATTCTGGAGAATTTAGCTCTTTTTTGAGTCAAACTGGATAACTGGTAGATGTTCAAAGATTTTATCTCCTACCTTTCTGCATTTGCATCAGGTATCTCCCATGCTTGGAATGCCCTGACCCCCTAATCATTGAGTTTCAGAAATCTTATCTTTCTTCTGGGCTCAGTTTAGTGAAATGTTCCCAAGTCAAAGGAACCATTTGTTGATGTTTTAGACCTGCACACATTTTGTGTGTGTGTGTGTGTGTGTGTGTGTGTGTGTGTGTGTTTACTTATTTGTATATGTGCTATATCCCTTCCAAAAGAATATGAGCCCCTTGGTGTCATGGACTGTTTAGTCTTACATAAGGTAGTCACTTAAGATTGTGGATTGAAATGAATATAATTGATGTTTATGTTTTGAATAATCTTATTAGGTATATTTAAGAGAATAATGATTTTATTTTTTAAATTGCTATATTACCTAGATAGTCTGGTTCTTTGTTTTTTCTTATGCATTGCTTTTATACTGCTTTCCACAAAAATAGTTTCTAAGTTCCATGTGGGCAAGATTGTGTCACAATTTTATCTTCATCTGACATAGTGTTTGGTACATGGTATGTCTCAGTGGATAATACGGGACAGGAAACCATATCAAGGAATTTAGAGTGGTCTTGCTACATCCTAAGGAGACTAGAAGGCAAAAGGTACACAAGGCAGTCACAGTGTCTCCATCTCCAAATTGAAGTGTGGCTGAAGGAATAGAAAACTTTCTTTCATCTACTCAACTCATGATCTCACCAAAGTTCAAGGACATAGCAAATACATATGGTGATACCTTTGCCTATTCTGACCCAGTCCATCCTTCCCTTATTTTGGAGGGTTTAAATCAAAGATAAATGGTGGACTGGATAGATCCTTCATGTATAAAGTTCTTTCCTCTCCTGCATCTCCAAATTCTAATTTGTTTTCCTTTGTCCTCCATTTCATTAATATTTCTAGGTATGTGGAGTTCTCAATCTTTTTTGTTGCATACTTTGATGCCTGTTTTTTGAAGGAAACACTCTGTGATTTGTACCATTCCTTCCTTCTTCCACCCCAACAAAGCTTATCTTTTCTGATGTCTTGTTTGATGTCTCGTTTCTTTAAGATTGTATTGTAGCAATTGGCTACCTAATCTAATATACTATTTCAAGCTAGATCACTAATGGTTAATGGTAGCTTAATTTTATATTTGCATTTAAGTAGGGGCTTTATGATCTTAACTCAAATTTAACTTAGAGTGAATGAAATAGTGATTACTAAATGTTTAGCTCAGGAAAGCCTTTTGGCACTACTTAAATCACATAGTGGCCACTTCCCTCACATCTTACCTATTAACATGGAATGGGAATTGAATCCAGCCTCCATGCTTCCCAACTGGCAAACTCTTGGGCCAAGTAAGGCTTTGACTTTGTAAGAGGATGAGAATATCTAATTATATCAACCTTCTCACCCAGGGAAGCTGGTAAAGTAGAGTAGAGGTTGCAAAGCACACATTAATCATGTATTGCAAAGTAATCAGAAGTCAAGAAGGTCTTAAGCACATCAGGTTGATTATGGTCTATTCTCTTTTCAATCTGACATATGGAAATACTTTGTCTCTATCTCCCCAAAACAATACTCATCCATTCTCTCTCAGCTCTCTTTATGGTACTCAATCATGCCCCCTGTTCAGGAAATTGCTCAGGGTAGAAAAGATATACTTCTAAGGAACTACCATTGGGCCCCAGCTTCCTAAGGAAGGAACATTTGTGGGCACTTCATTGTTAGAATTTACTTGGCTAATAAAGCCCTTACTGTATGTTTCCCCCCCCTCAGAAATGGTATACATTTTCCTTTCCAATCAAGCATGTTTCATGTTCCATTTCTGGAAATGCTTCACTGACTCTTAAGAAATGGGGCTTGAATAAAAAAGACACTTCAATGATCCCTAAGAGTGTTAAACAGATTCTACAGACCATAATTCCTAGGTACTGGGTATTCAGATAAAATTAGCATTCTAAGTTGATTGTTACTCAAAAAGAGAAAGAGTAGGGCTCTTTAAAAAATAGGTCTTAAGCCTTAACTTTAATGCCATTTTTGTAACAAGATTTAAGTTGCACTGAAATTATTTTCTCAGGGGAAAAAAAAAACCTAGATAATTCACTTCAGGCTTGTTGTTTGGATTAATACATACTTTATCACTGATGTCTAAGAGAGAAAAAAATCTTATATTAGATCATGAGTAGTTCAGTTGTTCCATGTTGCAAAATCCTTACCAAGGTATGTCAATTTACCTTATAGAATAGAACTCTAGACCTGAAAGGCAAGTTAGAAGTCATCTTATTCAAAATTCCAAATGGTACTGAAATTCTTTCTATATTTCATTCATTCTCCACTTGGATTTCTTCAGTGATAAGGCGGCCACTAGTTCCTCAAAAAGCCTATTCCACTATAAAAGTTTTTGTTATGTTGAGTTGAAATTCCCAAACTTTGCCTTTTACTTAAAGTAAATATTTTAGAATATAATCTTTTACCTCTTCCTTTTGGCAGCACCTCAAATGTCAGAAATAGCTACCACGTGTCTCTTAAATGTTTCTAGTCTATGCTGAGTTTCCTCTAGGACTTTCCAGATTACACTGGTCTCCCCCTCCTTCCAGAAATCTTTTGGATGTATTCCAGTTTGCCAACATTCCTCTTAAAGGCATCAAGAACTAGATACAAAATATTATCTGATCCACGAAGACATATAACTCCACCAATATTTTAGTCTAATAGAAAACAAACATCAGAATTGTGTCATTTCCAAACATTATTTCAATGGTCATCCAAACTGAAAAATAATATATAATTCTCTCCCTTGGCTCTCTTATGCAATCAGTCAGTCTCTTCTGATGACTTTTCTGATGTAATATGTCCTTGAATTATCCCTCCATGATCCATTTTATTCCCATTTTCAGGACACTATTCAAGTCCTCATAACCTTCTACCAGTATTACTGCAACAAAGCTTTTTTTTTGTCATATTAATTTTCCTAAAATATTACCTAAATTTTCCTAAAATATTTCATCACACTACTTCCCTACTCTGGAAACCTTCTGTGGCTCTCCATTATGCAAAGAATAATGGACACACTCTAGCTGGGCATTCAAGATTAGACACAATTTGGCCCTGCTTAAGCTTTCTAAGCTTCTCTTTTCCCCAACCTAGAGGAACTGGATTCACTTACCTAGGGCAACAGCTGGAATTACAAAGCCATTATGCAAGATTGAGTCCATAGATTTTCTCACTGAATGCCAAATTTAATCATCCACAAAAACTCCATATTCTCTTCTGGATCTACCAAAGTCTAGTCCTCATTCAAAGAAAGAATCATTTCTGAAAAAAAAAATCAAAATATTAGCTTTCTTTTTGCATTATATATTATAAATATTAAATATTATTTAGACCTGATAACTCTAAAATTCATGACATTTATTGCTCAAGGAAAATAGCAACTAAATAGAAAAAGAAAGTTTCTCTTTAGCTTAAAACATTTGATTTCTAAAGAAAACTATAGGCCAATCTCCTTAATGAACATAGATGAAAAATCGTAAATAGAATACTAACAAAAAGACTCCAGCAAGTGATAATGAGGGATATTAATAATGATCATATGGGTTTTATACCAGGAATTCAAGGATGGTTTAATATTAGGAAAACCATCCACATAATTGACTATATCAACAAACAAACCAACAAAAATCACATGATTATCTCAATAGATGCAGAAAAAACCTTTGAAAAAATACAACACTCATTCCTATTGAAACCACATGAAAGCATATGAATAGAAGAGCCTTTCCTAATTATAATAAATAGTATATATCTACAACCATCAGCAAGTATCATATTCAATGGGGATAAATTTGAAGCATTCCCAATAAGATCAGGAGTGAAGCAAGGATGCCCATTATCACCTCTATTGTTTAATATTGTACTAGAAAGACTAGCAGTAGCAATTAGAGAAGAAAAAGAAATTGAAGGTATTAAAAGAGGCAATTAGGAGACCACACTATTACTCTTTGCAGATGATATGATGGTCTACTTAAAGAATTCTACAGAATCGATCAGAAAGCTAATTGAAATAATCAACAACTTTAGCAAATTTTCAGGATACAAAATAAACATATAAATCATCAGCATTTCTATATGTTTCCCAAATATCTCAGAAGCAAGAGTTAGAAAGAGAAATTCCATTTAAAATAACACTAGACAATATAAAATACTCAGAAATATATCTGCCAAGACAAACACAGGAACTATTTGAACATAACTACAAAATACTCTCCACACAATTAAAACTAGGTCTAAATAATTGGAAAAACATTAATTGCTAATGGGTAGGAAGAGCCAACATAATAAAAATGACAATCCTACCCAAACTAATTTACTTATTTAGGGCTATACCCATCAAACTACTAAAAAACTTTTTTACTGAATTAGAAATAACTAAAACAAACTTCATTTGGAAGAATAAAAGATTAAGAATATCATGGGAAGTAATGAAAAAGAAAATGTGAAGGAAGGTGGCCTAATAGTACAAACTATATTATAAAGCAGTGGTCAACAAAACAATATGGTACTGGCTAAGAGAAAGAAAGGAGAATCAGTGGAATAGACTTGGGGTAAGTGACCTCAGCAAGACAGTCTATGATAAACCCAAAGATTCCAGCTTTTGGGACAAAAATTCACCATTTGACAAAAACTGCTGGGAAAATTGGAAAACAGTATGGGAGAGATTAAGTTTAGATCAGTATCTCACACCCTACAGCAAAATAAACTCAGAATGGGTGAATGACTTGAATATAAAGAAGGAAACTATAAGTAAATTAGGTTAACATAGAATAGTATACTTGTCAGATATTTGGGAAATGAAAGATTTTAAGAACAATCAAGAGTTAGAAAAAATTACTATGTGTAAATTAATATATTTTATTACATTAAATTAAAAAGGGTTTGTACAAACAAAACCAATGTACCCAAAATTATAAGGGAAGCAACAAATTGGGGGGAAAATCTTCATAACAAAAAATTTTCACAAGTTTATAAAAAGCCCTCAAATTTATAAAGAGCTAAATCAATTGTACAAAAATCAAGCCATTCCCCAATTGATAAATGAGCAAGGAAATGAATAGGCAATTTTCAGATAAAGAAATCAAAACTATCAATTAGCACATGAAAAAGCATTCTAAATCTCTTATAATCAGAGAAATGCAAATCAAAACAACTCACACCTAGCGATTGACTAGTGAGATACCACCTCACATCTAGCAGATTGACTAAAAGGGAAGTAACAAATGTTGGAGGGGATGTGGCAAAATTGTAACATTAGTACATTGCTGGTGGAGTTGTGAATTGATCCAGCCATTCTGGAAGGCAGTTTGGAACTATGACCAAATGGTCCTAAAAGACTGTCTGCCCTTTGATCCAGCCATAGCACTGCTGGGTTTGTACCCTAAAGAGATAATAAGGAAAATGACTTGTACAAGAATATTCATAGCTGCACTCTTTGTGATGGCAAAAAAACTGGAAAATGAGGGAATGCCCTTCAATTGGGGAATGGCTGAACAAATTATGGTATATATTGGTGATGGAATACTATTGTGCTCAAAGGAATAATGAACTTGTGGAATTCCATGTGAACTGGAACGACCTCCAGAAAGTGATGCAGAGTGAAAGGAGTAGAACCAAGAGAACAATGTACACCAAGATTTATACACTTTGGTACAATCAAATGTAATGGACTTCTCTACTAGCAGCAATGCAATGATCAAGGACAATTTGGAGGGCCTTATGAGAAAGAATGCTTTCTATAATCTGTGGGAATAGAAACACAAAAGAAAAACAACTGCTAAATCACAAGGATCGATGGGGAATTGGGGATATAGACTCTAAATGACCACCCTAGTGTAAATATTAATGGTATAGAAATGGGTCTTGATCAATGACACATGTAAAACCCAGAGGAATTGCATGTTGGCTATGGGAGGGGGTTTAAGGGAGGGCAAGAAAAGAACATGAATCTTGTAACCATGGAAAAATATTCCAAATTAATTAAATAAATTTTTCAAAAAACAAATGTTTGAGTTAGAATAGAAGATAAAAGTAGTGAATGTAAACTTCCCTAAGATAAGGCACTATCTTTAGGCAAGAGTCATTGAATATATGGATATTGAGGAAAAGATTTAGTCTTTGTATTATGGAAGAAAAGCAAAATTTTATACTTTTGGTACATAGCCATCAGAGATAATTTATCAATCATGTTGTTAACTTCCAGCATGTCCTCTTAGGAGAAGTGTCAAAGAGCAAGTTTCTCCTACTCTTCCTTCTCATCTTCACCTCCTGACTTCTGTGGTTTCTTCAAATCCTAGCTAAAATTTCACCTACAAGAAGTCTCTTTATTCTAGCACCTACCCTCTGTTATTCCCTCTTTATTCTGTGTATGCCTTATTTGTACATAATTGCTTGCATGCTAGTTATTCCATTAGACTGTGAACTCCTTGAGAAAAGGAATTGTCTTTGGTCTTTTTCTGTATCCCCATTGTTTATCACAATGCAGCCCCACAATAGGAAATTAATGAATGTTTATTGACAGAGTAAGTCAATTTCTCCAGAAAATTGATGATTGTCTTACTTATTTTAATGTTCAAGAAAGAAGAAATGAATTTCTTCCGTAATATAATTTAATGCATGAAGTTAGATTAGGCTTCTGATTTACCAAGCAGAATTTTATAGAAATGTTAATATTATTGGTACAGGTTTGGAGATTATCCACCTTTCTAGAAAAATAAAAGGCCTCTTTAAGTAAACAAATAAAGAAGAAGGAGAAGACTTTCTCTCTTGATTTGGACTATGATGAATTGAGGGTACTATCTTTGGTTCTCTGATGGTCTTGTACCAAAAAAGGACATTTCCTCTTTATACACTCCCTTTATGGGTTGCTCTTTTAATCTTGTGAAAGATGAAAAAGAAATGAAGAGTTTTCCACTCAGTTCAATCACCACAAGTAAAAAAGCATCTTTTTGTTTCCTGGAAAGAAGATCTTTCCAAGAAATAAGACTTCAGACTGGGGTATTGACTTTTTAGCATGGGTTAAGCATGATGGCATGCTTTGAATAGTCAAAGATTGATAAAGTTTTGCATTTACGAGAGACCAAAGATTTTAGACTAGGACCCTGATAAAATATTCTTTCTTAATATATTTTATGACACAAGTGCCACTTCTGATTCCAGTAGGATCCTACAGTCAAAGTTTGATAAGAAAAATTATATTTAGAACAATCAACAATGATGCAATCTTGTTTTTAACATATACTTTTCATACTATAAAATTAATGTTAACAGATCTAGAAAATGTCCCTCAATTCCCCTATACAATAAAACACAGAGCTCTTTATCTTAAGGAACCTATAGAAAGATTAATAAATTCCCATAAAAATGGCAACAACAGAAACTCATTTATGGACAATGTCTTTCTGAGCTCCATTTATCTAAGATAAGGACAAGAACAATAAAGTAACTGTGAATTTGCTGGTTCCCACTATCTGAAAGCCAGGATTGCCCTTTCCTGGAAGTTCTTTTAGTGCCTGTAATAGATTAGGAGGGATGACTTTATTTTCTGCTGTTGACTTAACTCCTCATATTCTGTTCCTCCAATTTCAGGATTTTAAGAACATGCATTCCAGTTGATCGCTTAACAGTAGGACTAGCTTTTACAAAAGAATATCTACTTCAAAGGTACTACAAGAATATATACAAATCTTTCTCCTATTATCAAAGGGCAAGATTTCTCCCATACTCCCTTGATCACTGGGGAGGATAGGGGGCTTAAGCTCAAACATTCACTCAATCTTAGTGTAGAATTAGTTCCACCATGTTCTAAATTCAAAGCTTCCTTGGGCATATATCACAAGCACTGACTTTCCTGCTCTGTTTCCAATATTGTACCTAGAATCCTGGATTCCAAGATCCCTGTAGCTTGAGTTCCTGGTTCCAGGACTACATTCTTTGAACCTAGAAATGAAAAGGACAAGTAAAACAAGACCAAACCTCAAATTCATTTTTCAAAGTCATAGGGCTTAAGAGAAAATAAGATATCTTAATTCCTTTTCCCGATAACTGCAAGATGTCACCCTGTGAATAAATGAGTCCCTGGTCACATCTAGAAGGGAGAAAGAGAGAAAGAGAGATTAAAAAACTGTCCCAATTTGGTGTTTTTAAAAACAGCCATCCTGTATATAGATATATGTCACCTTTTACAACATGACACACATGGAAATATATACTGCATGATAGCACATGTATAACCTGTATCATATTACCTCCTTTCTCAGGGAAAGGGATGAGGAAGATCTGGAGAGGACATAACCTAAAAAAAATTAAGAATTCCTGCTTTATATCATTTCATCAATT
The DNA here is from genome assembly GCF_027887165.1 of Monodelphis domestica. Classification (NCBI taxonomy): domain Eukaryota; kingdom Metazoa; phylum Chordata; class Mammalia; order Didelphimorphia; family Didelphidae; genus Monodelphis; species Monodelphis domestica. The sequence continues at coordinate 323,102,799 of NC_077229.1, read as the reverse complement.
GTAACTAAAGGTATTTATTGTACAAAATCTTTTTTTAAAGAATTTTTGAAATACTCAAAGAATACCTAAAAAGTTCTATTTGAGTTTTATCTTCTCCAATCTAAATCTCCCCATGTTCTGCTCAAATAACAAGGGGTTCAAGGCTTTTCCTTGGATGGATCTTTCTTTGGATGTTTTCCATTTTATGAATGTGCTGAAACTTTAGAAAACATTAAAAAATATATATTTTAATGTCTTCATAATTGTGTCACCTCCAACACAAACAACTCTGACCATGTTTACTCTTTCTAAATTCGTATACCATTTTATTTCCTCATAGAGTATACTTGGTATTGAGATATATTAGGATGACCAAATTAAAAACTGGCTAAGTGAAAATCATGTCAAATTCAAGACGCTCAAAAATACTTGTATGTAACCATAAATACAAGTCCTTATTTGAGAGACATTTATTTCAAAAATTTTTTTATAAAAGTAGTAACATCAAGTTAGTCAATGTAGTAGTAGTAGTAGTAGTAGTAGTAGTAGTAGTAGTAGTAGTAGTAGTAGTAGTAGTAGTAGTAGTCTCTCGGTAACCGAGGATGATGATTGTCTTTGTGAGCTTTCATCTGTGATGTAGATGAGTGTGCACAAAAACACTTGTGCGTGAAGGAGATTTAAGTGGAAAAGTCGATGCACAGAGACAGTCCCACTCTCTCGGCATTGGAAGCCTGGGTCCAGTGGCATGAAAAGTCATTACACCTGGAGACTTCCTCAGCTACATTGGATGGCCGTGTTGTCTTTTGTGCTCCAACACGCCCTAAGCACTCCACAGTGCCTTGCTGTGTCGCCATCTCAGCCGTTGAACCTTCTTATTGGTTTCTTCCGTCTGTTCCGCCGAAGCAGTCTTCACATGCTGGGTGAGCAAAGCCCTGGTTCACCGGGGGTTGACTACCCAATGGCTACCCTCACAAGGTTTAGCCGGCCTGTCGAAGCCGTTGCCCGGGGTGTGGCCACTGTCACATGCTAGCAGCTACTGGGAGCCACAAGTGAGAGCTGGGTGTCAGGTGAGGGTCAAAGGCTGGAGAGCTACCCTAGGAGGGCACGACAAGCCCTCCATACCAGAGATACTACCCCTCCCTGAATACCACTGTACAAAAGGCAGTTAATGATGTAAGATTATAGCTCAGGAGAGAGACTGAGATCAGACATATAGATCTGGAAATCTTCTGCATAGAAACATGAATAAAGACCCAGCAAAGGAGGAGAACTGGAGGGGGAAGAGTACCAAGGAAACCAAGAAAGAATACTATATATATATATATATATATATATATATATATATATATATATATATATAGGACAATAAGGTGATCCACAGTATCAAAAGCTGCAGAAAGGTGAAGATGGATGAGAATCAAGAAGAAACCTTTATATTTGGAAATTAGTAGTTCATGGATAACTTTGGAGTGTTCAACTTGAATGATAAGATCAGAAGCCATATTATAAATGGTTTAGAAAAATACAAGAGAAGAGGAATCCATGGGATCTACTATGGATGGAATTATCAGGGAGTTTAACGAAGAAGATAAAAATAATATCAAATGATATCAAGTGGAAATGACTTAATTGAGTATTTTTTAATGATTTGGAAATATATATGTTTGAAGGCAGCAAGGATGTATGTAGTTGACAAAGTATAAAGTTGAAGATTAGTGAAAGAATGGGTACAAGAGTGGGAGCAATCTGGCTGAGATTATGGAAGATAATATGAGCAAATGTGCATATTGAAAGGTTGACTTTGTCAAGGAAAATTACCAAATTTTTATCTAACAGCAAAATAAAGAAGAGATAGATGAAGATGGCATTTAAGTGATATGAGAAAAGAGGAAACATAGTAGAGGGAGCTCTGGGCAAATTGCTTCAATTGCAGGGGGAATTAAATATTAGGCAAAGTTTTCAATTGGAACAATGAGGGGAAGGGTACAATGGGAGGCTTGAGAAAGAATGTCTGAAATAGCTTCTATTAAGAGTAGTATCATGAATCAATTAAGAAGCAGTAGATATATTGTCTTGCTGGAGTGAGGGCCAGTGAAAACTAGAAAACAGATTAATTGTGGTCTTAATCAATACAGTTTTGTGATTTCTTCTTACTCTATTAAGCAACATGTGGATAGGACTGCAGAGATGGGAATAACCCAGTGTTGGGATTTTGTATGGCAAGAGAAATGATAGTATCATGGACCAAGAGATTTGAGAGTAGAGGAGAGTGTAGAGTTAAACTGGTTCACTAAGGGGATGACAAAGAATTAAGGAGAGTATGAGTGAAGATGGTAGACTGGTAGAAAACTGAAAGGTAGAAAGAGTAAAAGTCACAGTGAAGATGAAGAATAGAGTTAAGATATTCTTAAATTCTTTAAATTTATTTTTCATTTACATGTAGAAGCAATTTTTGATAATTATTTTCAGACATTCCTTGAAGTGGTATATAGCCTGATATAGGTTATACCAGTGCTTTCATGTAATACATATTTCTATATTGCTCATGTCCGTGTCATGATAAAAGACATATCACATATATAATAAAACATTATGAAGTAAATAAAGAGGAAGATGTCATGTCTTGATCTGCAATCAGACTCCAACAATTCCTTCTTTGGCTGTGGATAGTATTTTTCATCATGAATTTCTTGTGGTTATCATACTTAGTTTACTGATAATGGTTTGGTCCTTCACAGCTGACCATTGTACAGTATTTCTGTTATTGTATACATTGTTCTCCTGGCTCTGCTCACTTTACATTATGTAAGTTCATATAAGTCTTTCCAGGTTTTTATGAACTTATCTTGTTTGTCATTTCTCATAGCACAATAGTATTCCATTACAATTATATACCACAACTTGTTCATCCAACCCCCAAGTGATATATTGCCACTACAAAAAGAACTACTGAAAACATTTTGGTATAAATAGGTCCTTTCCCCCTGCCTCTCATCTCTTTGGGATAAAGACCTAGAAGTCTGAGTCAATGGGTATGCAAAGTTTTATGGTCCTTTGAGTATGGTTTCATATTGCTCTGTGAAATGGTTGTATCAGTTCGCAGTTCCACAATCCACCGTGTATTAGTGTCCCAAATTTCCTGCATTTTTTTCCCTTTTTGGTAATGTTAGCCAATATGATTGGTATGAGGTGATATCTCAGATTTAATTTGTTTTAAGTTTCATTCCTCTTATCAATAGCCATTTGGAGCAGTTTTTCATATAAATATTGATAGTTTTAATTTTTTTCTGAGAACTGCTTGTTCATATCCTTTTGCCATTTTTCAGTTGGAGAATGTTTTGTGTTCTTGTAAATTTGACTCTATTCTTTATGTATTTGAGAAATGAGGCATTTTTCAGGGACATTTGCATTGGTTTGTTTCTATAAAACCTTTGTATTTTTTATTTTTTTGAAAAGATATTTCATTTTGCCAATTACGCAAAATAATAATTTTCCACATAAGTTGTTTGAAGTTATAATATTCAAATTGTCTTCTCTCCTTCACCTCCCCCTTCCCAAGAGATGGTAAGCAAGTTGATTTGGGTTATACATATATTACTATACAAAACATTTTTCCATAATGTCATGATTGTAAGAGAATACTCACATAAAACCAAATTTCCCCAAATAAATAAAGTGGAAAAAAAAAAACATGTGTTTTAATCTGCATATATGACTCCAACAGTTCTGTCTCTGGAGGTGGATAACAATTTTTTTCATAAGTCCTTCTGAATTGTCCTGGATCATTGTATGGCTGAGAGTAGTTAAGGTTTTCACAAGTGGATTATCCCATGATATTGTTCTTATTGTGTACAATGTACTCCTAGTTCTGCTTATTTCACTCCACATCAGTTCATGCAGGTCTTTTCATCTCTTTTTGAAATCATCCTGTTAATCATTTCTTACAGCACAATAGTGTTCCATCACCATCATAAACCACAATTTGTTCAGCCATTTGACAATTGATGGATATCTCCATAATTTTCAATTGTTTGTCACCATAATATTTTTGTACAATTGGTTCTTTTCCCCTACCTTTTTAAAAATATCTTTGCGATACAGATGTAGTAGTGGTATTACTAGATCAAAGGGTATGAATAGTTTTAAAAACCTGTTTAATCAGAAAAATACATTTCAAAGTTAATTAACATGGAAGTGGGAGTCTTATGGGTGATACCAAAATAAAGGGTCTCACCATTTTTTATCTGAAGCCAAGATGGAGTAGGATTCATTCATGAGAAATGAGTAGATTGAGGAACTGGAAAGTTAGGTTATTTGAGAAAGACATATTAATGCTGAATTACCTTCGTATGAGGGTGGGTGTTGAAGTAAAAATAGGGCCTGTACACCAGAGAATGAACTCACTGAGGAAGGTAAGAGAAAATCTTGGACGTCTGATAGATAATTGTCATCAGGTTCTGGATTGGCTGATAGCATTAACCTCAAAAGAGGTGAGGTTGCTAAATGCTGGTGTGAAAGAAATTGCCTGTAGCAGTTATTGGTAGCTTTGTAAAATCTGATTCCTCTGCTCCTTTAAAGGATGCACTATCACCAGGAGGAAGTTAGGTCTCAGGATAAGAAAATGAAGAAAATTAGAAAGGAAAAGGATTAAGATGAAAGGAAATTCATGGAGAAAGAATTCAAGCAGGCACTGGGTAAGAGCTGGGAAGATCTGGAGAGGGATATTGCTCCTTGGAAGGAAAACTATGGCAAATCTGGAAAGCATATTAAAAAGCAGAGACATCACCTTGCTGACAAAGAACTGTATAATCAAAGCTATAGTTTTTTTTTGGTAGTAATGTATGGTTATGAGAATTAGATTATAAGCAAAGCTAAGCACTACAGAATTAATATTTTTGAATTGCAGTGCTGGAGCAGACCTTTGAGAGTCACTCGAACAGTAAGGAAATCAAAGCAATTGATACCTAATGGAATTAATTCAGACTATTTACTGTAAGGAGAAATAATAAAGTTGAAATTTAAAACTCTGGCCACATAGTGAGAAGCCAGAACTCCTTGGGAAAGACCTTGAATTTGAGAAAAATTGAGGGTAGTTAAAAGCAAAGCATGGAATAGTGTCACCGAAGCAACAAATATGAACTTGGACAGAATTTTAGGGGACAGTGCAGGATATAAGGGCTGGTGTGCTATGGTTCATGGGATCAACAAATGAACAACAATTCACAGTGCATGGAAATAAAGGAGAAGGAGAGTGAGGATAGGATATGGAGTTTTTACATATCCAGAGATTCATAATCATCAGGCTAGAAAGATTATAAGGGGTAGAAGTTTATTAATGATTGAGGAAAGAGTCCAGATAGATCATCAGTGTTTGAGGAGAGATCTATTGAGGGAGGCAGCTGAGTAGATTGTTGGAGATCCAACGCTACAATATATAGAGATGACTATGGGGATTTCTCTGCTTTCAGCAGGAAGGAACAAACTGAAGTAAGTCTCTGGAGATCCAGTCCAAAGGCAAGAGGCTGTATGAGATGGGTCTGACTTTAGAAAGCTAAGTGGTGAAGAAAGATACCTTGAGGCAGGTGTTGAGTTGTCTGTTTTGGAGGTGAAGGGATGGGCTGGACTGCCTGCTCCTGACTGGAAAGTTCTTGGGGCTTAAATTTTTATTTTTTAAAAGAATAGTTCTATCTATCATTCTCTCTGTCTATATGAACCTTTCCCCAGTTTTGACTATGACTGTGTGACACACCTTCACAGCTGCCAATTAGCTGACCAATCATGGTCATGTAAAACATCAGATGAGCATTGATTCAAGGCCACTTTATTGCCATATCCAATTAGTTTATCTTTTTTTCTTCTTCCCAAAGTATGATTATCTATTTTTTGACTTGAGATAGAGAATTGACCTCTATTAAAAAGCTATTATAAATCATGGCAATATGCCCACTGACTCATCTTAACGACATCAAGAAAAAAAAAACAAAACTATGATCCCTGAGTGCTTTTGGTGGAACTTAGAAAGTAGAGGGGTGTTGATGAATCTTTATGGAAGTCTTATCTTATATTTTAACAGCAAAATTCAGACTATGTTTTACTGAAGCTGTTTATAGATCTAATCAGAGTAGATCAGGAAATGTGGAAGACAGCACTAGGGCTGCCTGAGAAACATAATATTTGTCAGGGAGCATTAACTCAGTCTCTCGACTTCAGGGCATGATAGATGAAGTGTGCCTGAGACTCTGTTTAGATTACGTGAAGTAATGCACTGGTGGCTACATTCATCCCAAGCAAATCATTTTCACTCACTCGAGCTGCCCTGAAAAGATTTCCAATAACACTGATGGCAGGATAAAACACAACAGAATCTTCACATGTCCCTCCTGTGGGAGCTTCATCTGGAGGACAACCACAGAGGAGCCTTGACCCAAGGCTGACGGAGGGGATTTTAGGTTCTTGTGCTCCTCAAAAATAATATGATAATAATAATAAATAAATGCTATTCAAATAGTTTTTCTAAGGAACTATTTGGCATGAATCAGAAAAATCATTCCATATCTATCTTTCATTTTAATCTTTCATTTAATAGCAACAACATTTGATATACTTCAATTTCAGTAGCCGTAAGGGGGTCTCCCTTACAGAACAAGTATTCATTCTTTCATGCAGGTTTTCAGAAATATTTGCCTTTCTTTCTGGAAAAGGAGGCTCTATAGCCCTGAAGGGAACTCTACAACATGATTTTTGAGGCCATGAAGCCACAGTAATTAGGAATGCTGAGGATTAAGGAAAAGGGGCAATTTAATATTATTCCAATACATACTCCCCTCAGAGTTTGTGGAGGCACTTAAGAAAGTTGCTTCCGTGTGTATCTTTCTCTCCCCAGTATGAAATATGACTTCAAAGAGCACTCTTCAGGTCCTATTTCAAGGTCCTTTTGTGAGGGATGAAGGTTACACAGCCAATAGTGGAATGCTACCTTTGCAAGATTTATTAGGAGTCTTGACGAGCTCAGTAAACTAGGAAGGTAGCTTTTGTATCCTACCCCACTCAAGACTGATTTAATTTCATGTCAATTCTGGAACTGCAACCACAATATGAGCTGTAAGTTTATAAATTGCTCCTTGGAGTGGCTGACCTGAGAGGGGTTAGGGAGGGGGAAAAGAGTAGGCAAGAGGAAAGAAGGAACTAGAGAGAACTGAAAGATAAAGATTTGGTACTACTGGGTGAATTCATTTCACCAGTGCTTTGGAATGAATATTTGTCCCTGAATTAACCTCTCAGACCACTTCTACACTGCCCTCGTTTCCTTCCATTGGCGGTGCTGAGAAACAAGGGAATCAAATTATGACAGCTTAGTGCATACTGCCTTTGTAATTCTTGAACATTATTTTTTCCCATGAAAATTTTCCTAATGAGGAAACAAAGAGAAGTTAGAGAAGAGAAAATTTAGCTCCTTTCTTGCAAAAAAAGTGCTTTAAGTATTAATGAAAGCCAATTTCCCTAGGAAAACACAACTAAGAAGAAGCAAGCACTAGTTTCTCTGGGAAAAAGAAAGACAGAAACAGATATAAAGAGAGAGGGAGAAAGAGAGAAAGAGAGAGACAGACAGGCAGGCAGGCAGGCAGGCAGACAGACAGACAGACAGAGACAGAGACAGACAGAGACAGAGACAGACAGAGAGACAGAGACAGACAGAGACAAAGACAGAGAGACAAAGAGAGACAGAGACAGAGACAAAGACAGAGAGACAGAGAGACAGAGACAAAGAGAGAGATGCAGACAGAGACAGAGACAGAGACAAAGAGAGAGATTCAGACAGAGACAGAGACAGAGACAGAGACAAAGACAGAGAGACAGAGAGACAGAGACAAAGAGAGAGATGCAGACAGAGACAGAGACAGAGACAAAGAGAGAGATTCAGACAGAGACAGAGAGAGACAGAGACAGAGACAGACAGAGACAAAGACAGAGAGACAAAGAGAGACAGAGACAGAGACAGACAGAGACAAAGACAGAGAGACAAAGAGAGACAGAGACAAAGAGAGAGATGCAGACAGAGACAGAGAGAGACAGAGACAGAGATAGACAGAGACAGACAAAGACAGAGAGACAAAGAGAGACAGAGACAGAGACAAAGAGAGAGATGCAGACAGAGACAGAGATCATGTGAATTGGTTCTCCATTGGCTACTGAATCATGACTAGGAAAAAAGAAAAAAGAAAAAAATAGCATAGCACAGATCTGAGAGTCAGGAAGCCTGGGTTCTGGCCCCAGCTCTGCTGCTAGCTCTGTGTGTGTTCTTGGGCAACTCAATTTCTGTCTCTGGTCCAGTTTTTCTGATGTGTCAAATGATGAGTGTGGGCTACATGATCTCTGAGGTCCCTTATAGGGCTGATGCTCTATGAGTCTATGAGCCTGTGAGACAATAATATTGGAATGAAACTTCATGCTGACTATCAGAATAAATCTCCTAACAGTCTATTAGTTGCATTGAAATGGAGAGGAGTCTCCTAGAGGGGGAAGGTGCTCAAAGCCCTTTCCCTTTCGTCATTTAACATTAGACTGAACCAGGCACTTAATGTACTATAGGGAGTAATCTTGCTTTGGTGATGGGATTGACAAGATGACTTAAAAGGCATTTTGCATCTCTAATTTCCATGACTCAATATATATCTGGCATGAACTCTTGCCAGAAATATTAGTACCTTCTGAAGAAATGTCATTAAAAAAGGAGTAGCATTGATGGCCTTCAGAATATTTATTATGTGGTTTTCACATGTGACTGATAGCTTTTCAGATATGTTATGCCATTCCTTACAACATAGTCTTTACCAATTATAGAGTCCATACTCACAGAGATGTAATATTTTACAGAAAGTAATGTGTTTTTCTTTCATTCTATTACAGAATCAGATGCTAACTAGAGTGCTAGAGTATACCAGACACTCCAATAGATGGTTAATGCTATATATTGATATGGTCTTTAGAAGCAACTAATATTTCGTGAGAATCTCTGTGCCTTGTATTAGTCTGCTTAGTTTGGGGGAATAGTATTGGAGGAATGGAGATGTAGGGGCAGAAAATATCTACCAAACTAATATAAAATTCTCAAAAATATCTAAGTATAGACATATGCTTGGACTATGCTCTGATCAGACCACATTTGAAGTATTATGCTTAGCTTTGAGAACCAAATTTCAAGAAGGACACCAATAAGTTAGAAAGTTTCTGGGGCAACTAGGTGGCTCAGTGGATGGAGTTCCAGGCCTGGAGTCAGGAGTACCTACCTTTATATCTGGTCTCAGTTACCTCCTAGGTAACTAAGACCTGGCTAAGTCACTTAACTTCAATTGTTCAGACATTACTGCTCTTCCACTTTGGAATCAATACTTGTATCATTTTTTTTTATTTGAAACATTTTATTTAATTAATTAATTTAGAATATTTTCCCATAGTTACATGATTCATGTTCTTCCCTTCTCTCCTCCCACCCCTCTTCTGTAGCCAACAAGTAAATCCAGTGGGTTTTACATGTGGCATTGACTTACATCAGTTATAAGGCAGAAGGTAAGGGTTTAAAAAAATCTAAAGAGAATTTGGGACACTAATGCATTGCTGGTGGAGTTGGGAATTGATCCAACCATTTTAGAAGGCAATTTGGGATTATGCCCAAAGGGCTTTAAAAGACTGCCTGTCCTTTGATCCAGTCATATCACTGCTGGGTTTGTACCCTAAAGAGAAAATAAGGAAAAATACATGTACAAAAGTATTCATACCTTTACTCTTTGTGGTGGCAAAAAAAATTGGAAAATGAGGGGATGCCCTTCAATTGGGGAATGGCTGAACAAATTGTGGTATGTGTTGGTGATGGAATACTATTGTGCTCAAAGGAATAATAAACCAGAGGAATTCCATGTGAACTGGAGCAGCCTCCAGGAGTGATGCAGGGTGAAAGGAGCAGAATCAGGAGAATGTTGTACACAGAGATGTATACACTATGGCACAATTGAATGTAGTGGACTTCTCTACTAGCATCAATGCAATGATCCAGGACAATTCTGAAGAACTTATGAGAAAGAACACTATCCACATCCAGAGAAAGAACTGTGAGAGTAGAAACACAGAAGGAAGACATTTCCTTGATCACATGGTTCGATGAGGAAATGATTGGAGATGTAGACTCTAAATGATCATGCTATTGCAAATATTAATAATATGGAAATAGGTGTTGGTCAATGATACTTGTAAAACCTAGTTGAATTGTGCACTGGCTATGGGAGGGGGGAGGGAGGAGAGGAGGGAAAGAACATAAATCATGGAACCATGGAAAAATATTCTAAATTAGTTTAATGTAAAAAATAAAAATAAATAAAAATAAACATTCTGGGGAGGGCAATCTGGAATTATTCCCAAGGGGCTTTAAAAGAATGCATGCCCTTTAATCCAGCAATACCACTACTAGGGTTGTATCCCAATGAAATAAAAAATAATGGGAAAGGATCTGTTTGTACAAAAATATTTTAGCTGTACTTTTTTGATGACTAAAAATTGGAAAATAAAGGGATGCCCCTCAGTTGGGGAATGGATGAACAAATTATGGTATATGATGGTGATGAAATATTATTGTGCTATGAAGAATGAAGAAATGATTGATTTCTATAGGAACTGGAAAGACCTATATGAACTGATGCTGAGTGAAATAAGTAGAACCAGGAGAACACCATACACAGTAGCTAAAACATTGTGGGACAAACAAATGTAACTGGATTTTCTACTAAAAACAATGCAATGATCTAGGACAATTCTGAGGGATTTTTGAGAGAGAATATTATACACAGTTAGAGAAAGAATAGTGGGAGTAGAAATACAGAAGAAAACATGATTTAACCCTTGTTTAGACAGGTATATGATTTCTATTCTATTTTTATTTATTTTGCTAAATATTTTAACAACTACATTTTAATCTGGTTCAATGTTGTCTTTGAATTTTTTGTTATAGAAAAACCTACTGCCTTGGTACATAGAGGGCTAGGCCTGGAGTTAGGAAGACCTGAGTTGAAATCCTGCCTCAAACAGTTATTAACTATGTGACTCTAGGTAAGTCACTTAACCGTTGTTTGTTTTAATGCATTTGAGAAGGAAATGGCAAAGGATTCCAGTATCTTTGACAAGAAAACCCCATGGACTTCCGGTTAAGATGGCGGCTTAGAGAAAGCTGAAGTTCAGATCTCCGGAAAACCCTTCCCGACCGATCTCAAACTAGAAGCTCCTAAGGCGCCGAAATTCAAAACGATCAACAGCACAGACCCTGGGAACCCTCCTCCTGGACCTGGACCCGGTTCAAAAGGTACGGCTCCCCTTAAAAGCCAGAACCCGAGATCACTCGGACCTCAGGGGTAGGAGCGCAGAGTCCAAGGCTCCCGGAAGCGGCAGCCGCGCCGGGCTCAGAGAGCAGGGTCTGAGGAACAACAACCCTCAGGGTCTTCTACCCAAGTCCCAGTCCGGGTGAAAGTTACTGCCTGGGGCCTCCGCTGCAAAGAGCCTGTCGGTCGGGGTGAAAGTTACTGCCTGGGGCCTCCGCTGCAGAGAGCTGGTCAAAACAACAGCAACCCTCAGGGCGGGCAAGACAGCCTCACGGGCTGGATCCTGCTATCCAAGTCTCAGTGAAAGTCTGTGCTCTCGGAGCTTGGGGAAGTGGCAGCCCATCCCCCCGCAGGCCGACGAAACAGCCTCACGGCCAGGGATTCTGAAGGCAACTTCCCGAAACCGAGCCAGGGGGAGAGTGTGGCCTCGTGGTCCGACCCTTCCATTCCAGTTCCAGTGAGGTATATTCAGTTTAACCCAGGGAACGCTCATAGAACCAACATCTGCCCAGGACTAAAGCCTCTGATCACCAGACAAAGACAAGAAAAGCCAATCCTCCACGTTCAGAGATGACAAATTCCACAGAAGCACAGAAGCCCCAAAATACCAAGAAAAATAAGAAGAAAGGGGCGACTCTGGACACATTCTATGGAGCCAAAATACAAAATACAGAGCAGATAGAAGAAGATATACAAGAAAATTCTCCAAAATCTTCCAAAGGAAATAGAAACTCTCCACAAACCCATGAAGAATTTGAATCAGAAAGGACCAAAAAGATGGAAGCCCTCTGGGAGGAAAAGTGGGAAATGATGCAAAAGAAATTCACGCATCTACAAAACCAGTTTGACCAAACTGTAAAAGAAAACCAGGCTTTAAAGCAAGAACTAATAAAGCAAAGCCAAAACACCAAGAAATTAGAAGAGAACATAAAATATCTCACCGACAAGGTGATAGATCTGGAAAACAGGGGGAGAAGAGAAAATTTAAGAATAATTGGACTCCCAGAAGAGCCAGAAATAAACACCAAACTGGACATGGTGATACAAGATATAATCAAAGAAAATTGCCCAGAGATTCTAGAACAAGGGGGCAATACATCCACTGACAGAGCTCACAGAACACCTTCTACACTAAACCCCCAAAAGACAACTCCCAGGAATGTAATTGCCAAATTCCAAAGCTATCAAACAAAAGAAAAAATCCTACAGGAAGCCAGAAAAAGACAATTTAGATATAAAGGAATGCCAATCAGGGTCACACAAGACCTTGCAAGTTCTACGCTGAATGATCGTAAGGCATGGAACATGATCTTCAGAAAGGCAAGAGAGCTGGGTCTCCAACCAAGAATCAGCTACCCAGCAAAACTGACTATATACTTCCAAGGGAAAGTATGGGCATTCAACAAAATAGAAGACTTCCAACTTTTTGCAAAGAAAAGACCAGAGCTCTGTGGAAAGTTTGATACCGAAAATCAAAGAGCAAGGAATACCTGAAAAGGTAAATATTAAGGAAAGGGGAAAAATGTTATCTTCTTTTACTCAAACTCTCTTCTATAAGGACTACATTTATATCAATCTATGTATACTAATATGTGGGGAAAATGTAATGTATAAATAGGGGGTAAAGAAAGACCAAATAGAATAATGGTTCTCACACAAAGATTCACAGGGGAAGGGGAGGGGAAGAAAACTCCTATAAGAAGGAGAGGAAGAGAGGGGGGGGGGGTTACTTAAACCTCAATCTCAGGGAAATCAACTCTGAGAGGGAAAAACATCCAGATCCATTGGGATCTTGAATTCTATCTTACCCAACAAGGGTAAGGAGAAGGGAAAACCAAGGGGGGGAGGGGGAGAGGGAGAACAAAAAGGGAGGGAAAGAGAGGGGGGAGGGGGAGGGAACAAAAAGGGAGGGACTAAAAAGGGAAACATCAAGGGAGGGGACAAGGGGGACTGATTCAAAGTAAATCACTGGACTAAAAGGTAGAGCCGAAGAAGAAAAGGTTAGAATTAGGGAAGGCAATCAAAATGCCAGGGAGTCCACAAATGACAATCATAACTTTGAATGTGAATGGGATGAACTCACCCATAAAACGTAGACGAATAGCTGAATGGATTAGAATCCAAAACCCTACCATATGTTGTCTTCAAGAAACACACATGAGGCGGGTTGACACCCACAAGGTCAGAATTAAAGGATGGAGTAAGACCTTCTGGGCCTCAACTGATAGAAAGAAGGCAGGAGTGGTAATCATGATATCTGATAAAGCCAATGCAAAAATAGACCTGATCAAAAGGGATAGGGAAGGTAATTATATTTTGTTAAAAGGGACTCTAGACAATGAGGAAATATCATTAATCAACATGTATGCACCAAATAATATAGCACCCAAATTTCTAATGGAGAAACTAGGAGAATTGAAGGAAGAAATAGACAATAAAACCATACTAGTGGGAGACTTAAACCAACCATTATCAAATTTAGATAAATCAAATCAAAAAATAAATAAGAAAGAGGTAAAAGAAGTGAATGAAATCTTAGAAAAATTAGAATTAATAGACATATGGAGAAAAATAAATAGGGATAAAAAGGAATACACCTTCTTCTCAGCACCACATGGCACATTCACAAAAATTGACCATACATTAGGTCACAGAAACATAGCACACAAATGCAAAAAAGCAGAAATAATGAATGCAGCCTTCTCAGATCACAAGGCAATAAAAATAATGATTAGTAATGGTACATGGAAAACCAAATCTAAAACCAATTGGAAATTAAACAATATGATACTCCAAAACCGTTTAGCTAAAGAAGAAATCATAGAAACAATTAATAATTTCATCAAGGAAAATGACAATAGCGAAACATCCTTTCAAACCTTTTGGGATGCAGCCAAAGCGGTAATCAGAGGCAAATTCATATCCCTGAAAGCTCATATTAACAAACAAGGGAGAGCAGAGATCAATCAATTGGAAATGCAATTGAAAAAACTCGAAAGCGATCAAATTAAAAACCCCCAGCAGAAAACCAAATTAGAAATCCTAAAAATTAAGGGAGAAATTAATAAAATCGAAAGTGATAGAACTATTGATTTAATAAATAAGACAAGAAGCTGGTACTTTGAAAAAACAAACAAAATAGACAAAGTACTGGTCAATCTAATTAAAAAAAGGAAGGAAGAAAAGCAAATTCACAGCATTAAAGATGAAAAGGGGGACAGCACCTCCAATGAGGAGGAAATTAAGGCAATCATTAGAAATTACTTTGCCCAATTATATGGCAATAAATACACCAATTTAGGAGAAATGGATGAATATATACAAAAATACAAACTGCCTAGACTAACAGAAGAGGAAATAGAATTCTTAAATAATCCCATATCAGAAATTGAAATCCATCAAGCCATCAAAGAACTTCCTAAGAAAAAATCCCCAGGGCCTGATGGATTCACCTGTGAATTCTATCAAACATTCAGAGAACAATTAACCCCAATACTATACAAACTATTTGACATAATAAGCAAAGAGGGAGTTCTACCAAACTCCTTTTACGACACAAACATGGTGCTGATTCCAAAACCAGGCAGGTCAAAAACAGAGAAAGAAAACTATAGACCAATCTCCCTAATGAATATAGATGCAAAAATTTTAAATAGGATACTAGCAAAAAGACTCCAGCAAGTGATCAGAAGGATCATTCACCATGATCAAGTAGGATTCATACCAGGGATGCAGGGCTGGTTCAACATTAGGAAAACCATCCACATAATTGACCACATCAACAAGCAAACTAGCAAGAACCACATGATTATCTCAATAGATGCAGAAAAAGCCTTTGATAAAATACAACACCCATTCCTATTAAAAACACTAGAAAGCATAGGAATAGAAGGGTCATTCCTAAAAATAATAAACAGTATATATCTAAAACCAACAGCTAATATCATCTGCAATGGGGATAAACTAGATGCATTCCCAATAAGATCAGGAGTGAAACAAGGATGCCCATTATCACCTCTACTATTTGACATTGTACTAGAAACACTAGCAGTAGCAATTAGAGAAGATAAAGAAATTGAAGGCATCAGAATAGGCAAGGAGGAGACCAAGTTATCACTCTTTGCGGATGACATGATGGTCTACTTAAAGAATCCTAGAGATTCAACCAAAAAGCTAATTGAAATAATCAACAACTTTAGCAAAGTTGCAGGATACAAAATAAACCCACATAAATCATCAGCTTTTCTATATATCTCCAACACAGCTCAGCAGCAAGAACTAGAAAGAGAAATCCCATTCAAAATCACCTTAGACAAAATAAAATACCTAGGAATCTATCTCCCAAGACAAACACAGGAACTATATGAACACAACTACAAAACACTCGCCACACAACTAAAACTAGACTTGAACAATTGGAAAAACATTAACTGCTCATGGATAGGACGAGCCAATATAATAAAAATGACCATCCTACCCAAACATATTTATCTATTTAGTGCCATACCCATTGAACTACCAAAATACTTCTTCACTGATTTAGAAAAAACCATAACAAAGTTCATTTGGAAGAACAAAAGATCAAGGATATCCAGGGAAATAATGAAAAAAAACACATATGATGGGGGCCTTGCAGTCCCAGACCTCAAACTATATTACAAAGCAGCAGTCATCAAAACAATTTGGTACTGGCTAAGAAACAGAAAGGAAGATCAGTGGAATAGACTGGGGGAAAACGACCTCAGCAAGACAGTATACGATAAACCCAAAGATCCCAGCTTTTGGGACAAAAATCCACTATTCGATAAAAACTGCTGGGAAAATTGGAAGACAGTGTGGGAGAGACTAGGAATAGATCAACACCTCACACCCTACACCAAGATAAATTCAAAATGGGTGAGTGACTTAAACATAAAGAAGGAAACCATAAGTAAATTGGGTAAACACAGAATAGTATACATGTCAGACCTTTGGGAGGGGAAAGGCTTTAAAACCAAGCAAGATATAGAAAGAATCACAAAATGTAAAATAAATAATTTTGACTACATCAAACTAAAAAGCTTTTGTACAAACAAAACCAATATAACTAAAATCAGAAGGGAAACAACAAATTGGGAAAAAATCTTCATAGAAACCTCTGACAAAGGTTTAATTACTCATATTTATAATGAGCTAAATCAATTGTACAAAAAATCAAGCCATTCTCCAATTGATAAATGGGCAAGGGACATGGATAGGCAGTTCTCAGATAAAGAAATCAAAACTATTAACAAGCACATGAAGAAGTGTTCTACATCTCTTATAATCAGAGAGATGCAAATCAAAACAACTCTGAGGTATCACCTCACACCTAGCAGATTGGCTAACATAACAGCAAAGGAAAGTAATGAATGCTGGAGGGGATGTGGCAAAGTAGGGACATCAATTCATTGCTGGTGGAGTTGTGAACTGATCCAACCATTCTGGAGGGCAATTTGGAACTATGCCCAAAGGGCGACAAAAGAATATCTACCCTTTGACCCAGCCATAGCACTGCTGGGTCTGTACCCCAAAGAGATAATGGACACAAAGACTTGAACAAAAATATTCATAGCTGCGCTCTTTGTGGTGGCCCAAAACTGGAAAACGAGGGGATGCCCATCAATTGGGGAATGGCTGAACAAACTGTGGTATATGTTGGTGATGGAATACTATTGTGCTCAAAGGAATAATAAAGTGGAGAAGTTCCATGGAGACTGGAACAACCTCCAGGAAGTGATGCAGAGCGAGAGGAGCAGAACCAGGAGAACATTGTACACAGAGACTAATACACTGTGGTATAATCGAACGTAATGGACTTCTCCATTAGGGGCGGTGTAATGTCCCTGAACAACTTTCAGGGATCCAGGAGAAAAAAAACACCATTCATAAGCAAAGGATAAACTATGGGAGTGGAAACACCGAGAAAAAGCAACTGCCTGAATACAGAGGTTGAGGGGACATGACAGAGGATAGACTTTAAATGAACACTCTAATGCAAATACTATCAACAAAGCAATGGGTTCAAATCAAGAAAACATCTAATGCCCAGTGGACTTACGCGTCGGCTATGGGGGGTGGGTGGGAGGAAAAGAAAATGATCTATGTCTTTAACGAATAATGCTTGGAAATGATCAAATAAAATATATTTAAAAAAAAAAAAGAAAGAAAACCCCATGGACCATAGAGCTATTCGTGACTGAAGAATGATCTTACTTTAGAGATGAAGAATTGAGGCTCAGAAAATTCAAGAGTCTTGCTCAAGAACACACATGGAGGAAGCGGAAGATCAGAGTTTGGGTCCAGAGCTTTTGTCTAGAAAATCTCTACTTTTTCCAAGATATCATAGAACTGAGAATGTTAGTCTGAAAATGAGAAGACTGGAGAGATATGGTGCTATCTTCAAATATTAGAAAGGGTTATCATGTGGAAGAGAGATTAAATCTCTTCTGCTTAGTTCTAGAGAACAAGCCTAAAAGCAAAAAGTAGAAATTGCAAAGAGGCATATTCAAGCTTGTCTAGGCTTTGGGAGAAAGTGTATAATAAATGGAATGGTTCCAAAGTAAAATGGGCTTCTTAAGGAGCTTGTGGATATTCTTTCAAATTTATCAAGGAAATGTTAAGTTAAAAAACTGCAATTTAAGTCAACAACAAATATTTATTAATATCTAATATAGACAAGGCACTGGGACTAAAAGACAAAAATGAAAAGCAATTCTGGCTCCCAGAGAGCTTATATTTTATTTGTTGGGTATGTTGTAGGCAAGTATTATTGAGCACCTAGTCCTTGGTTAGATAGCAAAGAAGTCAAGGTAATTCACTGCACCCCTGGCCATCGCCAGTCTTCCTGATTCCTCTTGCCACTAAACTTGGATGACTGGAAGAGAGAGGGAGGTTGATGACTTTGTGCAACTCTTCCTCACTTAAATCCAATACATGGGAAAGTGAAGGTTGGTCCTCTTCAAAGACAAAGACCAAACAACAGAAACAACAACAAATGTTGTACATAGTGTCCTTGACCAAGTATTGTTTGAACTGAATCTTCTTGGGAAAATCTCTTATGATTCTGAGATCACATTCTTCTTTGAAATATATAATTAGCTCTGGGACAAATTGTACTATATATCTCACACCCTTCTACCTCCTGGCACTATAATCAAATCAGGTTTGTCTTTTGTTCCTGGAAAGGGCATTCAAATCTACTCCTAGTCATTCACTTAATATTCCTAACCAAAATATTACTTCTTCCACATATTACAACATGGGCAAACATTTAGCATTTATAAATGTATGGGTAAAATTGTGCTAGGAGTGTGTATGTGGGAGGGAGGGATACAGCAATATAAGTGGAGCAGACCCTCCCCTCAAAGAGCTTATCAAGTAACATTTGAGCCAAGCATAGAAGAAATTAGGGATTGACAGAGGCAAAAGTGATCAGGGAGTACATTCCAGGCTTGCAGGACAAACTGTACCTTTGTACACAGAGTCAGGAGATGGAGTGGTTATGATTGGAGAAGAATAAGCTGTAATGTAAGATACATGAAGAAGAAGAATGTGCAATCAGCCTGGAATGGTAGACTGGAGGCCACATTTTGAAGGGATTTAATATGACCAAGGAGTTTGTATTTGAATCAAAAGCAGGGTTCCTTAACCTGTATTCTACAATGTTTAAAAATATATCTATTTTGATCATTGAATTTCAGTATAGGTTCCTTTGTAAACAAGTATTTTATTTTCATGCATTTAAACATATTATTCAAAAAAGGGATCTATAGCCTTCATTAAATTGCTAAATGAGTCCATGAAACAAACCAAAAAAGTTTAAGGGAGAGAGAAGCCCTAAGGCATTGACCCCCATAAGCACAATGAAGAAGATGTTGTGGAGGTGAAGAGGAATTCAAGTCAATATTTGTTAAGTAACTGTAATAAACATGATGGATAGGAAGAAAAGCAAAAACAGGTCCTGTCCTCAAGGACCCCCCTCAGGCTAGCAGGGGAGCCAACAAGGGGACTAGGATAGAGAATATTTAGTATAAACTAGATATAATCCCAAAGGAAAGGAAAGAGGATAGAAGAGGATCAAACAAAGCTTGGAGAAGGTGGGATTTTAGCTGAGACTTAGCTGTGATTCTGAAAGTGGAGAGGAGGAGGGGGGAGGATTACAGAGATGAGGAACACCTGAGGATGGAACTACTTACTGCCTGGAGTACATTTCTTCTCTTGATAAAATAGGAAATTTGGCCCAATAGATAGAGAACTGTCTGCAGAGGCAAGAAGAAGGGTTTAAGACCCAATTCTGACTCAAACTAGCCATATGATTCTGAATAACTCATAGCCTTCCAGGCAACTCTCTAAGACTATACATTGCAAACAAATTACTGACCTAATATGGCTGAGGGCTTTTCCATGATGGGGAGTTCTAACATCAAGAAAATTATAGATCACAGGTCTAATCCAAAAAAACTCCCCACATTCTTGGTAACTGGGTACCACGTTCAGTTCTTTCCATCTGATAAAGGAATATAAGTATTATGTCCCTGCATCATTTTCTAGCCATTTTTACACCATGGTCCCACCACTCTTTCCATCATCTTTATCTCCCTTCTGCAAGAAATTTAGACTCAACCCTTGGCCTGCTTGGCTCTGTTAGGTGAACTATCACTTTTTCTTGCCCAAACCCAGGTCTCGATATTACTTTTCTGTCCATCTCCATACCACATCACCTTGCACATAACTCCATTTCACTCTCCTACTTTCCAACCTTACTATATATATTCTCTTCCCTAATTACATTATTAATGCTACTGCAGGGAAGAAACCTGTATCCCTCAAAGTTAGCACAGTATATGGCACATAGCACTTAATAAAATTTGTTATTTATAAGTATAATCAGTACCTTGAAAATTTCCAGGTTCTGCAACAAAATCCAGATTACCTTCCCATAGTTACAGCTCTGCTTCTAGCTTAACTCTTCTGGTGTATGGGGAGGATCATGGAATAAAACTACTTGAAAGCCTACAGTAGAGTCCTCTAATTTATCTCAGGAACAAATGCTTGAGCTGACAATCTGCTTAGGGAATACTGATGAAGTTAAGGTATTTCATCAACTCCCTAACTCCTACTTGAACTTCATGGGCTTTGTTATGTTGCAATATCTTAGTAGGGAGGATATTAAGTAAAATTATGAGGGAGACAAAGCTTGCCTTCTGCATTGCCTCCTCTTCTCCTTCTTGTACCAAATGTACCTTGCCAATGCTTTGAGCAGAAAGCGTTTACTGCTGTTCCATTAACTCCTATCACCCAGGAAAATTATCTGATTATAACAGCTCACATTTATGTACCACTTAACCAGTTTCCATATCCTTTTGCTTCTAATAATCCCATGAGATAAATAGTATAAATATTATTATATTCATTTTTGCAGATGACAGAAGTGAGATTGGCCTCTTGAAGTGGAGACTAGGTTCTAGTCCTCCCTACATAAATATTATAATATAACAGAGGCTCAGAACTTAGCAGATCCTTAATACAATTTTGTTAAAAATTATTGAATAAATGGAGAAATATAATCCCCTCAAGCTGTATGACTTGCTAACCCTAAACACATCCCCCTTTCTCTCTGGGTGTTATTTTTTACGTGTTCAATATTACCATTCTATCCACCCTTTAAGGCCTCATCCAAATGTTATCTCTTGTGAATCCTTCTCTGAGCTTTCCCAACTGGAAGTGATTTCTGCATCATTTAATTTCATATCTATGTCTCTTATAAATTTACTTTGAACATATTTTGCTATGTGTATTATGTTGTTTTCTACATGAGATTTATTAATGCTGGAGAAATGTCTCATTTAAGATTTGTATTTTTCTAGAGAAAAGAGGAGTAGGCAGGGGTGTGCTGGTAGATGTTTAACAACTGGTGAGCCATAATCCATGGAGTCACAAAGACATGACTGGACAATTGAACAATAAATGCAAGTTACCTTTAGCATTATAGTAGAGGCTTGATAAATGCTTCCTGAACATTTTCTAAATGTTGAATGAATCTACTCTTCTATTATTATTGGGGGAAGGAAAAAAATTTTTGAATCAGGACTCCCCTCCAAAAAAACTGAAATTGATGATGCATAATCCTTATTAGCTATTTGAAGTAGTCACGCTATATGTTCTTCTTGGTATTTTGTTTTCCTTTCTCTGATTTAACAAGGATCAGACATGTAGCAAGTTAACTGAAAAAAATTGAAATTTTAAGAGATGCCTTTGCTCTATATGGGCACATAAACCTATATTCAGAGTCAATATCAGATAGGAGGTCAGGATAATCACCTCTCTCTCTCTCTCTCTCTCTCTCTCTCTCTCTCTCTCTCTCTCTCTCTGTGTGTGTCTTTCTCTCTGTCTGTCTGTCTGCCTTTCTCTCTCTCTCTCTCTCTCTCTCTCTCTCTATATATATATATATATATATATATATATATATATAGTTAATTTGACAAAACAAGGGATAAACTTCTTATGATATGAGTTGATTTTCAATTTATCCTCCGTTTGTATATCTCACTTAGCTCTCCTTATACCAATGATGTCATGGCCTTATTTCTCTGTTAACTATTATACTTCAAAAGAGAAAGGGTGCATGGCAGCTGAAAAACCCACAGCAAACTTGGTGAGTGCTAATGTGAGCTACCCCACATTACACATACTCGTTTATCTCAGGAAGGCTTTGAGTGTGTCCAAAAAAGGGCAGCACAAACTCTTTAGACAATGGAGAGTTGTTCAAATAAACACAATAATTAAACACATGTGCTGAAATCAATGTGTTTGCCACCAGAGTGGTGTAGTAGAGAGATCAAGTGGTGTGGATTAGGAGGAAGAGGACCCTCTTGGCCTCAGTTTCCTCATTTTTAAAATGAAGGGGAAGGAATACACAATTTTAACAGTCCCTTTTAACTCTTAGTCCTATGACTTGATACTCCTGGGCATATAAAATTAATACATATTCCTGTATAACTATAAATATATTACATAATTTTAAACAATCCCCACATATTTCCTTAGAAACAACTTTTCAATAGGCCCCACATTGATGTCCAAAATTCAGTTTTTAATGAAGCATGGGTTTGGATTATCCCTATGTATAAAATTAAAATAGAAATAGTCTTTGGACATAGAACATTTAACTTTTATTATCTTTTAACAAACTGTTTGTTAGTTTTTCATCCCTTTTCTAATATGAATGCTAAAATGCAAAATAAGTAAAATACTGCAGAATTACTTTTAGATTAAATTATCATCTTTCCTTGAGCAACAGTATTAATAATAGGTGAGTACTTTGGCATTTTTCTATAGATCTTTTTAGTAATACAATTTATGAAAAGTTTGTATCAAGCCTTGTTAAATATCCTTGAAAGGGGTTGACCACTGTACTGAACTTTAAAAAAATTACAAAGATCTAAAAGTAAAATTGAAATTACTTCCATTGACAAAATCCACATAAAATAAGATAGCATGTGAACAATGAAACATTGATCAATGGCTGAGTCATATTGATGTCTATGTGGAAGCAGAAGGGTTTATGACAGAAAGTCAGGATCAGGCAAAAGTCATCACAAACTGTAGAAGAAAGTCAGTAATGGATTAATATGGATTAGGAAGGGAATAGTATAAACAATATTCCACATAGCTGTAGGCTATAATAAATTGCCTAGTAAATCATGACATCATGACAAAAATAGACATCAAAAGTTTGCTATATTTTATAGACTGATAGACGATAAATTCACATACTACAAAATATAAGCCTCACCATGTTCTGAAGAACATAAACCATAACCATTACTGGAATTGGATCATTACCACAATCCAAACTGTTTTCCATAATTGCCTTGCATGACATTGATTTATTTAAAAACAAAATAAAACTTAGCAACAATGTATTTGATAGCAGTTTCTATCCCGAATAGTCATAACTTCAAAGCTCTATAGCATGAAAATTTTAAAAAATGTACACATGTGGCCAAATTAAAATCATGTGGAAAAGGGATGAACTACATGTTGTTCCTGCTACTTGAGTTTTACAAAACTTCAGTAAGCATACAAAGGATGTTTGCATCCAAAAAAAATATTCAAAATAAGGGGGTATCCCTTAATTGGGGAATGGCTTAACAAATTTTGGAATATGAGGATGGTGGAATACTGTATGAATTGATGATCTGGAAGATTTCTATATGAACTGGGAGAACCTCAATGAACTGATGCAGAGTGAAATGAGCAGAACCAAGAGAATATTATACACAGAAAGTGAAACATTGTGGAACAATCCAATGTAATGGACTTTGCTACTACAAGATAATCCCAAGGGACTTGTGAGAAAGAATGCTGTCCTCATGGAGAGAAAGAACTGTGTAGTAGAGTGTAGAGAGAGAAAGAACTGTGGAGTAGAAACACAGAAGTAAAACATATGACTTATCATTTATTTATATAGGTATATGATTTGGGGTCTGGATTTAAAAGATTGCTTTATTGCAAAAATGAATAATATGGAAATTGGTATAAGTGATAACATTTGTATAACCCAGTGGAAGGACTCGTTGGCTCTGGGAGTGGGGAGGGAAAAGGGGAGAGAAAGAAAATGAATCAAGTAAACATGGAAAAATATTTTTAAAATTTATTCAAGGGTAATTTCAAAGTCAAAATCACACTACCTTATTTAGTCCTAAAATATTTAGCAAGTAAGAACACATCTTGACAACTTACCATGATGTATTTATCAAATGAGAATGTATGTCAAGTTTTCACTAAAGATAAAACAGACTTGAATCTCCACTCCCTCCGATCAAACAGTCTCTTTTAATTGAATGAAG
Organism: Monodelphis domestica; assembly: GCF_027887165.1. Taxonomy (NCBI): domain Eukaryota; kingdom Metazoa; phylum Chordata; class Mammalia; order Didelphimorphia; family Didelphidae; genus Monodelphis; species Monodelphis domestica. Next base: position 323,078,585 of record NC_077229.1, on the reverse strand, counting down.
ATTTGGTTGTTCCCTAAGAAGTTTCTTTAAAGGGAGGAGGTAGTTTGGACCCATGAAAAGATTTTGAAGATGCAAAAATGGAGAGGAAAGAATGAGTATATCAATAGCTCAGACTGAAAAAATCCATATGAGTCAATCCATGAAAGAAGAAAGCAAAATAAACAAATAAGGAAGTAAAGATTAAGTTGTCAAGAAGGGAGAGTTTAAAGATGGCCATTGGTCCTATAAGAATCTTGAGTCAGGACGTTTAAGTTAATACTACCTCCTCAGGGACTGAAGATTAAGTTTTGAGAAGATGTTTGCTTTCTCTAAACTTGTTCTCTCCGAGCCTGTTAATAGATATTGCAATAATATATTCTTTTGCTTCTTTTAGGAGGAAGGTACTAGAATATGTATGGTGGGGAAACCAGAAGGGGAAATTTGATGTGTCTTAGAGGGAGTCAAGGAAGTCAGGAGGTGGAGGTGAAAAGGGAGAGAATTCCAAAATTGAGGGACCATCCAGTGAAAAAAGATGAAATAATGCTTTAAAAGAATTTAAAGAAGGTCAGTGGCAAGAAGGAGAGTAAAATGTTAGACTGGAAAGCTAGGAAAGGGCCAGATTTTGAAGGGATTTAAATGCCAATTAAAGGATTTTATCTTTGATCCTGCAGGTTATAAGGAACTTCTGGGTTATGTCTTTTGGTAGGGGATATACCACACTTACTTGGCTTGACTTGTGACAAATGTTCTCCACTCGGTAGCTCAAAATGTAATGAACCCATAACTTTTAGTGCCAAAGAAAACACAATGGAAATTTTCCAGTGATCTTTTCAGTTCCAAATGTGGACTCCTTTGGTGGAGGTTATATACCAAACTGCATCATCTTAACTGCTTTCTGCTGCCCCTAACTGACAATTTCCAAGTCTTGTTACCTCTCTGTGATTTCCCAGCATGGCAGCATTTCTCTGATCTCTCTGTTACTGTGATAATGTATGTCCTATCTCATTATCATACCCCATAGTCATATTTTCCCAAGTGAAGCCTTAGATATCCATGTGATCAAGGTGACAGTGTTGTGTGAACTGAGCATGGAAGAAAGTCTATCAATTGCTCCCAGCTTACAGAGGCACAAACCTTTTATATATATATTCATATATATATGTATGTATATATATTCAAATAGATTAAGATCAACTAATACACTGAAATGGAAGAAAGGTTTCTTTTAGCAAGATGAATTTATTCAAAACAGGATCCAGATGTGAAGTAACAAATTAGTAATATAGATGAAATGTACAAGCCAGAATCAAAGTTCTGGGATTGTATGAACCAGATTCAGTTTTGAATTCCATTCTTCATTCAAAACAATAGTTTCAGTAAAGTGGAAGGACATGAAGTAAGCCCACAAACGTTAACAGAATTTATCTGTAACAATAAAAAAAGATGAGAAGGAAATATTAGAAGGAAAAGTCCCATTCAAAATGAATGTAAAATGCATCTAGAATATCTGAGAGTTAATTTACCAAAACCTGTCCAGATGCAGTAACAAATAATTTTAAAGAAATAAAAAAATCTTGAATAATTTGAAAAATATTGTGAACCAGATCAGATAATTTTCAGAGATATGACTGAGAAAAATTCTTAATAAAATTGGTATTTTGTATTTATGAGAACAAAATTAATTCAATTAGATTAAGAATAAAAGAGGTCAATGGGAAAAACTATTAAATATCTCTATAAGGCTATGATGTCCAAGAAAAATACATGACCGAAATACCTAACCAAAAATTCTGTATTATGAAACTATTCAAAGGGTATAAAAAGAGTTCTCAAAATAATTGCTTATTATAAAAAAAACCATGTAAAAGAATGTTACAAATAATTATTAATGAGAGAAATGCAAATAAAAATAACTGAGGTTTCACCTTATACCCAGAAAATTGGCAAAGCTAATAAAAGATCACCATGGTGCATGTTGGAGGTGCATGTTTGTAGAAAGAAGAGTCTTCTGGTGCTTTATTAGGGGATCTGTGAATGAGTATAATTATTCTGTAAAGGAATTGGAAATTCTAAAAATAAAATGGCTAAAATATTTAACCGTTAAACCCAGTGATTCCATTGCTAAGGATATCTGCCAAGAAGATCACAGACAAGAAGAAAGACTCAGTAAATGTGAAAATATTAATATGTGAGCTTTTTTACTGTTGATAAACTTGAAACACAGTAGAGGAACAATTGGGGAACTGCTAAATAAACTGAAGAATATGAATGTAATAACGAAATGAACTAGGAAAACAATATGCAAAATTACAACCACAAAGAAACAAAACATACACAACTGAAAAAACCTTAATTTTCAATTTTAATTAATTTAAGTTTTTTAATTTATTTTTTAAAACTTGTTTCTTCTTGAAAAACTATTTCTTTTTGAGCTGGGAGGCCCCTGCTCCCTTTCCCTCACATCAAACTTTATCCTTATAATTTCATGAACCACAAGAGCAATTGCTGGCCAAGGCAACTTGAGCCTCCATTCCTCTCTATACATATTGAAAAGGTTTGTGTTTCTGTAACTTGGAGCAACTGGTAGGCTTTCTTCCAAGCTTAGATCACAAACCACTATCACCTTCAACTAGACAGGAACTACTATGGGACATGGTGATAGGACTGGGCATACATCCTAGAAACAACAGAGATCAAAGAAGTCTGGGGAAGTCACCTTAAGAGTTTAGGTCTTTAGAGATAGTTTGGTCACTCAGTGCATAGAGTCAGGTCTGGAGACAGGAAGTCCTGGTTTCAAATCTAGTCTCAGACACTTCCTAGCTTTGTGATCCTGAGCAAGTTATTTGCACCTCATTGCCTAGCCCTTACTGTTCTTCTGTCTTGGAACCAATATACAGTATTGACTCTAAGATGGAAAGTGAGGGTGTTTTTTAAAGAGTTTTGATCTTTTGTGTTGCAGATATCACTAACCTTCTCTGACTACACCCTCTTTATTTTCAGTCTTTATGATCACTATCCAACAAAAACTTATGCCAGAGAAGATTTTTTTGTGTTCTTTATCACTTTACCCTCATAACAACCCTGGGAGCGAGGTGCTACTATGATCATCTTCTTTTATGAATGTGTGCAGTAGGTGGAATAATGAATAGATCCTCTGGAACTGATCCTCTGGAATCAGGAAGACCAGAGCTCAAATCTAACCCCACATACTTACTAGCTGTACTACTTTAGGCAAGCTGTTTAATCCTGTTTGCCTCTGTTTCCTCAGATGTAAAATTAGCCAAAGAAGAAAATGGTAAACCACTCCAGTATCTTCACCAAGAAAACTGCAAATGGGATCAAAAGAATTGGACACAACTGAAATGACTGAACAACAAAAACTCCCATAAGTACAGAGGTCATTCTGGTGACCAAACCAAGGGTTGACTTGGCCTCCTATCATTTTGTCAATTCTTTTACCTAATTGGGTTAATTAAGATCATTTACCAAAACATCTAAAGGTGTCCTAGTTACATGTGGATGCCTCTTCCAAGCATCCCATTATTTCAGTCTACGTCCTACCCATAATTTCTCCAGGTGGGAAGTTCTAAATTTAAGTTCAGAGTGAGCTTCACTATATTGCCAGTCTTTCATGATTTGGATTTTTTCCGTTTTTATAATTTATCAGGTGTTGTATGGGTCAAGAACACATTTGCTTCCTGTGCAGGGCATATCCCTGAAGAAATATGCCTGTATAAAGAGGTAAGTGTACACTTACTCTATTACCTTCAGATGAATGCAAGTGTGCCTCTAATATTGTATTTTTTACTGTAGAGCAACTGAAAGGAGGATCTTAAATATGTCTCAACTGGTACATTTTTCTCTAATTAAAAGTTTAATTCGAGTAATTTTTAAAGCTAAATTACTCATCAAGTAGTTCATTCTTTTCTCCTTCAGCAATTTGGCTGCTTTTGATATTTTAAGGATTTCAAAGAATGTAGTTTTAAAAAGAAAAAATGAAGGAGAACTAATAACTTTGAATTTAGAGAATTTATGAAGTAGTTTTTGTGTAGAGTTAGCCTAGCCTGCCTGGCTTCAAATCTGGATAATCACAGAAGCTTCCTGATCAAAGAAATGAAACTAAATCATCATGTAAGACATGATTCTTAGCACATTTTATCTCTAAGTGGACACAGTTATAGAAGAGTTCCTCTCAGCGTATTTTCCATAATTTTTGTACACTTTCTGAGATCCAAAGACTGATGTCCAAAAGCCCTCCAAGTAGGGAATAAAGTGAGGTGGACTTTTCACAACCTCAAAAAAAAAAAAAGACTTTGTTCTCATAGAAGCTCACATATGTTTATTAATCACTTCACTCCAATCTTCAAAAACGAATCATGGGCACAGTGAGTTCATGGTCTCCTATAAATATGAAATGATTGTATGATAAACTTTTCCAGTGTCACTCATGTGTCAATCTGACCTCTCCTATCATTAACAAAGAGACATACCTCCCCCCTACCTTGTGCTGCTGCTTGAGTTTCCCAGCTAATGCATTCCTGCAGCCCTTGCCTTTAATGTTTCACTTCTGCCCAGAATGAATGACTGGGTGTCCTTCCCCCTCTGTATATTCCCAAACTAAAAAGAATCAATTAAACAGGCTGTATTTCCATCAGGGAGGCTGCTGCTGTGCGCCAGGCAGCTTAAGCTGTCTTCTCATAGTTTATGATGTCAGCAGGACCTCCTGATTGAAATACAGCCTCAAAATCCCCACCTTCTCTCCCTCACTCTCTGTCTGTAGTATATATTATTCTTGTAGTTTTCAGAGACAGCTGTGTGAATTAATGAACTGATGTGAGAATCAGGGCTGGCCTGGAGCCCCATTTAAAAGTCATGGCGATGACCTCATAAAAACAGCAAAGAATGCTTACAGCTTGCTTGTAAAACAAATCTATTCCTTAATAACTCCGAATGCCCACATAATTCAGCACACATTTAAACCCAAAATGATTGTTTCATAAGAGGATGAAAATTTCCCATGAAAAAGACATTTAGCTAGCCTCGGCCACTATAAACTTTAATTGATATTTCACAGTGTGTACGAGTTCATCTCCAGGGAGGGTAGAATATCATTTTTGCACCTGTACTCTAACTCCAGCGTTATAGTATTTCAACCATTAAACATTTTTCATTAAAGCACTTCATCTAGAATTAGTCTAATCTGATTTTAACAAAAGTATTCTATATTTAGTTTTTCACACCACATTAATACAATCTGTTAGAACTGGAGAAGGTGCCTTTTTGCTGCTCTATCCCAGGTTTCTGGTCACTGGCAAAAGCCAAGGGGTGGTCTGTGCCTCAGTAGGAGAGCTTCAAAGGAAGATAGAGTTGCTTGCAGAAAGGAAGTGTAAAAAATGGTCAGAGCGTTGAAATGGGAGGTAAGAAAGACCAGGGTTCAAATCCTATCTTGGGTACTTGTAGTGAATGAACAAACACTCTAGTGGTATATGAACCTAAGAAGCCATTTTACCTCTATTTCCCTTAGTTTCTTCATACAGATATGCCACATTGATTGCACTTCTTATTTATGTTTGACAGATATTGAGGGCTTTTTGTTTAACAAATTGAATGTTGCTGGTAATCCTGAATCTCACAAATTTATCAGCACTGTTTTTCCGATGGCATGTGTTCACACTGCGTCTCGGTGTCATATTTTGGGAATTTTCAGAATATTCAAAGATTTCAATATTATATCTATCATGTATATTATTATATCATATTATATCTGTGATCAACAATCTTTGATGTTACTATTATGGTTGTTTTGGAATGCCATAAGCTGCACCCCTGGGAAATGGTGAACTCAATTGATAAATATTATATACGCATTCCAACTACTCTATTGACTCACCATTCCCCATCTCTCCAACAATACTGAAATTAGATCAATTAATAACTTTACAATGGCCTCTAAATGTTCAAGTGGAAGAAGAGTCAATTGATGTTGGTCAATTTAATCATCTTATTTTAGGAAATTGCCACAGCCATCCCAGCCTTCACCAACCAAAATTCTGTTCACCAGCAAAATAAAAAATTATGACTCCCTGAAGGCTCAGAAAATGGCCAGCATTTTTTAGTAACAAAGTATTTAAATGAGGTATGGAAATTATTTTTAGATATGACACTAGTACACGCTTAATAAATTAATGTGTAGTATAAACATAAATTTTACATGTACTGGGAAACAAAAAAAAACTATTGTGACTTGCTTTATTACATATGATCCTTAGTATGGTGTTCTGAAACAGAATGTACACTATCTCCATTTCCTTTTCATTTCTAATCTCTTATATCCTAACACAACATCTGGCATATAGTAGGTACTTAATAAATGCTCATTGGTTCACTTGGGTTTAAATCATAGTTTTGATATGTGACCCTCAGCAAATCCCTTAACCTCTCTGGGCTTTAGGAAACTTTTCAAGACAATAAATTAAAAACTGATTGCAATCTGTCTTGGTGGACAAACCTTCATTGTAGAGTTACTCAGAGACTTATATGAGATAACTTGTTGTAAAATGCTTTTCAAAACTTAAAATGCTATAGCAATGTCAGCTAATATCATTATTGTACAGCCCCTATGTTAAGAAACTGATCCTTATCCATGTAAATTGTGTTTTCATTCTATTCCCCAAAGAAACTGGGACACACACAGTATACACAACTGGTTTGAAAAGTTTACAACTTTTACCCAGAACAGTCATAAAAACTCCCAGGCAAAAGGCCATTAGGAAGCTGGGCAAGGAATGGGGAGAGAGATTTTTTTTTTTGCTTAACTAGAACTGAGAAAATGTGCAAAAATTGGGGTCTTATGGTTTGGGTTTTATAGCTATTATCTTGCTGGCAATCTTAGGCGAACAGCTGTGGAATTTTAGGATGTATGATTTTAACCACAATGAAAGAGGTCTTTCTAAATGCTTCCAATTAGATGTGGATAGTAGCAAACATCATAAGAAGTTTCACTGGGAATGTAAGCCAAGATTCACATTTAAAGGGAACTATCCAACTCCAAAGTGATTTTCTCTGAGAGCTTTATACAATCCTTCCCTTCTCAGATTCATTTCCAAAATTTCCCCTCATTGGAAGGCTTGCTCTCCAGTTTCACTCCTCAGAACACCTTCTTCCCTCCGAAGAGCCTGGGAGTGGGACTTTTTTGAACAAAATTTCCCAGTGCCTCAAAACTGGATAATTGACCTGAAGAACATGTCAGTACTGGGAGTAGGGGAAAATATTAGTTTTTAAGGAAAAATAAATTCCCAGACTAATTCAAGATTTATCTAGCCTATGAAGCCTTCTGGGATAGTACTGCTGAAAGAGATCTCTTCTCCCTCAATTTATACTGGGGAAGTTTTCAGTATCTCATCTTTGTCCCATCACATCCTGCCATGGGTCATCTAGATGTGCGCACATATTGTAGGTTCCTCCATTATACTCTCTTTGATTAACCTTCCTCTGCATATTTGCCTCTTAAAATTAAACTTTCTTGAAGGCTCAATTCGTGTACCTCTTCTGGGAAGCCTTTCTGGGGCCCTTAGATGTTAGTGCTCTTAATCTTTTAAGATCTTTATGTCAATTCTAGGGCAGCTACATCCCTCAGCGTATTATGAGCCAGACCTGGAGATGGAAGGATCTGGATTAAAATCTAGTCTCAGACACTTCCTAGCTGTGTGACTTTGGGGAAATCACTTAATCCAAATTGCCTGCCATTATTGCTCTTCAGACTTAAAACCAGTTGAGGATATTTTATATATATATATATATATATATATATATATATTCTTAGCTGTGTATGTGTGACATTCCTCATTAGAATTGTACCTCCTTGAGGATTTGGGCTGTTTCTTAATCTTGTTGGTTTATCCCAGGTGATTAGCACAATCTTCGCGCATAGTTCATGGATAAAGACTGGAGTTTTTAAAGAGTTGTATAGGAAGAAGGTATAACTTTTAAGTGGACTTTTAAAAAAGCTAATTCCTATTAAATGTTTTCAACAGTTTATTATTACTGTTATATAAATATTCATCTGGGAATGTTGTAAAACAACTCTAAAATCAAGCAATGGCTTTTACATTAGTCAACTTCTTTTTTAAAATGTATTTTATTTTATTTTCACCTAATTACATGTAAAAAAGAATTTTGAGTCTTGAATTCTCTTCCTCTCTTCATTCTCCTCTCTCTCCTCTGCCCAACCCCCTGAGACAGTAAGCTATCTAATATAGATTTAACATTTATCTTGTAAAACATTTTCCCATATTAATCCTTTTGTGGAAGGAAATACAAACAAAAAATATTAAGGAGGAAAATGAAAAAGTTTGGTGTGATCAGTATTCATACTCCATCAGTTTTCTATTGGAAAGCAGGTGGTATTTTTTAATATTATATATTTTTTATTTTGTTAAGCATTTCCCAATTACATTTTAACTTTTTGCATTTTTGTTATTTTTATTATCTTTTTTATTTGGTCAATTTCAAACATTATTCCTTGGTTACAAAAATCATATTCTATTGTTTCTTCCCCTCCCCTCACCCTTCCCATAGCCAACATGCAATTCCATTGGGTAGTACATGTGACCTTGATCAGAACCTATTTTCATGTTGTTAATGTTTGCACTAGGATGTTTATTTAGGGTTTTTTTTCCCCAATCATATCCCCTAGATCCATGTAATCAAGCAGTTGTTTTTCTTCTGTGTTTCTACTCCCAGTTTTTCCTCTGGATGTGGATAGCATTCTTTCTCATAACTCCCTCAGAATTGTCCTGGATCATTGCATTGCTACTAGTAGAGAAGTCCATTACATTTATTGTACTATAGTGTAGTGTATCTGTCTCTCCTGGTTCTGCATCTCACTCTGCATCACTTCCCGGAGGTTGTTCTAGTCCCCATGGAATTCCTCCACTTTATTATTCCTTTGAGCACAATAGTATTCCATCACCAACCTATACCACAATTTGTTCAGCCATTCCCCAGTTGAAGAGCATCTCTCATTTTCCAATTTTTTTGCCACCACAAAGAGTGCAGCTATGAATATTCTTGGATATGTGTTTTTCCTTACTATTTCTTTGGGGTACAAACTGAGCAGTGCTATGGCTAGATCAAAGGGCAGACAGTCTTTTAGTGCCCTTTGGGCATAGTTCCAAATTGCCCTCTACACTGGTTGGATCAATTCTATAATAATTAAAATGGTTGAAGCCTTAAACTGTAGTGAGTTAAATTAGTGGAAGACTTACATTTTTGTAGATATGAGTGAATGAGTAAGTTGTGACTGCAGGAAATATGTTTTCACTACAGTGTTTTGTTTTTAAATCAAATATAAGGTGGTTGCCAGGAAATATTCCCAATTATTCAATAAACCCAAAATAGCTGGGTTTTATAGAGATTTTAATTAGTACAAATGAGGAATTAAAGAAAAGGAGAGAAAGAGAGAAAAAGGGGAATAATGAGAAAAGGATAAGTCAGCCCTGGCCAGTCCTGGCCAACCCAGGCCTAAGCCTAAGAGAAAAGATCAGTCAGTCCTTGATCACTCACCACAAGATCTGTCCAAGCAAGGATTCTAGTGACACCAGGCCAGCTCTATCTCAGCTGCCTCCACCAGCTCAATCCTCAATCTGCATGTTTCCTCTGAATGAATCTGAGCTCCTATTTAAAGGGCATTTTCTCCTATGTCACCTCCCCTAAGTCCTTATATCTACCAAACACAGTAGATGTTTTTCAAAGGACAGACCATTCTTAGTTCACACCTGAGTAGATTAATCTTTTGAGTAATTCACACCTGAGTAGACTAGAATCTGAGTAAGTTTTCACCTCTTTGCTCCTTGTAAGTTCATAAGTTGCCTGAACTTTATAGGTACTTAGCACCCCTTTGTATTATATCAAAAAATAGTAGGCATGGCTTAAGTATGGGTTTAAGTACTTTTCATTGTTTAGCAAGGAGTTTTCTCCCCTAAAGCAGGCTTAAGTAGGGTGGAGTAGAGGTCTTCACATTTCTGATATAAGTAGAGTTCTCACATTTCTGATCTAAATTCCTTCATTATTTAAATGGGGAATGGTCCAAATGGGGAATGGTCTTAACCCAGTCTTATGAAGTAGGGTCTGGGAATTTTTAAGGTTCACAATTCACAACTCCACCAGCAATGAATTAATGTCCCGACTTTTCCATGTCCCCTCCAGTATTCATTACTTTCCTTTGCTGTCATGTTAGCCAATTTGCTAGGTGTGACATGGTACCTCAGAGTTGTTTTGATTTGCATCTCTCTTATTATACGAGATTTAGAACACTTTTTCATGTGCTTATTAATGGTTTTGATTTAATTGACTGAAAATTGACTATTCATGATCCTTGCCCTTTTATCAATTGGAGAATGGCTTTATTTTTGGTACAATTGATTTAGAGCTTTGTAATTTTGAGTAATTGGACCTTTGTCAGAGGTTTTTGTTATGAAGATTGTTTCCCAATTTATTGCTTTCCTTCTAATTTTGGTTACATTGGTTTTGTTTGTACAAAAACTTTTTTAAATTTGATGTAGTCAAAATTATTGATTTTACATGTTGAGATTCTTTCTAAGTCTTGTTTGTTTTTAAAATCTTTCCCTTCCCAAAGGTCTGACATGTATACTACTCTGTGTTAACCTAATTTACTTATAGTGTCCTTCTTTATGTCCAAGTCATTTACCCATTCTGAGTTTATCTTGGTGTAGGATGTGAGGTGTTGATCCAAGCCTAATCTCTCCCACACTGTCTTCCAGTTTTCCCAGCAGTTTTTATCAAATAGTGTATTTTTGTCCCAAAATTTGGGATCTTCAGGCTTGTCATAGACTATCTTGCTGAGGTCACTTACCCCAAATCTATTCCACCGAACCTCCTTTCTGTGTCTTAGAAGTACCAAATTGTTTTTTTTTTCGTGTCATATTCAATATTCTTTCTTTTTTTAAACAATATTTTATTTGGTCATTTTCATACATTGTTCATTGGAAGCAGATCATTTTCTTTTCCTCCTCCCCACACCCACCCCCCACCCCTTCCCTAGCCGACGCACGATTCGTCTGGGTATCACATGTGTCCTTGCTCTAAACCCATTTCCTTGTTGTTGGTATTTGCATTAGGGCGCTCATTTAGCATCTCTCCTCGATCCTCTCAACCTCTGTAGTCAAGCATTTGCTTTTCCTCGGTGTTTTTACTCCCTCAGTTTGTCCTCTTCGTGAGGATAGTTTTTGTTTTGTTTTTTTCTCGTAGATCTCTGCAGGTTGTTCAGGGACATTGTAAAGCCATTACTGGAGAAGTCCATTACGTTCTCTTGTACCACAGTGTGTCAGTCTCTGTGTACAATGTTCTCCTGGTTCTGCTCCTCTCACTCTGCATCACTTCCTGGAGGTTGTTCCAGTATCCATGGAATTCCTCCACTTTATTATTCCTTTTAGCACAATAGTATTCCATCACCAACACATACCACAATTTGTTCAGCCATTCTCCAATTGAAGGGCATCCCCTCATTTTCCAATTTTTGGCTACCACAAAGAGCGCAGCTATGAATATTCTTGCACAAGTCTTTTTCCTTATTATCTCTTTGGGGTACAAACCCAGCAATGCTATGGCTGGATCAAAGGGCAGACAGTCTTTTATCGCCCTTTGGGCATAGTTCCAAATTGCCCTCCAGAATGGTTGGATCAATTCACAACTCAATGAGCAATGCATTAATGTCCCTAATTTGCCACATCACCTCCAGCATTCATTACTTTTCTTTGCTGTCATGTTGAACAATCTGCTAGGTGTGAGGTGATACCTCAAAGTTGTTTTGATTTGCATCTCTCTGATTATAAGAGATCTAGAACATTTTTCATGTGCTTATTAATAGTTTTGATTTCTTTAACTGAAAATTGCCTATTCATGTCCCTTGCCCATTTTTCAATTGGAGAATGGCTTGATTTTTTGTACAACTGGTTTAGCTCTTTATAGATCTGAGTAATTAGACCTTTGTCAGAGGTTTTTGTTATGAAGATTGTTTCCCAATTTGTTGCTTTCCTTCTAATTTTAGTTACATTGGTTTTGTTTGTACAAAAACTTTTTAATTTGATGTAGTCAAAATTATTTATTTTGCATTTTGTGACTCTTTCTAGGTCTTGCTTGGTTTTAAAATCTTTCCCTTTCCAAAGTTCTGACATGTATACTATTCTGTGTTCACCTAATTTACTTATAGTTTTCTTCTTTATATTCAAGTCATTTGTCCATTCTGAGTTTATCTTGGTGTAGGGTGTGAGGTGTTGATCAATTCCTAATCTCTCCCACACTGTCTTCCAATTTTCCCAGCAGTTTTTATCAAATATTGAATTTTTGTCCCAAAAGCTGGGGTCTTTGGGTTTGTCAAAGACTGTCTTACTGAGGTCATTTACCCCCAGTCTATTCCACTGATCCTCCTTTCTGTCTCTTAGCCAGTACCAAATTGTTTTGATGACCGCTGCTTTGTAATATAGTTTGAGATCTGGGACTGCAAGGCCACCTTCCTTTGTATTTTTTTTTTCATTATTTCCCTGGATATCCTTGATTCTTTGTTCTTCCACTTTGTTATGGTTTTCTCTAATTCAGTAAAATAGTTTTTTGGTAGTTCAATGGGTATGGCACTAAATAGATAGATAAGTTTGGGAAGGATGGTCATTTTTATTATATTGGCTCATCCTACCCATGAGCAGTTAATGTTTTTCCAATTGCTCAGGTCTAGTTATAGTTGTGTGGAGAGTGTTTTGTAGTTGTGCTCATATAGTTCCTGTGTTTGTCTCGGGAGATAGATTCCTAAGTATTTTATATTGTCTCGGGTGACTTTAAATGGAATTTCTCTTTCTAATTCTTGCTGCTGAACTGAGTTGGAGATATATAGAAATGCTGATGACTTATGTGGGTTTATTTTGTATCCTGCAACTTTGATAAAGTTGTTGATTATTTCGATTAGCTTTTTGGTTGATTCCCTGGGATTCTTTAAGTAAATCATCATATCATCCGCAAAGAGTGACAGCTTGGTCTCCTCATTGCCAATTTTAATATCTTCAATTTCTTTTTCTTCTCTAATTGCTACTGCTAGTATTTCTAGTGCAATATTAAATAATAAAGGTGATAATGGGCATCCTTGTTTGACTCCTGATTTTATTGGGAAGGCTTTGAGTTTTTCCCTATTGCAGATGATGTTTGCTGATGGTATTAGGTATATACTATTTATTATTTTAGGAAAGGCCCTTCTATTCCTATACTTTCTAGTGTTTTCAATAGATATGGGTGTTGTATATTGTCAAAGGCTTTTTCTGCATCTATTGAAATAATCGTGTGATTTTTGTCGGTTTGCTTGTTTATATGGTCAATTATGTGGATGGTTTTCCTAATATTGAATCATCCTTGCATTCCTGGTATAAATCCCCCCTGATCATATAGAATAACCTTCATGATGACTTGCAGGAGTCTTTTTTCTAACATCCTATTTAAGATTTTTATCTATGTTCATTAAGGAGATTGGTCTGTAGTTTTCTTTCTCCATTTTTGACCTGCTTGGCTTTGAAATCAGTATCATGTTTGTGTCATAAAAGGAATTTAGTAGAACTCTCTATTTGCTTATTATGTCAAATAATTTGGATAGTATGGGGATTAACTGTTTTTTGAATGTTTGATAGAATTCACTTGTGAATCCATCAGGCCCTGGGAATTTTTTTCTTACGGAGTTCTTTGGTGGCTTGTTCCATTTCTTTTTCTGATATGGGATTATTTAAGTATTTGGTTTCTTCTTGTTAATCTAGGCAATTTATATTTTTGTAAATATTCATCCATATCACCTAGATTGGTATATTTATTACCATATAACTGGGCAAAATAATTTTAAATGATTGCCTTAATTTCCTCTTCATTGGAGGTGAGGTCTCCCTTTTCAACTATAATCTTGGTAATTTGGTTTTCTTCTTTCCTTTTTTTTATTAGATTGACCAGTACTTTGTCTATTTTGTTTGTTTTTTCAAATACCAGCTTCTAGTCTTAATAATTCGTTCAATAGTTCTTTCACTTTCCATTTTATTAATTTCTCCCTTAATATTTAGTATCTCAAATTTAGTTTTCTTCTGAGGATTTTTAATTTGTTCACTTTTAAGTTTTTTTATTTGCATGTCCAATTCATTGACTTCTGCCCTCCCTAATTTGTTAATAGATGAACTCAAGTATATAAATTTTCCCCTGCATACTGCTTTGGCTGCATCCCATAGATTTTGAAGGGATATCTCATCATTGTCATTTTCTTCAATGAAGTTATTATTTGTTTCTATGATTTGTTCTTTAACCAATTTTGGAGAATCATATTATTGATTCCCAGTTAATTTTTATTTGCCTCTCCATGTACCATTATTGATCATTATTTTTATTGCTTTATGATCTGAAAAGTTTGCATTTATTATTTCTGCTTTCCTGCATTTGTTTGCCATATTTTTATGAACTAGTACATAGTCAGTCTTTGTGAATGAACCATGTGCTGCTGAAAAGAAGGTGTATTCCTTTTTGTCCCTATTTATTTTTCTTCATATATCTATAAACTCTAATTTTTCTAAGATTTCATTCACATCTCTTACCTCTTTCTTATTTATTTTTTTATTTGATTTATCTAAGTGTGATATTGGTAGGTTCAGGTCTCCCACTAGTATAGTTTTACTATCTATTTCCTCTTTCAATTCCACTTGTTTCTCCTTTAGAAATCTGGATGCTATAAAATTTGGTGCATACATGTTGATTACTGATATTTCCTCATTGTCTATACTCCCTTTTATCAGGATGTATTTACCTTCCCTATCCCTTTTAATCAGATCTATTTTTTACTTTGGCTTTGTCAGATAACATTATTGAAACTTCTGCCTTCTTTCTATCAGTTGAGGCCCAATAGATTTTGATCCAACCTTTAATTCTAACCTTGTGAGAATCTACCCGCCTCAGGTATGTTTCTTGTAGACAACATATGGCAGGATTTTGGATTCTAATCCACTCTCCTATTTGTTTTTCTTTTATGGGTGAGTTCATCCCATTCACATTAAAAGTTATGATTGTCACTTGTGTATTCCCCAGCATTTTGATATCCTCTCCTAATTCTGTCCTTTCTTCCTTTGCTATATCCTTTTAAACCAGTGGTTTGCTTTTAATCAATTCCCCTAATCCCCCTAATCCCCTCCGGTAATATCCTTTCCTTTCTGGCCCCTCCCTTTTTGTTCCCTTCTTATTTTTTTAGGGTTCATTAAGTTCCCTCTCCCCTCTCTTTCCCTCTGGTTTTGTACTCCTTTACCCCCCTATCCCCCTTAGTTTTCCCTTCTCACTTTCCCTGTAGGATAAGATAGAATTAAAGACTCTAATGGATCTAGATGCTCTTCCCTCCCAGAATTGATTTCACTGAGAGTAAGGTTTAGATATTACCTATTAGCACTCTTTTCCTCTTTTTCTTATAAAAGTGTTCTTCCCCTCCCCTTCCCACACTTATCTTTGTGTGATAAATATTATCCTATTTGTTTTATTTCTTCAAGTATTTCTTGGTGCCATCTTTGATTCCCCCTCCCTTTTCCTTTTTTGCATATCATCTTATAGCACTTATTACCCCAGTCTCTTCCTGTGAATGATTCTTCTAATTACTATAATAGTGAATATAATTTTTGAGAGTTACAAATAACATTTTCCCCATATAGTAATATTAAAAATTTGATCTTATTGTAGCCATTAAAGAAGAATGTTTGAATAAAAAAAACCATTTTTCCCTTTTTCCTCTCTTTCTTCTTACCTTTTCATGTTTCTCTTGATTTTTGTGTTTAGATATCAAACTTTCTGCTTAGTTCTTGTTTTTCTTCCAAATACTTGGAAAGCTTCTATTTTGTTGAATGGCCATATTTTCCTCTGGAAGTAAATAGTCAGTATTGATGGATAGGTGATCCTTGGTTGAAGACCCAATTCTCTTGCCTTTTTGAATATTATATTCCAAGCCTTGTAGTGCTTTAGTGTGGAAGCTGTCAGGTCTTGTGTAATCCTGATTGGTGTCCCTTGTTATTTTAATTGTCTCTTTTTGGCTTCTTGTAGAATTTTCTCCTTAGCTTGAAAGCTCTTGAATTTGGCAATTGCATTCCTGGAAGTTGTCTTTTGAGGATTTAGTGTAGAGACTGTTCTATGAACTCTTTCACTGTCTATTTTGCCCCCTTGTTCAAGAACATCAGGGCAACTTTCTTGGATAATTTCTTGTAGTATGATGTTAAGATTTCTGTTTATTTTTTATTTATATTTTTAATTATTTATTTATTTGTTTGTTCATCTATTTATTTATTTATATTTGTTTTCAGGTAGACTAACGATTCTCAAATTGTCTCTCCTTGATCTGTTTTCCTGATCTTTCATCTTCTCAGTGAGACATTTTAGGTTTTCTTCTATTTTGTCAGTCTTTTGACTTTGCTTTATTAATTCTTGCTGTTTTGCATGATCATTGTCTTCCAATTGCCCAATTCTGGACTTTAAAGACTAGTTTTCTGCTATAATCTTTTGGTTTTCATTTTCAGTTTGGGCTATTCTGCTTTTCATGGCTTCCAGTTGTTTCTCCAATTGGGAGTTCTTGTCCTTTAGACTGTTATTTTCTCTTTGAACTATTTCCCACTTTTCTTGCCAAAAGGCTTCCATTTTTTTTTGATAAGTTCCAATTTAAATTCTTCAAGAGCTTTTGGACAATTTCCTTTTTTTGGAAGGTTTTAGTGCATTTATTTGAATTTCCTCTTCTATTTCCTCTGTAGCCTGGGTTTTTCCTCAATAAAAAATTTCCAGGGTCAACCCCTTCCTGTTTTTCTTGGTAGAGGGAGTTTGTTGTTCCTGAGCACTATTTGCCATCACTGTGTTGCTTTTTTCTTCCCTTTTTAGTCAGAAATCTGAGTGAGATATACAGGTTCTCTGTGTATGAAGTTAAGGAGAAAAGATTTTGCCTGGGGCAAGCTCTCAAATCTCCACAGCGTCTGCTGTTTTCTGCCCTTCTCTTTGCTATCTTCCCGCAAGTGCCCACCACCTGAGCTCTTCAGTTTGCTGGGGTTTCAGGTGTAGCTGCTCTCAGAGGTAGGTCTTTGGTGGTCTTAGTCAGCTGCCAAGGTCCCAGAGTTGCCCCTTACTCACTCTAGAGGTGCCCCTTGCTCACTCACTGATTCTAGTGAGCTGGCTCTAACTCTGGCTCCATAGGAGGGCAGCAGGAGGGTAGATCAGCTCGCATTTTGGTGGGAGCTTTTTCACCCCCTTATAGTGTGGAAATGCCAAATCCCATGTATCTGCAATGCTGAGCCCTACTGTAGAGTCCCTTTGCTCATATGAATTTGGGTTTTTTGAGGGAGTCTATATTGGTAGGTGCTGAGGAGAGGAAGAGTCCTGGGTCTAGACTGCCACCATGTTTACCCTGAAGTCTCTGGCATTTTTTTAATCATGTGTCTTTGGGGAATATTTTTGGATCATTATCTTGCTGAGGACAGCTAAGTTATTCATGTTTATAGTACAGTATTGCTGTCACTGTGTATATTGCTGTGCTGTCTTGGATCTGCTTAATTCACTCTGCTTCGGTTTGTATGATTTTTTTTTTACATATAGGTCTTTCCTCTCTTTGTTTTTTTTTTAATCTTTTGGGGGTACAAACCTAGTAATGGTATTGCTGGGTCAAAAGATAAATACTGTCTTATAGCCCTTTGGGAATAGGTCCAAATTGTTTTCCAGAATGATTGAATCAGTTCACAACTCCCCTGATAGTGATTGGTGTCACAATTTTCCTATGCCCCCTCCAAGTTTTGTCATTTTCATTTTTTGTTATAATACCAATATGACATGTGTAGGGTGGTAACTCAGAGTTGTTTTAATTTGCATTTCTCTAATTAATAGTGATTTAGAGTATTTTTATCTGATTATAGAAAGTTTAAATTATTTTGTCTGATAATTATTGTTCATATCTTTTATCCATATACCAACTGGGGAATGATATACTTTTTATACATACAGCTCCTTTCTCTATGTATCTGAGAAATTTTTTGTTAGAGTGACTTGTAAAACATTTTTTCATCATTAACCATCCTATCCCTCCAACCCCTTTTTATCCTTTTCCTATCATTTCATTCTCTTCATCCTCAAAATTGTTTAGCTTTTGACTATCACATCCCCCAATATGACCTCTTTTCTATCAGTCCCTTCTTTATCCCTTTGGGTTATCCCTCCTACTCTCCTTAGGGTTAGAGAGATTTCTATACTCAACGTATTGTGTGTGTTTTCCCTTTATTGATCCAATCCAATGAGAGTAATGTTCAAGGATTCCCCTCTCTGCCTCTCTCATCATCCACCCACTGTAAAAATTCTTTCATGCTTCTTTTATGTGAGATAGTTTATCCCATTTTATTTCTCTCTTCATCCTTCTCCTAATGCATTCCTCTTTCTTAACTCTTAATTTTATTTGTTTATTTTTAGATATCATTTCATCATGTTCAATTTATACCCTTGTTCTCTGTCTTTGTATAACACTTCTAGCTTCCCTAATAATGATAAAGTTCTTAGGAGTTACAGGAATTATCTTCACAGGTAGCTATGCACATAATTTAACCTTATTGAATGTCTTTTGATTTTTCTTTCCTCTTTCCTGTTTTATGATTTTCTTGAGACTTTTATTTGAGAGTAAAAATTTCCAGGAAGGTCTTATCTTTTCATCAGGAATGTTTGAAAGACCTCTATTTCATTGAATACCCATTTTTTCTCCTTGAAGGATTATGCTCAATTTTTTTAGGTAAGTCTTAGTTCCTTGTCCTCTAGAATATTATATCACAGACTCTCCAATTCTTTAATGTAGAATCTGCTAAATCTTGTTTTAGTCTGACTGTGGCTCTACTATATTCAAATTGTTTCTTTTTGGCTGCTTGTAATCTTTTTTCCTTGACCTGAAAGATCTGTAATTTGGCTGTAACATTCCTTAGTGTTATCCTTTAGGGATATCTGTCAGGTGGAAATAAGTGAATTCTTTCCATTTCTCTTTTATCTTCTAGATTTAGAATATCGAGGCAGTTTTCCTTGATAATTTTTTGAAAGATGATGCCTAAGCTCTTTTTTATACCATGGCTTTCAAGTAGTCCAATAATTTTTAGATTATCTCTCTTGGATTTATTTTCTGAGTCAGTAGTTTTCCCAATGAGATATTTCACATTTTCTTTTTTTTTATCCTCATGACTTTCTTTATTTCTTGATATCTGATGGAGTCATTAGTTTCTGCTTGTGCTATTCTAACTTTTTAATGTGTTGTGTCTCCTTTTCCATTTGGCTAGTTCTACTTTTTAAGAAGTTCTTCTGTTCTGTAGATTGCTATTCCTTTTTTACCAGCTGGCCTATTCTGTTTTTTAAGATATTAATTTCTTCAGTATTATTTTGTGCCCCATCTACCAAGCTGTTGACTCTTTTTTTCATGATTTTCCTGTATGACTCATTTCTTTTCCCAGTTTATCTTCTCTTTCTCTTACTTGATTTTTAAAATCCTCTCTTTGAGCATCTCCATTAATTCTTTTTCAGCATGAGACTAATTCATTTTTTGAGGCTTTGGATGAAGCAATATTGACATTATTGGCTTCTTCTGAGCCTGTGTTTTGTTCTTCTTTGACATTAAAATAACTTTCTATGTTGTTTCTTTTTTGTTGTTGTTTTCTCTTTTTTTTAGACTTTTTTAACTTAAAAAACTGTTACAGGTGTGCTCTCTGTTACTGTAGTGAAGGGAACACTATTCCAAGATTCACATTCTTTGTACAGCTGCCTTTCGAGCCAGCTCTAGGGATCCATAAGTTTTTAGTTCTTCCAAGGTGGTATGACCTAAGGAGATATATATTTAATACTTTCCCACCTTATGCTTTTGTTTGTGAGCAGCCCAAGAATTCTTTTTGTCCTTGGAACTGTGACTATGTCTCTTGCTCCCCTGCATCCACAAGCGCTAGTGCCTACCAATATTTATCCTTACCCTGAGACTCTAAACCTGTCCTGCAACCTGGATCTATAGATGGGCAATGGGACAAGTGTCTTTCAGCTAGAGCCAGTAAAAATACCCCTATCATCTCTTTCTTTGTGGTTTAAAATCTTTCCTACCTTCTGTGGCTGAGAGCTCCAAAAACCTTTGCTGCTGATTCAGCTGCCCTTGAGGTCTGTTGCCCAGGTGAGGCCTTCCTTAATATGTTGCTTTGCATTCCATATCTACCTCAAGGCAATATATCTTTCATGCTGGTCTTCTAAATTGTTCTGGGCTAAAAATGTATTTCATTCTTTCTCTTTGTGGATTATGTTACTTCAGAATTCATTTTGATCCATTATATCATAGATGTTTGGAGGGTAATTTGGTAGATATCAGGTGGGTCAGTACACCTTCTCTGCAATCTTGACTCCATTCCTGTATGACTGAACTTTTAAAAATAAGAGTTATTTAATTCAGTGAAATTGGATTTTAAAAAATATCTTCTATGTGCAAGGCATAGTAATCAGTTTTTTTTTTCATTTTGACATGTTCCCTGATGGTTATACC
Source organism: Monodelphis domestica (assembly GCF_027887165.1). Taxonomy (NCBI): domain Eukaryota; kingdom Metazoa; phylum Chordata; class Mammalia; order Didelphimorphia; family Didelphidae; genus Monodelphis; species Monodelphis domestica. The sequence goes on along the minus strand of NC_077229.1, from coordinate 323,058,031 downwards.
CACTCACAAAATACTATAGATATTAGAAACATTAATCACCTGGATTGATGACAATATCCATATGAATACAGTGGAGATATTTTGAGAAGTAAGTAAATATATATGTATTATTATTATTATTTAATAAAATTCATCATCACCTATAACTTACGAAGCAACAGTGTAAGGCACAATGCTAGGTTCTGGGGATAAAAAATTAAAATGAAAGAAAATGAAAATGCCCTCAAGGAGGACAAATGAATAAAGTATTATTGGAAGAGAGACAAATCAACAAATAACTTGAACATCAATCAAGGCTTCCCATAGAAGGCAACACATGAGTTGAGTCTTGAATGAATCTAGCGATTCTAAGAGGTAGAAAAGATTGGGGAGTTCACTTCAGGCTTCAGATTTGGGATATATCCAGAAAGATAACAAAGTAGAAGATAAAATTAATACAAATAGCAAAGGTAGCTTATGAATGAAAGGAACAGAAAATAGGCCATGGAAAGAAAGACTGAAGTCAGATTGTGAAGGGCATTATACACCAAACTAAAGAAATTGTAAATTCAAGAGTTTCATAAATAATGAAAGTTCTTTCAGCAATGTTAAACTATTGCAAACTATTGTAAAAATATTGTGAATTGTAAATAGAAAAATTTTGAGGACTATTTTGTAATTCCAATGTACACCAATTAAATTCAAAGAGGAAAAAAACATAATGACATTTCCTTTTCAGGTTGGTTCTTGGCAAGGTTGTTGTGAGAATCAAATTATATCTTTGTAAATTAGCACATCATCTGGCAACTAGCAGATACTTAATACATTCTTGTTCCCTTCTTCGTGTTGCCTGAGGATGAGAAATGGTCAGCTGTCCTTTGAAGTACATGGAGTTGAAAAGAATAACTCCTTTATTTTTTTCTTTTTTCACTTTCACATATGATTACAACATTGTAGGGGCCTTTGATTGAAAATTCCTTCCTTCAGTGCAGATCATCAGCTAATTTGCAACTTAATCTTAGAGAATTTGGGTATACTTCAAAATTAATCAACTATGAATATCACCCAGCCAAAATGTGTCAGACACAGAAAATGAACTCATCCATTAAGCCAGGCTGTTAAAAAAAATCCTTCATTCTTCATACTAAGAAGGGGGGACTTCATAATGACTGATGTTTTAATGAAGGAGAATACTTATGGAGGATGACTTCTTGATATAAATAAATGCAAACAAAATTAAAAATAGTTTCATCAGCTTATTTAAATTATTTACAAGTATTTTGAGAGATTTTATTTATGATTTAGAAAATATTACTTCATTTCTGAATATCTAATTTTTTACTTTCTTTAAGGTATTTGCTGCTATCATGGAGGTGATCCTTAAAGAATTCAGGTTAAAGATGAATTCCCTATGGAAGGTACAGTCCTCCAAATATTGTCCGTTATGGGCGATACTGCTTTTTTAATGGTTTCATTTTTCAGTTACATGTAAAAATAATTTTTGACAGTGTAAAAATTCTGATTTTATCCTTTCCTTACTCCCTTCCCTTCTACCCTCCTTAAGGCAGTGAATAGTCTGATACAGGTTAAGACCACACTTTCATGTGATTACATATTTACATATTGCTCATGTCATGAAAGAAGACAACATCCCACATACAACAGAAATCTCATTACAGATATATAGTGGAAGATGGCATGTTTTGATCTGCATTCAGATTTCAATAGTTCCTTCCTTGACTATGGATAATATTTTCTTCAGGAGACCCTTGAGGTTGTCTTGGACATTTGCTTTGCTGATAATGGTTTAGTTCATCACAGTTGATCATTGCATAACATTTCTTTTTTTTTCCTTTTTTAATTTAGAATATTTTTCCATGATTACATGATTCATAATGCCCCATCCCCTTCTCTTTCTTCCTCCCTCCTGAATCCAACAAACAGTTCCACTGGGTTATACATGTATCATTGTTCAAAACCTATTTCCATGTTATTCATATCTGCAGTATGCTGGGAGCCATCAAGACCACACTGTTTGACATGGTCTATGTGGAAACTGGGGACTGCAAAGCAATCCCCGGGGAGAAAAGAAACACCCACTGAAACCCCCCCCAAGTGAATTTCCTTATTAACATCCCCTTATTATTGGAATTGCTATGATTATTATTCTTACATCACCCCAATATGCTTGCAGGGTTAATACAGATGTTCCACTCTGTCCCCCTAGGATATTACAAGGAGAGTCCAATTACAAAATTAAACCTTAGGATTTTTATATACCCACTTATATAGGACCCTCTTTTTTAGGCATAAAAACTTCTGGCAAATCTGTGCTCTGAATTCCCTAACCTATATCTGGGTCATGTTGATTCTACCCACTGATCCTGCCCTTAGCAACAATGTTATATTGACTATCTCCCTAGGCTTCCTGCCTGTTGTTAGGTTCTATGGAAGCATGTATGTTGAAAATGAAACTATGTGCCAAGTAGATGTGTGATAATGAGGGTATAAAATAAAGCCAGGCCTCATCCAAGGTGGAGCAGTTTATCCTGTGAAACCTGTGCTTCGGGTTGAATGCAAAAGTTGTGTGTCCCATCCATCATTTTGCTGACACCGTTCCACCTCCAAGACCCCATCCCCTGTGGGAGGCTGGCCCACCCCACAGCAGTAATACAGTGATCCTTTAACATTAAACCCCTTATCATACCCCCATCACATTACATGATCAATCACATTTTTCTAATGCGTTTCTGTTTCTACAATTCTTTCTCTGGATATGGACAGAATTCTTTCTCACAAGTTCCTCTGAATTATCTTTTGTCATTGCATTGCTGCTAATAGAAAAGTCCATTATATTGAATTGTGCCATAATGTATCAGTCTCTGTGTACAATGTTCTCCTGGTTCTGCTCCTTTTGCTCTGAATCAAATCCTAAAGGTCATTCCAGTTCACATGGAATTCCTCCAGTTCTTTATTCCTTTCAGCACAATAATATTCCATCACCAATATATACCACAATTTATTGATCCATTCCCCAATCAATGGATACCCCCTCATTTTCCAATTGTTTTTGCTACCACAAAGAGCATGGCTATAAATATTTTTGTACATATGTTTTTCCTTATTATCTCTTTGGAGTACAAACCCAACAGTGGTATGACTGGGTCAAAGGGTAGGAATTCCTTTAAAGCCCTTTGGGCATACTTCCAATTTGCCCTCCAGAATGATTAGATCACTTCACAACACCACATTATTAGTGTCCCAATTTTGCCACATCCACTCAAAGGTTTATCACTTTCCTTTGCTGCCATATTGGCCAGTGTGTTAGGTATAAGGTGGTACCTCAGAGTTATTTTAATTTGTATTCCTTTAATCAGGTGGGATTCAGAACACTTTTTTACGTGATCATTAATAGCTTTGATTTCGTTGTGTGAAAACTGCCTATTCATGTCCCTTTGCCATTTATCAATTGAGGAATAACTTGATTTTTTGTAAATTTGATGCATAACATTTCTATTGTTGTATTATACATTATTTTCCTGGTTCTGCTCACTTCACTGATGAGTTCATATATGTCTTCCTAGGTTTTTCTGAACTCACCCTTATTCACTGTTCCTTATGAAGCAATAACATTCCATTACAACCATATAGCACAAAATTTTCATCCAATCCTCAAATGTTGGACAACCCCTCAGTTTTCAATTCTTTGTCACTACAAAAAGAGCTGCTAAAAATATTTTGGAATAGATGGGTCATTTTCTCTTATCTCTGATCTCTTTGAGATATAAATCTAGTAGTTATATTGCTGGGTCAAAGGGCACAAATAGTTTTGTTGTCCTTTTAGCCTGATTCAATATTGCCCTCCAGAATGGTTGTATTATTTCACAGTTCCAACAATAGACACAGCTTTTTGTCCAAATCCTGGATCAATGTAAAGACTCCTAGAAAAAGTACTTACTAACTTATACTATAATGATCTACTCACTTACAGAGGAAAAATCAAGTGAATAGATGGAAATGTCTATTGGCCAGCAAGGACATATTATTAGATGGATAATCTATACCATCTATATACTCAATGATTGGTCAGTTCTTGCCTAAATTTTTCATATTGTGAGAAAATATTTTCATGAAGCTTATTCTTCACTATGAGACCCTGTTCTGGGTTGACTATATTCTGTTCCTTTTCCTTTGTTGACCTTTTATATTAGTCTCTACTTTTGAGACTCTCATCCCATTACCCTATTGCTGATCATTCCTTGTCAAGCCCTAGCCTTGACTTAAACCCACCATTCACTACTTTGTTCCTATTTATGTGATGTTGAAAAAAGCAGGAGAAAATTATGAAACTATGTTGACTCAGTCCACTACCAATGTACATATACTCACTGACCCTGGCTCATAAGATAAAGTCTATTTGATTGAAAACTGACCGAATTTATAAAAAGGAGTACCTCTACTAGTGACCATCAAATATGTGTTTGAAATGCAATTTTATTTTTGCCTTCCACACTACAGAAGATGAAGAGGAGGCTATAAAGATTCTAGAAATAAAAATGGTAACTATATGGGACTTGACTAGCTTAGGAGTTAGACAGTTACAGGAAATTAATAAATCAAACTTCTTTCTTCTTTATTGGGTAAACAAATGTCTACATCCCAGATTTTTTCCCTTTCACTATTGTCTAATTTCATTAGTGAGGGGATCCTAAATAGTCTTATTTCAAAGTGTGACCAAGTTAGCTCAATTGAAGTATATATCTGTATTTTAATTCTATCCTATATGCAAGAATCCTTATATATGTATATACATATATACAAATAATTGTGAAGAATTATATTATCAATTTACAAGCAACATTTTAACTATATTTGCTTGTCCTTATTGATTAAGAAATTGTCCTAAAAGTACATGTGATATTTTGTACTAATGCAACATCCTTCCCTGATAGAATTTAAGCTCCTTGAAATCAGAGACTTTCTTTTTTCCCGCTTCATATTCCTTAGTGACTACTTGTAATTAATTCTAAAGAATAATAGACATGCATCAGTGGTGTGATAGAGCAGGCAAAAAAGCTCATGTAATCTTGAGCTGAATTAAAAGGAGCATAGTTTCAGGAAAGGGGAGGTAATAGTTCAACTCTATTCTGCCCTTTATCAAACTTTATGTTAAATTCTTGGCACTGCATTAATAAATTAAGGGCTCCAGATTGTCCAAAGGAGGGTGACTCTGATGGTGAAGAGCCTTGAGGCAATATCATAAGGTGAGTAGTTGAATGAATTGAGCATATTTAGTTGGAGATGAGAAAACTAAGAGAGGACATAATTGGTACCAACTATTTGAAAAGCTACCAAATTATGGATTAGTATTTTTCTTGGTTCCATAAGACAGAGCGAGAAGTAGTCAAGAAGTTACAAAGAAGGAAACTTAAATTTCACATTTGGAAAAATGTCTTATTAGTTTGGACTAAGTATAAGTAGACTAGACTACCTTGGGAGGTAGTGGGTCTCCCCTGACTGGAAGTTCCAAACAGAAACTGGAAAGTCAATTATCAGGTATACTATAGTAAGTATTCTTCTCATGTAACAGTTGTACTAGATGGCTACTAAAATTCCTTCCAAATCTCAAACTTTATAATTTTGTATGCAAAATGATAAAGACACTGGCTGCTCCTTAAAATCTGAAAAAAATATTCCCCTCTCATCTTTTCACTTAGAGGGTCCTAAGCATGTTTGTAGCATATTTTTTAAAATTGTGATTATGAAAAAATAGGCACATGGAGCTACAGTTTCTGATTCATTGTAAATGTCCCATCTATTATTTCATATTTTAGAATTTTCCTTTTTCTAAGTTATCTGGGAAGTTGAACTAACAGTACCTTTAAAATTATTATCTCTAGTATGTTCTAATCAATAACATGAAAAATGAGTACTCAAATATTCCCATTGCTTTGTGATGTCATAAGTGTGAGATTGGACTTTGTAAACTGTAGCAAAGCAGACTGTAACCAATCTAGGTGTACCTATCCTGTAAGATATTTGGCCATGTCCTGCCATAAGTTCAACACAAGGAATGAAGCATAATGAAGACCTGCTTGCTTTCTCTTGACATGATAAGAATATCCTAGAAGCTTATGAGATTTCATGAGTTATTTCTCATTCTTACCATAGAACCAGTCCATCTTTTCTTGCCCAAACCTTTCTTTGTTTTTTTTATCTTTATTCCAATATTCTTTGAAAAAAACTATTCAAATGATAAATTCTTGACTAATTGTAATTTCATCACCACATTGATGGAGAAACAAAAGGAATTGCTATTCTAGATCTGATTCTGACCAATTAGAAGGAAGTCATGTTCAAAGTGGAAATGGCAGAAACTTTGGAATGAAATGGGGACTCAATTGGATCCATACACAATGGATTATAAGTAGAAATGAATGATTTAGTATGACTCATTTTATATTCTAGATTTCATGATAATGGGTTTCAAAAAGTTTAAAGAATAGCTACATTAGATTTCTAAATTATCTCAAGAAAGTAAAAATAAACCCTATAAACACAAGTTATTGCATTACAAAAGAAAAAAATGTGAAATGTTTGAATGGCACAGGAGACTCCTGGGCAGTCACTTTTTAAAAAAAGACATATACAGAAGTTAGGGCCAGGAAATAGGAATCAGTACCAAAAGGTACCATAGTCCTATAAGAATAGAATGAAGAATATGAAAATTTATAATTAGCTAAAATTTGCCTTGAATACTAAGATATTTTTAAGTAAATGGTTGGGAGGGTGCTGTTAAAGCAATAGAATGATGAATGGAAGGGATAGAAGAAAAACTATCAGGGAATTAATACCCAAGGAAAATGAAGAATTGCAAAGAGTCCCTGACTGCCCTCAATGATTACAAAACATTTCGCTCAAATAAATTACCTTTCAAGTTCTTGAAAGAACTTGTCAATGTGATTTATGAACTATTATCACTTATCTTTGCTATATTATGATGAGTCGAAGATATGACTTAGCATCTGGATTTTCAAAAAAAGGGTAAAAAAGATAGTTCCCAAACTGTAGAACATTGATCTTAGCTTTGATTTCTGACAAAATTTTCAGATATAATTATAATTTATTAGTAATTTAACAAAATGATACTAAATCAATTAATAATAAAAATTAATAATAAAGTCATTATTTTTTAGCACTTCACAAGGGAAGTGGTGATCACTAATAGTTGTTTCAAGTATGGTTGCATCAAGAACAGGTCATGTCAAACTTTTAATTGTTGACATTATTAATAAATGTGTGAATAAAGGAATATGCTACAAAGTCTCTCATTGTGTCCTCATAGAAAATGTGAAAAGATGGCAGGATAGAAAAGCACAATTAGATAGATTTTTGAACTGGTTGAATGACAAGATTCAAAGAGTAGTGTCTAAAGGGTAAAAAAGGCTTAGGGAAGGCAGTCTATGGAGAAGACCTTTGAGGATCTGCCCTTGACCAAGGTCTATTCAGCTTTTTAATTAATAATTGGAATTAAATGGAAGGAAGGAAGGAAGGAAGGAAGGAAGGAAGGAAGGAAGGAAGGAAGGAAGGAAGGAAGGAAGGAAGGAAGGAAGGAAGGAAGGAAGGACAGATGGAGACAGGGAGGCTTTATTAAATTCCTGTTATGTGTCAAGCACTATGCTAAAATACTTATAGATATTACCTCATTTGTCATTTGATACTCATAACAACCCTATCAGGTATTTACTATTATTATCCCTCTTTTACAGTTTAAAAAACTTAGAGAGAAAGAGAGAAAAAGAAGTCAAGAGACATTCTCAAAGTTACATAGCTAGTAAGTATCAAGGTCAGATTTGAAGTTAAGTCTTCTAACTATAGACCAAACCCTTTACTCTCTGTTACTGCCTAGTTTCCACTGGAAAATGCTTGTCCAAGCTATGGACTATTGAAAGGTAGAAGGAAAAACCAAAATGTTAAATGACAGATAACAATCCTACTTGCATTAAAAAATTACAAATACAGGATAGTGGAACTAAGCAGAAGATAGGTATATAGTCATTCGCATGAAAAACAATTCCTGACTGCCCTTCTAACTCTAAATCTAGGACGCTATGACTTGAAATTTTCAGATATAACAATAGCAGAGTGCTGAACATATGATATGATAGCCAAAATATTCATTGAATTTTAGTCTGAGGGGCAACTAGACGATTCAATGGCTAGAGTGTCACTTTCAGAGTCAGGAGGAACTGGATTCAGTTCAGACTTCAGACATTTCCTAGCTATGTGACCCTGGGTAAGTCACTTCCTTGCCCTTCTGTCCCAGAATTGTTACTAAGACAGAAAGTGAGGGTTAAAAAAAATGTAGTCTATATTACCTGACACATAGTGCTCCCAAAGAAGTAGGTAATAGTTCCCCATCACCACCACCAACTGTATTCAGCCCTAGTAAAAGCACAGCTAAAGTATTATATTCAATTCTAGATATCTTATTAAGTATGATGTTGACAAGCTGGAAACATTCGTAGGATGACTAAGCAGGGTATTGATTCAAGGGTCATGGAAAGAATTAGGAATGTTCAACTTAAGAAAAAATATAAAAGATATATACATATAAATGTGTGTGTGTGTGTGTGTGTGTGTGTGTGTGTGTGTGTGTGTGTGTGTGTGTGGTAGCTATCTTCAAGAGTTTTAAAAAATTTTATTTAGATTGTGGTCAAGACTTACAGGATGAAAGGATCTTAGATTGGAATTATAATGGTCCTTAAAGATCATAGAGTCCAACTTTTTCATTATCCAAAAGAGAGAACTGAGACATAGAAAAAGTTGAATGACTTGTCCAAGATCATATAGATAATAACTATCTAAGGCAATTTTCCAATCCAAATCCAGAGCTCTATCCACTATAATATTTTGCTCAGTCACAGAGGCCCAGGGGCAATGGGTGAAATATTTTTAAGTTTAATTCATTAATTAGAATATTTATTATCTCTTTGGGGTATAAAACCAGCAGTGGTATGTCTGGATCAAAGGGGAGACAGTCTTTTAAAGCACTTTGGACATAGTTCCAAATCCTTCCAGAAAGGCTGGATCAATTCACAACTCCATCAGCAATGCATTAATGTCCCAATTTTGCAACATCCCCTACAACATTTATTACTTTTCTTTGCTGTCATATTAGTCAATCTGCTAGGTATGAGGTGGTATCTGAGACTTGTTTTGAGTTACATTTTTCTGATTATAAGAGATTTAAAACATTTTTTCATGTACTTATTGATAGTTTTGATTTTTTTAAATGAAAATTGCCTATTCATGTTCCTTGCCCATTTATCAATTGGGGAATGGCTTGATTTTTTGTACAATTGATTTTGCTCCTTATAAATTTGAGTAATTATACCTTTGTCAGAGGTTTTGTTATAAATATTTTTTTTCCAATTTGTTGCTTCCCTACTAGTTTTGGTTGCATTGGTTTTATTTGTACAAAACCTTTTAAATTTAATGTTATCAAAATCATTCATTAATCAAATCATTTTAAAATTATTTAATTTAAAAAATATTTAAATTAAATTAAAATTAAATTTAAAATATTTAAAATTATTTATTTTATATTTTGTAATATTCTCTGTCTCTTGCTTTGTCTTACAATCTTTCCTTTCCCAAAGTTCTGACAGGCATACTATTCGGTGTTCACCTAATTTACTTGTAGTTTCCTTCTTTATATTTAAGTCATTCACCCACTTGGAATTTATCTTGGTGTTGGGTGTGGAATGTTGATCTAAACCTAATCTCTCCCATACTTTTTTCCAATTTTCCCAGGAATTTTTGTCAAATAGTGTATTTTTGTCCCCAAAGCTGGGGTTGATCATAGACTATTTTGCTGAGGTCATTTATGCCATATCTATTCCACTGATCCTCCCTCCTTCTGTCTCTTAGCCAGTACCATATAGTTTTGTTGACCACTACTTTATATTAAATTTTAAAATCTGGTACTGCTAGGGACCAATCCTTTACATTTTTTCCATTATTTCCCTTGATATTCTTCATCTTTTGTCTTCCAAATGAGCTTTATTATAGTTTTTTTTCTAATTCAGCAGAAAAAGTTTCTTGGTGGTTTGATAGGTATGACAGGAAAGAATTGAATTAATATGAATAGGATTATCATTTTTATTATGTTAGCTCATCCTATCCTTGAACTATTATATTTTTCCAATTGTTTAGATCTAGTTTTAATTGTGTGTGTTTTGTACTCATGTTCATATAATTCCTATGTTTGTCTTGGCAAATATATTTCTAAATATTTTATATTTATTTTCTAGGGTGATCTTAAATGGAATTTCTCTTTCTAATTCTGGCTGCTGAGATGTGTTGGAAATATATAGAAATGCTGATGACTTGTGCGGGTTTATTTTGCATCCTGCAACTTTGCTAAAGTTATTAATTATTTCCACTAGCTTTTTAGTTGATTCTCCAGGATTCTTTCAGTAGACCATCATATCATCTGCAAGGAGTGATAGTTTACCCTCCCCATTGCCTATTTTAATACATTCAATTTCTTTTTCTTCTATGATTCCTACTGCTAGTGCTTCTAGTACCATGTTAAATAATAGAGGTGATAATGGGCATCCTTGTTTTACTCCTAATCTTATTGGGAAGCTTTCTAATTTATCCCCATTGTAGATGATGCTTGCTGATAGTTTTAAATATATACTGTTTATTATTTTTAGGAAAGGCCCTTCTATTCCCATACTTTCTAGTGTTTTAAATAGGAATGAGTGTTGTATTTGTCAAAGGTTTTTCCTGCATCTGTTGAGATAATCATATGATTTCTATTGGTTTTATTAAAGTAAATTCTTGGTCCTCTTTGCCTATTCTGAATTTATACTTGTAAAAAGGGAATCCATAATTCTCTTTGTCTAGTTGGATTTAACACTTTGATTGGCAATAACTTAAAGTACCCCTGCTTGGGCTGTGTGGAGAAGCTCACAAACCACTAGGAGAGCTCTCAACTCAGACAGCCAGGGGTCTGTGGACTCTTTTGATGGGTATTCATCTCACCAGAGGGTGATATTTGGAGGGTTCACACCCTTAGCTGTGAACCTTTTGATGAAAAATTGATCTTCAGAGGCCTTTGATAAGAGGTGATAACTTCAGAGGATGAGAGGTATGAATCCCACAGACACTGTCCCCTGGGCAGTGCTAGAAAATTTGGTAGCTGTGATTGGCCCCTGTAAAGAGGAGAGGAGACAAGAAGCCACTATAAAAGGCCCTGAATTTCTGAGGTGGGAAGGAAGTCAGCTTCAAGAAGGAGTTGGACTTCAAAAAGGAAGTCAGCTTAAGGAAGAAGGCTGACTCAAGGAAGAAAGTTGGTCTCAGGAGTCACCTTCAGCTCAAGTCTTTGTCATGGCCTGCCTCTTGGAGGGAACTTGGGTAAGTGAATAGTCGGATGTCCTTTACCGATTCCAGTTGAAGGTCAACAAGTCCTGGATAAGTCAAGAACCAGAGAAATATTTAGTTAGATAGGTTAAATACCTTCTCTACCTTTGTATTTTTCTACTTTCACTCTTTCCACCTCTTTTGTAAAATTATTTTAGAATTTGAGCATATATTTCAGTCAAACCTTTAAAATGTAACCTTTACGTTTCAGTTGTTGATATGGTCAATACTGTGGATGGTTTTCCTAATATTAAATGATCCTTGCATTCCTGGTATAAATCCCACCAGATTATAGTGAATAACCCTAGTGAACTCTTACTGGTGTCTTTTTGCTTGTATACTATTTAAGATTTTTGCATCTAGGTTCATTAAGGAGATTGATCTATAGTTTTCTTTCTCTGTTTTTGACCTGCCTGGTTTTTGAATTAATTAATATCATATTTGTGTCATAAAAGGAATTTGGTTGAAGTCCTTTTTGGCTTATTTTGTCAAATACTTTGAATAGTATTAGGATTAGTTCTTTGAATGTTTGATAAAATTCACTTGTGAATCCATTTGGCCCTGGGGATTTTTTCTTATGGAGTTCTTTGATAGCTTGTTCAATTTCTTTTTTATGATATGGGATTATTTAAGTATTCTATTTCTTCTGTTAATCAAGGCAATTTATATTTTTGGAAATGATTATTCATATCATCTAAATTGCCATAATTATTGCCATATAATTGGGCAAAATATTTCTTAATAATTACCTTAATTTCCTCTTTTTTTTACATTATGTTATTTGGTCATATTCACACATTATTCATTGGAAACAAAGATAATTTTCTTTTCCTCTCTCCTCCCACCATCCCTCCCATAGCTGATGCACGATTCCACTTGATATCACATGTGTCCTTGATTCGAACCCATTTTCATGTTGTTGGTATTTGCATTAGGGTATTCATTTAGAGTCTCTCCTTGGTCATGTCCCCTCAACCCCTGTAGTCAAGCAGTTGCTTTTCCTTGGTGTTTTTACTCCCCAAATTTGTCCTCTGCTTGTGGCTAGTGTTTTTACTTCTACATCCCTGCAGAATGTGCAGGGATATTGTATTGACACTAATGGAGAAGTCTATTATGCTTGATTGTGCCACAGTGTTTCAGTCTCCATGTACAATGTTTTCCTGGTTCTGCTCCTTTCGCTCTGCATCACTTCCTGGAGTTTGTTCCAGTCTCCATGGAATTCCTTCAGTATATTAATTCCTTTTAGCATAGTAGTATTCCATCACCAACATATACCATAATTTGTTCAGCCATTTCCCAATTGAAGGGCATCCCCTCATTTTCCAATTTTTGGTCACCACAAAGAGCACAGCTATGAATATTCTTGTACAAGTCTTTTTCCTTATTATCTCTTTGGGATACAAACCCAGCAGTGCTCTGTCTGGATCAAAGGGCAGACAGTCTTTTATCGCCATTTGGTCATAATTCCAAATTGCCCTCCAGAATGGTTGGATCAATTCACAACCCCACCAGCAATGAATTAATGTCCCGACTTTGCCACATCCCCTCCAGCATTCATTACTTTCCTTTGCTGCCATGTTAGCCAATCTTCTAGGTGTGTGCTGATACCTCAGAGATGTTTTGATTTGCATCTCTCTGATTATAAGAGATTTAGAGCAATTTTTCATGTGCTTATTAATAGTTTTGATTTCTTTGGCTGAAAACTGCCTGTTTATGTCCCTTGCCCATTTATCCATTTATCAATTGGAGAATGTGTTGATTTTTTGTTAAATTAATTTGCTCTTTATAAATTTGAGTAATTAGACCTTTGTCTGAGGTGTTTGTTCTGAAGATTGTTTCCCAATTTGTTGCTTCCCTTCTCATTTTGGATACATTGGTTTTGTTTGTACAAAACCTTTTTAATTTGATGTAATCAAAATTGTTCATTTTATATTTTGTGACACTTTCTATGTCTTGCTTGGTTTTAAAGTCTTTCCCATCCTACAGGTATGACATGTATACTATTCTGTGTTCACCTAATTTACTTATAGTTTCCTTCTTTGTGTTCAAGTCAAGTCACCCATTCTGAGTTCATCTTGGTGTAGGGTGTTGGGTGTTGATCCAGACCAAATTTATCCCACACTGTCTTCCAGTTTTCCCAGCAGTTTTTGTCAAATAGTGGGTTTTTGTCCCAGAAGCTGGTGTCTTTGGGTTTGTCATATACTGTCTTGCTGAGGTAAATTACCCCAAGTCTATTCCATTGATCCTCCCTTCTGTCTATTAGCCAGGATCAAATTATTTTGATGACTGCTTTATAATAGAGTTTGAGATCTGGGACTGAAAGGACCCCTTCCTTTGTATGTTTTTTTTTCATTATTTCTTGTATGTCCTTGATCCTTTATTCTTCCAAATGAACTTTGTTATGTTTTTTTTCTAAATCAGTAAAAAAAATTTGAAATTTCAATGGGTATAGCACTAAATAGATAAATAAGTTTGGGAAGGATGGTCATTTTTGTTATATTGGCTCCTCCTACCCATGAGCAGTTAATGTTTTTCCAATTGCTCAGGTCTAGTTATAGTTGTGTGGAAAGTGTTTTGTAGTTGTGCTCATATCGTTCCTGTGTTTGTCTTGGGAGATAGATGCCTAAGTATTTTATTTTGTCTAAGGTGATTTTGAATGGGATTTCTCTTTCTAATTCTGGCTGCTGAGATGTGTTGGAAATATATAGAAATGCTGATGACTTGTGTGGGTTTATTTTGTATCCTGCAACTTTGCTAAAGTTGTTGATTGTTTTGACAAGCTTTTTAGTTGATTCTCTAGGAATCTTTAAGTACACCATCATATCATCCACAAAGAGCGATAACTTGGTCTCCTCCTTGCCAATTGTAATGCCTTCGATTTATTTTTCTTCTCTAATTGCTACTGTTAGTGTTTCTAGTACAATGTCAAATAATAGAGGTTGATAATGGGCATCCTTGTTTCACTCCTGATCTTATTGGGAATGCATCTAGTTTATCCCCATTACAGATGATGTTAGCTGATGGTTTTAGATATATACTGTTTATTATTTTCAGGAACGACCCTTCTATTCCTATGCTTTCTAGTGTTTTTAATGGGAATGAGTGTTGAATTTTATCAAAGGCTTTTTCTTTGTCTATTGAGATAATTATGTGATTTTTGTTGGTTTGCTTGTTGATATGGTCAATTATGTGGATGGTTTTCCTAATATTAAACCAGCCCTGCATTCCTGGTATAAATCCTACTTGATCATAGTGAATGACCCTCCTGATCACTTGTTGGAGTCTTTTCGCTAGTATCCTATTTAAGATTTTTGCATCTATATTCATTAGGGATATTGGTCTATAGTTTTCTTTCTCCATTTTTGACCTGCCTGGCTTTGGAATCAGTACCATGTTTGTGTTGTAAAAGGAATTTGGTAGAACTCCCTCTTTACTTATTATATCAAATAGTTTGTATAGTATTAGGTTTAGCTGTTCTTTGAATGTTTGATAGAATCAGGCCCTGGGGATTTTTTCTTAGGGAGTTCTTTGATGGCCTGTTGGATTTTATTTTCTGATATGGGATTATTTAAGAATTCTATTTCTTCTTCTGTTAGTCTAGGTGATTTGTATTTTTGTAAATATTCATCCATATTAACTAGATTGGTATATTTATTGCCATATAATTTGGCAAAGTAGTTTTTAATGATTGCCTTAATTTCCTCTTGATTGAAAGTGAGTTACCCCTTTTCATCTTTGATGCTGTTAATTTGCTTTTCTTCTTTCCTTTTTTTAATTAGCTTGACCAGTACTTTGCCTATTTTGTTTGTTTTCTCAAAGCACCAGCTTCTAGTCTTATTTATTAGTTCAATAGTTCTATCACTTTCAATTTTATTAATTTCTCCCTTAGTTTTTAGGATCTCTACTTTGGTTTTCTTCTGGGGCTTTTTAACTTGTTTGCTTTCAAAAGTTTTTTTTATTTGCATTTCCAATTCATTGATCTCTGCCCTCCCTAGTTTGTTAATATATGCACTCAGGGATATGAATTTTCCTCTGAGTACTGCTTTGGCTGCATCCCATAAGGTTTGAAAGGATGTCTCACCATTTTCATTTTCCTCAATGAAATTATTAATTGTTTACATGATTTGTTCTCTAACTAACTGATTTTGGAATATCATATTATTTAATTTCCAATTAATTTTTGATTTGGCTCTCCATGTACCCTTACTGATCATTATTTTTATTGCCTTATGATCGATCTGAAAAGGCTGCATTTATTATTTCTGTTTCTCTGCATTTGTATGCCATGTTTCTGTAACCTAGTGTATGGTCAATCTTTGTGAATATGCCATGTGGTGCTGAGAAGAAGGTGTATTCCTTTTTATCCCTATTTATTTTTCTCCATATGTCTATTAATTCTAATTTTTCTAAGATTTCATTCACTTCTTTTGCCCCTTTCTTATTTATTTTTATTTGATTTATCTAAATTTGATAGTGGTTGGTTCAGATCTTCTACTAATATGGTTTTACTATCTATTTCCTCTTTCAATTCTCTTAGTTTCTCCATTAGAAATTTGGGTGCTATACCATTTGGTGCATACATGTTGATTACTGATATTTCCTCATTGTCTATATTCCCTTTTAACAAAATATATTTACCTTCCCTATCCCTTTTAATCAGGTCTATTTTTGCTTTGGCTTTGTCAGATATCATGATTGCCACTCCTGCCTTCTTTCTATCAGTTGAGGCCCAAAAGGTCTTACTCCATCCTTTAATTCTGACCTTGTGAGTATCTACCCACCTCATGTGTGTTCCTTGAAGAAAACATATGTAGGGTTTTGAATTCTAATTCATTCTCCTATTCATCTACGTTTTATGGGTGAGTTCATCCCATTCACATTCAAAGTTATGATTGTCATTTGTGGATTTTCCCTTCTCCCTTACCCTGTTGAATAAGATAAAATTCAAGATCCCAATGTATCTAGGTGCTCTTCCCTCTCAGAGTTGATTTCACTGAGAGTAAGGTTTAAGTAAAAACTCTCTTCCTCTCCTTCTTTTAGGAGAATTCTTCCCCTCCCCTTCCCATGTGTATCTTTGTGTGAGAAAGATTATTCTATTTAGTTTTTTTCTATTTCTTGAAGTATATCTTAGTACCATCAACGATTCCCCCCTCCCTTTTTATTTCTTTACCCCCTTTCTCCATATCATCTTGATGCCCCAAACTTTCTCTATGTGTGATCCTTCTTACTACTCTAATGATGAGTACAATTTTTGAGTTACACATTACATTTTCCCCACATATTAATATATAGGATTTGATATAAATGTAGTCCTTATAGAAGAGAGTTTGAATAAAAGAAAATGATAACATTTTTCTCCTTTTCCCTTTCCTTCATATTTACCTTTTCATGTTTCTCTTGCTCTTTGTGTTTTGATGTCAAACATTCCACAGAGCTCTGGTCTTTTCTTTACAAATACTTGGAAATCTTGTATTTTGTTGAAGGCCCATACTTTCCCCTAAAAGTATATAGTCAGTTTTGATAGATAGCTGATTCCTGGTTGAAGACTCAGCTCTCTTGCCTTTCTGAATATCATGTTCCAGGCCTTATGGTCATTCAGAGTGGAAATTGCTAGGTCCTATGTGACCCTGATTGTTATTCCTTTATATCTAAATTGTCTTTTTCTGGCTTCTTGTGAGATTTTTTCTTTTGTTTGGAAGCTTTGGAATTTGGCTATTACATTCCTGGGAGTTGTCTTTTGGGGATTTAGTGTAGAGGGTGTTCTGTGAACTTTTTCCAATGTATATTTTGTCCTCTTGTTCTAGAATCTTCAGGCTGTTTTCTTTGGTGATATCTTGTATTATGATGTCAAGATTACTGTTTATTTCTGGCTTTTCTGGTAGACCAATGATTCTCAGATTGTCTCTCCTTCCTCTGTTTTCCAGATCTGTCACCTTGTCAGTGAGATATTTTATGTTATCTTCTAATTCCTTAGTCTTTTGACTTTGATTTATTAATTCTTGCTCTTTTGCAAGATCATTGTGTTCCAGTTGCCTGATTCTGACCTTTAAAGACTGGTTTTCCTTTTCAGTTTGGTCTGACCTGTTTTTTGATGCTTTGAACTGTTTCGGCATTTGCGTATTTATTTCCCTCAGATTTCTGAGTTCCTTTTGCATTATTTCCCATTTTTCCTGCCAGAAAGCTTCCATCTTTTTGATAATATCCTATTTAAATTCTTTAAGAGCTTGTGGAGAATTTCCATTTCTTTTGGAAGGTTTTGGAGCATTTGTTTGTGTTTCCTCTTCTATTTCCTCTGTATTTTGTATTTTCACTCAATAAAATGTGTCCAAAGTCACCCCCTTCTTCTTGCTTTTCTTGGTGTTGGGAGGCTGAACCTAAGTACTGTTTGCCATCTCTTTGGTTTTTTTCTCCCCTTTCCAGTCAGAAATCTGAGTAAGGAGGACTGGCTCTCAGTGTATGGGTCTAATGATCGAGGCTTTAGCCCCATGCAAATTCTCTGTTCTCCACAGCTGTGCTGTCTTCCCAGGGAAGCTTAGGGTCTGCTCTCCCCTGCCTGCTGGCATTTTGGGTGTTACTGATCTCAGGTGTGGGTCTTTGGTGGTTTTAGTTAACTCCCAAGACATGTTGGTGCCCCTTGCTCACTTCAGGGGATCCCTTCACACACTAGTTGATTATAGCATGTTAGGTCTGGGCACCTGCAATCTGATCCCCTTGCCTTCCTGCTGGTGTTTTGGGTTTTACTACTCACAGGATCCTTGGTGAGTCCTTGGTGGTCTTACTCAGGTCCCCAGACCTGGGGCTGCCTGTTGTTCAGTCCTGGGGTTCCCCTTCCTCACTTGTTGATTCTGGCCAGTACCAACTTAAACTCTGGCTCCCTTGGCATGGTGGGTGGGGGAGGGTGGGTCAGCTTTTCGTTCCCTTATATTGTGGAAATGCCAGAGCCCCACCTACCTTCAGTGCTGTGCTTTAGTGTGGGGGTCTCTCCATTCTTATGAGGATGGTTGTTTTTGGTTTTGGGTGGGTCTTTTGAGGTCGTCTATATCGTTAGATCTGAGGAAAGGAAGCCAGCTGCATCTACTCTGCAGCCATGCTTACCCAGAAGTCCCTTAATTTCCTCTTAATTAGGGGTGGGGTCTCCCTTTTTATCTTTGATACTGTTAATTTAGTTTTCTTTCCTTTTTTTAAAAAAATTAGATTAAACAGTACTTTATTTTACTTTTTTCAAAGTACCAGCTTCTAGTCCTATTTATTAATTCAATAATTCTTTCACTTTCAATTTGATTAATTTCTCCTTTAATTTTTGAGATTTCTAATTTAGTTTTTATCTGGAGATTTTTAATTTGTTCTCTTTCTAGGTTTTTAATTTGCAAACTCAATTCATTGACCTCTTCCATCTCTGATTTGTTAATATATGCACTCAAGGACATAAAATTTCCTCTGAGTACTACTTTGGCTCCATCCTATAGATTTTGATGTGATGTCTTCTCATTGTCTTCAGTGAAATTTTTAATTATTTCTATGATTTGTTCTTTAACCAACCAATTTTGGAAAATCATATTATTTAATTCCCAATTAATTTTTTATTTTCCTCTCCATGTACCAATACTAATTATTATTTTGTTGCATTGTGATCTGAAAGGGTTAAATTAATTATTTCTGCTTTTTTGCATTTGTTTGCTGTTGTTTAAGGTGTAGTACATGGTCAATATTTGTGAATGTACCATGTGCTACTGAAAAGAAGGTATATTTCTTTTTGCCCCTATTCATTTTTCTCCCCATATCTATTAACTCTAATTTTTCTAAGATTTTATTCACATATCTTACCTCTTTCTTATTTACTTGTTGGCTTGATTCATCTAGATCTTATAGAGGAAGGTTCAGGTCTCCCACTAGTATAGTTTTACTATCTATTCATTCTTAAGCTCTAATAGTTTCTCTTTTAAAAATTTGGATGCTTTACCATTTATTGCATTTTTGTTGAGTACTGATATTTCCTTATTGTCTATACTGCCATTTATCAGGATGTAATTACCTTCCCTATCTCTTTTCATCAGATCTGTTTTTACTTTGTCTTTGTCAGATGTCATGATTGCAATACCTGTCTTCTTAGTCTCAGTTGATGCCCAATATATTTTTCTCCAGCCTCTTACCTTTACTCTGTGTATGCCTACCTGCCTCATGTGTGTTTCTTTTAGACAACATATGGTACGATTTTGGTTTCTAATCCACTCTGCTATTTGCTTCCATTTTATGGGTGAGTTCAATACATTCACATTCAGAATCATGATTACCACCTCTATATTCTCCATCAATTTGATTTCCTCTCCTAGTTCTGCCCTTTCTTCTCTCACTATTTCCTTCTACCAGTGTTTTTCTTTTCATCAGCCCCCATTATTTCTACCCTTATTTTACTTACCTTCCCAAGCCTTCCCATCTTATTCCTCTCTTACTTTTCTTTAGAGTCATTTAAATTCCCTCCCCCTCTCTTTCCCTCCCTTTTAGTGCTCCCTGCCCCACTCCCTCCTTGGTTTTACCCTCTCAACTTCCCTGTAGGGTAAGATAGAGTTCAATACCCCAATGGAACTAGATATTCTTCCCTCTCAGAGTTGATTCCACTGAGATTAAGATTCAAGTATTACCTATTGGCACTCTTTCCCTCTCCTTCTTACAATAGTATTCTTCCCCTCCCCCTCCTATGTGCCTCTTTATGTGGTATAATTTATCCTATTTTTCTTATTCCTTCCAGTTTTTCTTGGTGTCATCTTCTATCTCTCCCCACCCTTTCCTTTTTTTTTACATATCATCTTAATCCACTTAATTTCTCCCAACTCTACCAATGAATAATTCCTCTAACTACTATGATTTTGAATATGGTTTTTGAGAGTTACAAATATAATTTTTCCATATAAGAATATAAACAATTTGACCTTACTAAAGCCCTTTAAAAAGTTGTTTTTTCATCTTCTCTTTCTTATTTATCTTTTCATGTTTCTCTTGAATTTTGAATTTAGACATCAAATTTTCTTTTTAGTTGTGGTCTTTTCTTTACAAATACTTGGAAATCTTCTATTTTGTTAATTTCCCATACTTTTCTCTGGAAGTATATAATCAGTTTAGATGGGTAGGGCATCCTTGGTTGTAGACCCAGTTCTCTTACCTTTCTGAATATCATATTCTAATCCTTGTGATTCTTCATTGTGTAAGCTTACAGATCCTGTGTAATCCTGATTGGTGGTCCTTGATATCTGAATTGTCTCTTTCTGGATTCTTGTAATATTTTATCATTAGATTGGAAGCTCTGAAATTTGGCAATTACATTCCTAGGGGTTGTTTTTTTGAGTATTTAATGTAGAGGGTGAAGTATAGACTCTTTCAATGTCTATTCTGCCTTCTTGTTCAAGAATATCAGGGAAGTTGTTTTAGATAATTTCTTGTAATATGATGTCAAGGTATCTGGTTTTTTCTAGGTTTTCATATAGACCTATGATTCTCAAAATGTCTATGCTCAACCTGTTTTCCAGATCAGTTATCTTCTCAATGAGATAGTTCATGTTTCCTTCGACTTTGTCATTTTTTGGCTTTGCTTTATTAATTCTTGTTGTCTTGTGAGAGCATTAGCTTCTACTTGCCCAATTCTAGTCTTTAAAGACTTGTTTTCAGCTATGGTCTTTTATTTTTCCTTTTCGGTTTGGTCTATCTTGCTTTTCATGGCTTCCAGCAGGTCAATTCTGGTCTCCAATATGCTTATCATTTCATTTGATTTCTGGGCTTCTTTTTCTGAGGGAGAGATTCTGTTTTTTAAACTGTTATTTTCTTTTTGAACTATTTCCCACTTTTCTTCACATTGTTCCTCCATCTTTCTTATTTGGTTTTTAAGCTCCAATTTGATTTCCTCAATAGCTTGTAACCAATTTCCAATTTTTTAGGGAAGTTTGGATGTGCTTCTTGTTTGTTGCCTTCTACTGTCTCCTCTGTAGTCTGCTGTTTTTCACCATAGCAGTTATCCAGGGTCAAAGTCTTTTTTTTTATTTTTTTTCTATTGGTAGTTGTAGATTATAGTTCTTGGATGTTTTCTTGGCCATTACTGTAATTGTTTTTTCTTCTCTTCCCAGCCAAAAGTCTGAGTGAGGAGGATAGGCAGGTCTCTGTGCATTCAGCTACAGAGAAGTTTTTTCCTGAGGCTATTTTCAGGATCATCCACATCTGCTGTGGGCAGCCCTTCTCTGCCCTATCTCTGAGCCCAAGCTCCACATTCTACAGCTTCCTGGGGTCCCAAGACTTGCTGCTCTCAAGGGTAAGTCTATGGGGTCCTCAGCCAGCCACCTGAGAACCTAGAGATTGCCCTGCACTCACTCTGTACAGTAGGTTGTGTAGGGGAGGGTAATCAGCTTGTGCTTTGGTAAGTGTAATTGTACCTCCTTATAGCATGGAAATGCCCAAACCCTGACTACTTTCAAGGCCGTGCCTTATGATAGAGCCCCTTCACTCATCTGATTTTGATTTTTTACTTTTTGAGGCACTGTATATTGGTCAGTGGTGAGGAGAAGAAGATGCTTGCTTCTACCCTGCATCCATCTTAGCCTGGAAGTCCACAATGGATGAAGTTTGAAGAAACTTATATTTTATTTTAGGTAAAGAAAAAATTCTAAGAATAGTATTATTGTATTGGTAGGTGGCCCAGTGAACAGGGAGCCAGCTCTAGAGATGGGAGTCCTAGATTCAAATCTGGCTTCAGCTACTTCCTAGCTGTGTGACCCTGGGCAAGTCACTTAACCCCCATTGCCTAACCCTTACCACTCTTATGCCTTGGAACCAATACACTCAACTGACTCTAAGATAGAAGGTAAGGGTTTAAAAAAGAAAAAAGAAATATTATTTTGCAAATATGGAATGAAATATCTTGGTAGATAATGAGTTCACCATCAGCATAAGTCTTTAAGTAGAGGTTTAGTGCCCAAATATCAGAAATATTTCATACAGTATTCTTTTATAGGTATGAGAAGGATCATGTGGTCTATGGTATTCCTTCCAAAGAGGGAATTTTATGATTCTAAAAAGTTACAGATTACTTTTCAAGTATTGTACTGTGTGCCCTGCATTATCGTCCTTTGTGTATGTGATATACTTCCCCTTATTTGACTGTAAGCTAGATAAAAGTAGGGGATGTCAAAAATATATATGTATATTTTCTAACAATCCTGTTACAATGTCTTGCTTGTGGACAGCACTCAATAAATTTTTATCTAGTGATTAGACACTTGACTTCTTCATTGGCTTATATTAAAGCAATTACTAAATTTGACCACTAGATGGAGAGCATAGGAAGGACAGTCTACAGCTCTTTGACCCATGTTCCCTTGTGGGGGTAAGTTATTTACTGAAAATTTAAAAAGTGCTTTAGTACTCCTAGCAAATTACCTTTTTATTAATACATTGTAACTCTCCATGAAAATCCTACTTACATTATAAACACCCATGGTGGCTGGAAGTGTGTTGTAGTACGTTAACAATGCTGACTGATAAGCTATGAAATGTTATCAAAGAATGTAAAATGCTAATGGAAATAGGTTGTTCATATACCTAGAAGGAGAGATAACATGTGTATTATACATTGTTAGTGTGGTATGGTGGAAAGGGCATAAAATAATTTTTAATTTTTATTAAATTTTTTCTTCCTTCCTTCCTTCCTTCCTTCCTTCCTTCCTTCCTTCCTTCCTTCCTTCCTTCCTTCCTTCCTTCCTTCCTTCCTTCCTTCCTTCCTTCCTTCCTTCCTTCCTTCCTTCCTTCCTTCTTTCCTTCCTTCCTTCCTTCCTTCTTTCCTTCCTTCCTTCCTTCCTTCCTTCCTTCCTTCCCTCCCTCCCTCTCTCTCTCTCTCTCTCTCTTCCTCCTTTCTCTCTTTCTTTCATTAAAGTTCCCAAGTATCTCCCTCTCCTTCTCTCTCCCCATACTAGATAACATATGTGTGTGTGTGTGTGTGTGTGTGTGTATAACTATCTTGTTTTTTCTCTATCAGTATTTTTCTCTGGAGGTAGACATACACAATTATTCTTCAAACATATTTCTATTGCTATTTATTATGTTCTTTTGGTTCTGTTCATTTTTCCATCACAATCATACCCTACAACTTAATCAGCCCTTGAACATCTGAGATTGAATTCTTGTTCTTCTATTCAGTACTTTGAGTAAAACTCTTTGCTTCTATGGGGTCTTAATTCCTTTGCATGTGAAATGGCAAGATTGGAATAAATTCAACTGAATTAAAAAAGTATTTATCAAGTGCCTCCAATATCCAATGCATGGTACTAGACCCTGGGGATATATAGATAAAATTAAAAGCTTGAACACAAGGAACTTCAAATCTCAGTCAGTCAATAAGGAATTACTAATTACCTCCTATGTGCCAAGTCCTGTGATAGACAATGGCCACACAAAGACAAGAGCAAAACCATTCTTGCCCTGTGTGATTTTATGATCTATCTGAATCTGTACAGTGAGATACATACAAAATAAATAGTTGAATACAATTTAACAAAGCTCTATGAAACACTTGCTTCACTATGCACTGGGGACACAAAGATGAAATGAATACACACACACACACACACACAAGTATTACCAAGCAATCATATTTTTGAATCCAAATTTAAGAATTTATTCTTATAGGAACTGTAAATCTTGAAATTTCTCAGACTTGTGAATGTTAAAAATTTCCCCATCGGGGAATTCTCAATTGGATTAATTCCCTACTGGGAACATTCCACATTTGGATGTGAGAACTCTATTTAGATTAGAAATGGGAAGACCTCTACTCCACCCTTACTTAAGGACTGCTTTAGGGGAAAAAACTCCTTGCTAAACAATGAGGGTACTTGGGCCCATACTTATAGTGAGGCAAAAAGTTCTTTAAGCTATGCCTATTTTTAGAAGTACTACAAAGGGGTGCTAAGTACCTATTAAAGGTCAGGCAACTTGTAAACTTGCCAGGAGCAAAGAGGTGAAAACTTATTCAGAAGTTTTTCTGGTTCAAACTTACTAAATGGATTAGTCAACCCAACAGTGAATTCAGAATGGGCTGTCCTTTGGAAAACGTCTACTGTGATTGGTAGATGGAAGAACTTAGGGGAGGTGACATAGGAGAAAACCCCCTATATAAGAAAAAGCAGAATCTCTTATGAGGATCGCTTGAGTGAAATCCTTTTGGACGATCTCTTGAGAGAGGCTCTAGAGAAGGGAAGCTCTTAGAGGACAATCTCTAAGGAGGTCTCGCTGGAGCTCCTCTGAGGGGACTCTGTCACTAGAATTCTTGCTTAGACAGACCTTGTGGTGAATGATAAAAGACTGACTGACTGATCTCTCTCTCTTAAGACTCAGGTCTAGGCCATGTTGGCTTAAGGCCCTTCGTACTTATTTCCTTTTTCTCTCTTTCTCTCTTTTCTTTAATTCCTCATTGTATTATTAATTAAATTCTCTATAAAACCCAGTTGACTTGGATATATTCATAATTGGGAATATTTCCCTGGCGACCACCTTATATTTGATTTAAAACCAAGACACTGTAGTGAAACATATTTTCTGCGGTCACAATTTACTCACCCACTCTTATATCTACTATAATTTATATCTTCCACTATTTTACTCACTACAGTTTACAACCTCAACTCTTTTAACTCTTACAGTTTATAGCCTTCAACCATTTTAACTCTTTAATCATCACAGTTTATGTCTTCAACTATTTTAAATATTACAGAACATAAATATAGAACTGGAAGGAACTTTCTATAGATCATCCAATCTGGTGCCATCATTTTATGAGGCTCAGGAAAATTGTGAGTTTTTCAATATCATATAGGACAGTTGATCTTTACCTTAATTGATTCAGGCCAGTGATGAATCATGCCAAGATATTTTTGACTGCATTATCAGTTATGTTAATTGTCCTTTCCTATTTTTATATTTATAATTTTGATAAGAATTTCATCTTTGTTTTTATCCAAAACATTAATAAAATTTTAAATAGAACATGAGCTCCTATAGATTCATGGTGGACTTCATTGAAGGCTCCCTGACATTTGACCATCGGTGGCTATTCTCTCTGTCACCTCATTTAATCAGTTTCTAATCTATTATATTCTATTATAGTCTCAGCTATATCTTTCTAACTTGTCACAAGTATGTGGTGTTCTTGAAAGAAAATCTACATAACTTCCACGACCATATAAACCCTATAAAATGAAATTAATTTAGTCTAGCATAATCTGTTCACTATGAAACTATACCTGTACTTTGTAATCACTGTTTATTTTTCTAGGTTTCTACAATTTTGATTCTTAGCCTGCTTAACCTCAAGTCAACTATAGATGTTCACTCTCCATTTCTTTAATAATCTACCTTTTTGTGGACTCTATTTTCTTACTTTGACAGTCGATAATATATTTATTCTTTTCCAGTCTCAAAGAATAGTTACTGGATGAATGAATAGTTGATTTCTCTATAGGGAGAATGGTAGTTTTGTTTCTTTACAGATATTACTTATTTATAATAAAAAGAAAGTAAGAAACTGATGAATCTGAGGATTAAGTCAATATTTCTATGCCTAACTTCTAACACAAAAGGTAATGCTATAAAAAAGTAATATTAAATATATTATATTTTATATAAGTAATGTTAAATGAAAGAATGAAAAATTATCTACGATGAATACTAAGATTTTTTTCTTGCTCCTTTAATTTCCACAATGAATTATTTAATTGTCATAATGGGGGAACACAATACCTATTTCCCAGTATGCTTGCCTTGCTTCAAATTGGATTGATTCTGTACTCCTATTCCCATATTTCAAATGTTAATTTTTCTTGATTATGTGTGAAATGAGTTTATCTGTGGAGTAATCAATCAGTTCTGTCTGTTTACACAGTTCACATCTGCAAGGGTAAGCTCTTTTATAAGTAAGACAGTAAATTCCATAATCTGTGAAATAATTTTAGCCCAAATGAGTCTTTTGTGTCCTTTGTTCATGGGGATTGCATGAAACAAGGCACATATGTTTCAATAGTAACTGTAGGCCCAGTGAGAAAAGAAAGTTTTGTAAACTATCTGAAGTTAAAGTTTGGGTTCAAAGGGATTAATAGAGAAAAAAAAAAAGACTTGTTTTATGGAAATCTTGGAGAGGAAGATTTCTCTAACTAAAGACAATTCAAAGAGTTACATTGGGATAATTTTGGTAGTTGGGACAATCACTGATTCTCAGAAATGGAAGGACTCTTAAGACTTCTAGTACAATCCTTTTCCATACCTAAAAAGAAATACTGTCTAAAAAGTCTCATTATTTTATTCAATTTAATACATATTTAGCTATATTTACATATTGGAAACTGAAGAATCTAAATGCCAACTCACATTTACAAAACATTTAAAGACTAACAGAGTGTTCTCCACAAAAAAAATCTATTAGGCAGGAAGGGTCAGTATGATTATTCCCATTTTACAGAAATAAGGAAGCTCAAGTGAAAAAACATGATTTGCTCATGGTTGCATGACTAGTAAATGTTGGAACCCTTCACAATCTGGCTCCAGCCTGTGGTTCCAGATTTATTTCACATAATTCCCCTTCACAGACTCTGTTCCCATCAAATTGGCCCGTTTGCTGTTTCTCACACTTTGCATTTCATCTTGGACCTTCATGCCTTTGTCATCATGAGGTCATCTTGTATGTGTTGAAAAGGACTCCTTCATATTGTCTTCTTAAAATCCTTCAAAGGAAGGTTCAGCTCAGAAGGAACTCGCTCAGGAAACTTTTCTTCATCCTCCTTCCCCAAGGCATTTTATATAATTATGTTTCTGAAATATCTCTTTGGAAGCTATTTAACAGATTAGACTAGAGAAGGGAAAGAACTGAAACAGGCAAAACCAATCAGAGTCCATTACAAGGGGAAAACTGGGTGCTTCAATAGATTGAAAGCCAGGCTTTGAGATAAGGGGGCCTAGGTTCAAATCTGACCTCAGACATTCCCTGAGTGTGTGACCCTGGGCAAATCAGTTAACCCCTATTGTCCAGCCCTTACCACTCTTCTGCCTTGGAAACAATATACAGTTTTGATTCTAAGACAAAAGGTAAGGTGTTGTTTTTTTCTTAATAGTCTATTATAAATGGGATCTCGGTGGCTCAGTGGATATCATCTAGAAGGGGAGTCAGAGAGACATGGGTTCAAATCTAATCTCAGATACTTCCTGACTATGTGACCCTGGGCAAATTATTTAATGCCCATTGCCTAGTCCTTACCACTCTTCTGTCATAGAGGTTTTATAAGGGTTTTAAAAAAGGGTTTTTTTAATATTTTTTATTATTTTTTATTATATATATTATTATATATTATATAATATATATTATATATATATAAAAATATAAATATTTTTATATTATATTTTTATAAGGGTTTAAAAAAGAATCTTTCAAAAGCTTAATAAATATAGTGAAGAAATTCTTATACGTGCTACTCACTACAAAAGCCCAAACCATTATGATTAAAATTCTTTGGAGACCATATCATAATTTGTAATTATTTATTAAATAATACAAAGTAGGCCAGAGAAAGAGAAGGCACCAGCACAGTGTGACTGGCATTTCCCTACACCTACTCACTCTGAGATTTCAAGGAAAAACCCCTTTCTTCTTCGCCATACTCCCATTTATGCTCTGTGACGACCTTTTCCCAAACCACTTTGATCAGAGTGCTTCTGTCACTATGGACAAGAGGCTGGTCTTCCCAAGGCCAGAGGTCAGGAGACCTTTAGAATGGCAGCACAGAGACAAGCTAAACATAGAGCGAGTCTCCTCCCTTAGTCAGCAAAGGGTCTGGAGAAGAAGCACATTGTACTTCAATCTTAAGATTAAACCTTTTTTTCTTTAAAATTCAAAGGTTGTCTTGAGGTGCCAAAAAGGCAGTACAAGCTTGGGTTAAATTTCCAAGGTCCATCTATTTTAGAACCCCCCACTGGCCTGAAAAGACACAGCAATCTAGGAAGTGCTTTGTGGAAACTGTCATAGAGTAAGAAGAATTCTGAGCAGGATCTGGCCAGCAATGGAGAAAGCTGAAATATTGTGAAGAGTAGATATGCTCATGACTACTGTTCTTAAAAAATATATAAATCTTTTGGAATATCCCAAAGGACTTGGAGGCAGGAAGATCTAGGTTCAAATCCTACTTTAGACACTTATAAGATTTGTGACCTCAGAATAAGCCACTTAACCTCTCAATGTCCTGGTTTCTTCATCTATAAAAATGAGAATAGAATTGGTCATCTCTAAGATTCCTTCTAAATCTCTGATCCTTATGATAATATGCATGGACCATATGCTATTGCAGTCAATTCAGCCTCCACCATTAGACAAGTCCCAAAGTCTTATTTCAAATGGGTTCTGCTCTCTTTTTCTTCCTCCTTGATATTTCTACTGTATTGGGATAATTTCCCCCTAGATTAGCAAACTACCTCTCTGCATGGATGTCACTGCTTACATGTTATCAGAACAGATATTCAGAATCATTTTCTTTGTGCCTTTTCATTGTCATGCAGTATTATTTTCCAAAGAGAAAAAAAAATCTAGCTTTGTACAAAGGCAGAAGTCAGCATGATGATTTGTAGCATGTTAGTAGAAAGTTAGAAACAAACTGTGCTCAACAATAAGAGAATGACTGAACAAATTTTGTTATAGTAATGCAATATATGATCGTCGTGGGGCACCTAGATGACTAAGTGGTTAGAGAGCCAGGCATGGAGATGGAAAGTCTTAGGTTCAAGTGTGGCCTCAGATACTCCTAGCTGTGTGATCCTGGACAAGTCACTTAATCTCCATTGCCTAGCATTTACTGCTCTTCTGCTTTGGAACTGATACTTAATATCAATTCTAAGACAGAAGGTAAGGTTTAAAAAAAAACATTATATTGCTTGAATGAAACAAATAAGAAGATTTCAAGTCAATACAAGAAAATGCATGAACTATATACATTTTTATTAGTCTATGTTGTCTCCCTTGATAGAATTTAAACTCATCAAGCTCATAGACTGTTTATTTAATCTTGGTCTTTCCAGCATCCCTTGCATGTGGCATGATAGCAAGTCCTTAATATCTTATTGACTGATGAGTTGATTTAAACAATGCAGAAGAAAGAAACTCAAACAGAAAGAATAATATAGATCCTGACTACAACTATATAAATGAAGACATCATTGGCTTACGTAGAGCATAAGATATTGGTATTACCTTTTATGATTAAAACACATAGCCTTCCTTTTTTTAGACAAAAGATAAATATAGCAGATGGCACTGTCAGCTAAAGTGTGTTTTGTTGAATGTTTTTCAGAGTTGTTCATTTGTGAGCATGCTTATATTGTTCATTGTTCTGAAACAAAGTCGATCAATTACAAAAAGAAAGTTAATTCTTTCTTATTCTAAAAATAAAGAGCCTGAAGTACTTTTTTTTTTAAATTTAAAACCCTTACCTTCTGTCTTGGAGTCAATACTGTGTATTAGCTCCAAGGCAGAAGAGTGGTAAGGGCTAGGCAATGGGAGTCAAGTGACTTGCCCAGGGTCACACAGCTGGGAAGTGTTTGAGGCCAGATTTGAACCTAGGACCTCCGGTCTCTAGGACTGGCTCTCAATCCACTGAGCTACCCAGCTGCCCCCCTGGAGTACTTTCAATGATATTACATGATATTACTCATGTGGGCCCTTAAATATCATTTCTTTGCAGTTATCAACTGACTTGCAACAGCTGCTAGAACCAGCAGAGGGAAATCAAGCTCAGGTTGAGTGGGAGATCCTTGGGTTGTGTATTATTGCAAACAGCTGGGGGGAGGGTCGGGAGGTGCCAGACCTACCAAGTAAGCTAGGGTTACTCATGTTCTGGAGGGTCTGAATAAATGTAGGAAAGAAGTGGGGATGGTGACATCAGATCCAAGGAGGCAGGACTGAGTTTAGCCGAATACCAGAGTTCAGGTCAAAGCATATCTTTGATGTCAAGAAGAAATGAATAAGTCAAGATGAGAAGGAATCAAAGGTAGCCAGGACAAAACTCACAGCTATAAAAATTGATTCTAATTTAGGATTCTAAGTTTTATGTATAAGTTTAGCACTATAAATTTAGCCTGCTAAGAAGAGTAGTCTATCAAGGAATTCACGTATTTGGAAATCAATTTGTAGCAGCTAAGTGGTAGTGATGAAGTGCCAAGCCTGATTTCATGAATATTCATCTTCCTGAGTTCAAATCTGGCCTCGGACACTTTCTAGATGGGTGACTTTGGACTAATCATTTAACCCCCTTTGCCTCATTTTCCTACTTGTAAAATGAGCTGGAGAAAGAAATGGCAAACCAGTCCATTATCTTTTTGGAGAAACCTCAAATGGGGTCACAAAGAGATGAATATGACAGGAAAAATAAAACAGCTTGATTGAATTCCCATGCTCATGTATAGAAGGAAGCTTTCTCAACTCTGCATCTTAAAAGAAAAAGTGAGAAATCTTTTGCAAAGTAATACTGCCCAGCTTTGCAAGTTATTTGATATGGAGATGATTGCAGTCAAAGCAGACTGTAAAGGACTATCCAAGAAGCTTCTAGAATGAAAAACTAATAATCACAGCTAATTATTATATAGAGTTATGATGTTTACAAAATGTTTTACAAAAGTTATCTCATCTGATCCTTACAACCTCCCTCTAAGGTAATTGCTATTATTACCCCCAACTTTATAAATCTTTATAGATAAGAAAACTGAGGCTAAGAAAAGTCAAATAA
Organism: Monodelphis domestica; assembly: GCF_027887165.1. Taxonomy (NCBI): domain Eukaryota; kingdom Metazoa; phylum Chordata; class Mammalia; order Didelphimorphia; family Didelphidae; genus Monodelphis; species Monodelphis domestica. The sequence continues at coordinate 323,026,829 of NC_077229.1, read as the reverse complement.
CTTGCCAAGGAGCATACATCTGAGTTAGTTTCTGAAGCAGGATCTGAACTCAGGTCTTCCAACTCTAATACTATATCCACCATGCCACTTTGCTATGAAAAGTTCTCTCATTTGTTTTTTGGTTTTCCAACTACCTCTACTGTTCATTATTAGCCTCATTTTATAGGTGTAAAAATGGAGGCAGAGAGCTTAAAATAGTAAACTACTAAAAGCCATCTATCTAGCAATCCATCTATTGATCCATATATCTATCTATCTATCTATCTATCTGTCTGTCTGTCTGTCTGTCTGTCTGTCTGTCTATCTATCCATCTATCTATCTTTTATTTACCTATCTACCTTTCTATCTATCTATCATCTATTTCTCTTTATATTTTCTGTCTATCTATCAGTATCTCTATCTACATGTCTATCTATAACCCAGGAACTATGTAAGCATAATTATAAAACACTTTTTACAAAAATAGTCAGATCTAAATAATTGGAGAAATATGCATTGTTCATGGATGGGCAGAGCAAATATAATTAACGTGACAATCCTACCTAAACTAACTGACTTATTCAATGCCATCCCCAATTTAATTACAAAAAATATATTTTATTCAACTAGAAAATATAATAACAAAATTCATTCTTAAGAACAAAAGGTCAAGAATATAAAATTTAATTAAAAATGTAAAAGAAGTCTAGCAGTATCAGATTTTAGATTGTATTATTAAGCAGTAATTGCTAAAACTATCTGGTACTGGCTAAGAAAAAGAAAAGCAGATTAGTGGAACAAGACAGACATACAACAAATAGCAGTAAAAGATTACAGTAAACTTGTGTTTGACAAAAGCATAGGTCCAGTTTTGGGGGATGAGAAATCATTATTTGGTAAAAATTGTTAGGACACCTGGAAAGTAATTTGGCAGAAACTAAGTATAGACCAACATCTTATACCATTCCCTAACATAAGATCAAAAATAGATATTCTAGAAATATAAGGAGGTGTTGTAAGTAATTAGAAGAACAGGGAACTTACTACCAATCAGATATTTGGACAGTAGAGGAATTTATGAGCCAACAAGAGATGGAGAGCATCTTGAAATCTAAAATAGATCATTGTGAGTATATTAAATTGAAAGTGTTTTGTACAAATTTTGACAAAATGCTTATGTCTTAAACTTGGACATCTGGGAACAAATTTGAAACATTGCCAGTGATAGTTTGCCTTAGTTGGCCAAAAATTATGAGAAGGAAAAAAATCCTATTGTATTCATATCTTGTAAACTTGTGACAAAATAATTAAGGTGAGAGGGACAAAGAAAGGCCTCATCTTTTTTATAACTGCCTAATCTTAATTCCTCAAATATTTATGGAGTACTTCCCAGGCCAGATGGTTGAGTGATTAAATCAATTAGTATTAATATTAATAATAACAATAGCTGACTTTATCTAGTACCTACTATGTTCCAGGCAACAGTGTGCTAAGCAGTTTACAGATATTATCTCATTTTATCCTTACAATAACCCTAGGGTATAAGTGCTATTATTATTCCCACTTTGCAATTGAGGAAACTGAGGCCAGGTTGAGGTGACTTGTTCAAGTTCATACAGCTAATGAAGGCTTGAGGCCATATTTTAACTTGGGCCTCCTGACCTCAGGCCTGGTCCTGAGCCACATAGCTGCCTTATGATACTAATATTTCAACATATTTCCAAAGATATTTTAGAGCTGGTAGTGACCTCAATGGACATGTTCCCTCATCCCTTCCCACTGCCCACATACTGCAGACAATGAGACTGAAGCCTGGGGAAGTTAAATGACATTCCCAAGGTTAGTCAAATAATGAACATCAGTTAATAGGATTTGAACCCAGGACCTCTGGGTTCAGATCCAGTAGCCTTTCCACCATACCACAATTCTAGGAACAATATTATTCTCTTACCTTGAAAGTCTGGGGGAAGAAATTTCCCTAATTCTTGATAGGTAGAGTCCCAGTCATGCTGAGTATACTAGATGTCTAAAATAGCTCTACCTAATATAACCAAATTTTCAAATTCCTCATTAGGTATCACTGGCCATAATTACTTTGCATTTATACAAAATCATTGTGGGCTGGTGGAAAGCTCAGGACTTGGAACTATGCAATCCTGTTTTCAAATCCTCCCTCTAACTTGAATGAGTTGTTGGGCAAATTAGAGCCTCAGTTTCCTTATCTGTAAAATGGGGATAATAATACCATGCTGCTGATGGCACCGGCTAGTTTTGAGGTTCCATGCAGCTATTGAGCATTTTCTATACATTTAAGAGCTAGGTAGTGTACTACTCGTTGTTTTCTGCCTGGACTGAGATTTCACTTGACTAGGAAATTTCCTATGAGAAAACTCCCTCCACCAGTGCCAACTAGCAGCTCTTATATAACTTAGACTTAACTCGGGCCACTGAGACTTAAACAGGCTAATACGTATCAGATGGTGCTACTGAGTCCAGGTCTTCCTAACTATGATGCCAGCTCTCTGTTCATTGTGGAATGCTGACTCAGAGTAAGGATTATCATTTCTGTTTTATAACTGAGGAAATTTAGGTTCACCTTTCATCTTTGCAGCAACCCTATGAAGTAAACAATATTATGTTATCCCCATTTTATAAGTGTAAAAACTGAGGCTCAAAGAGGTTTAAATGGCTTATTCAAAGTTATGCAACTGAGCCAAAGCTCAGACTAAAGGCTTTCTTTCTCCAAGTCCAATGGAGACCCTGCGTTACCACAAGCAGAGCCACAGCAAGAAAACTCATCTTGCCTAATAGCCATCATAATCATAAAAACAAGGCAATATTTGGACAAATAAGCACATTCAGCAACAGTGAGGCAAACCTGTCCTCCACTCTTTCTTTCCATAAACAAGGAAAGTGCTCAATACAAAATAACTGCCTTGATATAAAAGAAGAAAATGGGCATTTAAGAACCCAAACGCCAAACTGTGTCATGTCTTTCTGGAGTCCTGACCACGAAACAATCATTTTCAGGACCTGCTGCCAGACAGTAGGGGGAAAACAGCGCCATTGTTTTTTAAGTTATTGTTCTCAACTGAAATTTTTTCTCACCATTGTGCTCATGTTCAGCATGAGCCGCGGCTGCCTGTGCACCTGCAAAATCAGTCAGTTTGCAAAACTGGCTTCCCAAGCTAATGACGTGGTTTTTCTACTTAAAAAAAAATGTTCTTTTTCCCAAAGTCCAACATCTGTCTGAGATCAGCATATGCATCAGTGTATCCCAGATCTCACTGTTCTAAGACTGGGCACTTAATTTTCCCTTGGGTAAACAGAGCCAATAATGGATAAATAGGCGAGGCTCAAATATCTTTAAACTACCAGGGAGAGTTGTGACTGCAGACTTTAATCCTCATCAGAAGTGAGAAAGAACAAGAAGTAAAGAATTATGACAGAGGAGATCTGAATTGTTAGTGAGGAGGTCGGGGTGGATTTCATGCCACTTCTTGTATAATGCCTTGGAAAGGCTCCATGAGGGAGGACTGAAAAAAGATATTAAATATATTTTAATATTAAAAACCATGTTATCCAAGCAGTATGTGTTTGCCTTTTGTCCTAAATAACTAGAACGAGGACATCTTTTTACAAGCTAGCCTATTCTGAAACAATAGGCTGCAAATATATTTCCTAGACAGTCACACCCCATGTAAGTTTAACTTGATCAGCATCATTACCCAATAATAGAAATCATACGTTTGAAATAACTTGCATATGTCCACCCTCAGACAAAAACTGATAAATGGAAACAAGTAAACTATAGCATATATATATATATATATACATATATATGTCAAATTGTCAAATGATGTCTTCTGTAGTGCAGGGGAAGGAGACAGCAAGGAGATAATATCTAGAAATTTAAATGTAACTAATTACTTAATTTTAAAATGATTCATACTTCTCCAGAAAGTCAGGTGCCTTCTGTGATTCAGCAAATTGCCTGTCCGCTTCTTATTCCTATAGCATCAAAAGTATTTCCCAAATATCATTTTGCCTAAGATAGTATTTTTGTAGAACCAATTAATGGACGTTAGACAGAGGATTTCTGTAATTGCAACTTAAAGTAAGTCCCAACAGGAAGATGAACTCTGGGCACTCTTGGCCTTTTAGTCCAAGGCTGCCATTCCAATGGCTGAGCCAGTCCCCCAGGGGAAATGCACAGCCCATGTTTCTCTTTCAAGCAGAGATCCCTGGATATGAACCTTTAATCCTCCTGGGAGTGGACATTTTAGATTAGGGCCAACCGTCTTTCATTAATTCCTGTCCAACTGTGTGTTTAAAAGCAGCCCGCTGACCTTGGAAGCACCCTTTCCACAAGCACGAAGGGTTTTCTAAGCTCTATATTCATTTATTCCATTCAGAATTTATTATTCCATAATGGAAAATTCTTATTTTTCTTATTTGTTTTGAAAACTAAAAATATAACTACAGATGACAGAGCTGAAATTCTACACTCAGCACCATTTTTGTTTTCCTCATAGAATGTGTACAAATACTCCCATCAGCTCCCCATTTCACACCCCCAAAATATATTCATTTTGCCAATATTTCCATGTTTCTAATACAATTTATCTGCCCCTTCACAGACCTACAGAAGATATAAAACATAATTCTTTAGAAAATATTGTTAAGGGAGTAAGAAAATAATTACTGCCAAACATCATGGGATGCTGAAAAAACAGGGCTATTGGATTCAGATCTGGATTCAAATCCCAGTTTAACTTCTTTATCTTTTGCTATTGTTGTTCAGTCATTTTTTTAGTCATATTTGACTTTCCATGACCCCATTTAGGGTTTTCTTGGCAAAAATACCAGAGTTCTTTGCTATTTCTTTCTCTAGCTCATTTTACAGATAAGTAAATTGCAGCAAACAGTTAAGTGTCTTGTCCAGGATCACATAGTCACAAAGTGTTTGAAGCCAGAATCTTCCTGACTCCAGGCCTGGCACTCTATCTACTATGCCATCCAGCTGCCCAGCCTCTTATTACCAGTGTCCCTCTCCTCTAGGCTTCAATTTCCTCACTTGTAAAATGATCCTCCCAGATCCCTTGCAGCACTAAATCTATGACTACATGAGTCTGACAAATGCTATTTAGAAGGAAAACTGAGCATTAAGGACTCATCAATAATGACTGCTGGACTAATTTGTTCCCTACAAACATGTGGCTTGACATGTAGGTGCAACCCTAAAGTGTCTTTCCTCCTTGATAAAGGGGTTTATAAATTGAGTATTCATCCCTTAGAGAGCCGCCTTCTAATCTACGGCTTGAATACAGCAATAAAACATAGCCTCTTGAATTTGAAACTTCAAGGGATTTCAGAATATATCTAGTCTGGCCCCTTCATTGCCTATACCACCAACTAAGAGGAATGGTAGATAGAGAGGCAGGCCTGGAGTCGGGACCCTCACATCCAATGTTTTATCCATTGTGCTACCTAGCTATCCACTATTTAATTAGTACCTAATATGTAGTAGGTAATGATAGGGTTCTGACACCAAAGTGAGACAGTCATCAGACTCATTGAGTGTGCATCCTAGGCAAGAGGGGTAATAGTATATCCAATACAGGTTATTAAAAATACAATGTATACAGGACTTCCAGTTAAGATGGCAGCTTAGAGAAAGCTAAAGCTCAGATCTCCGGAAAACCCTTCCCCACCAATCACAAACTATAAGCTCCTAAGGCGCCAAAATTCAAAATGATCAACAGCACAGACCCTGGGAACCCTCCTCCTGGACCTGGACCCGGTTCAAAAGGTACGGCTCCCCTCAAAAGCCAGAACCCGAGATCACTCGGACCTCAGGGGTAGGAGCGCAGAGTCCAAGGCTCCCGGAAGCCGCAGCCTGGCCGGGCTCAGAGAGCAGAACCCTCAGAGCCTTCTACCCGAGTCCCAGTGAAAGTTACTGCCTGGGGCTTCCACTGCAGAGAGCTGGTCTAAACAACAGCAACCCTCAGGGCTGGATCCTGCTATCCAAGTCTCAGTGAAAGTCCTTACCCTCAGAGCTTGGGAAAGCTGCAGCCCATCCCCCCTGCAGGCCGACGAAACAGCCTCACGGCCAGCGATTCTGAAGGCAACTTCCAGAAAGCGAGCCGGGGGAGAGTGTGGCCTCGTGGTCCGACCCTTCCATTCCAGTTCCAGTGAGGCATATTCAGTTTAACCCAGGGAAAGCTCATAGAACCATCTGCCCAGGACTAAAGCCTCTGATCACCAGACAGAGATAAGAAAAGCTAATCCTCCACATTCAGAGATGACAAACTCCACAGAAGCACAGAAGCCCCAAAATACCAAGAAAAATAAGAAGAAAGGGGCGACTTTGGACACATTCTATGGAGCCAAAATACAAAATACAGAGCAGATAGAAGAAGATATACAAGAAAATTCTCCAAAATCTTCCAAAGGAAATAGAAACTCTCCACAAACCCATGAAGAATTTGAATCAGAAATGACCAAAAAGATGGAAGCCCTCTGGGAGGAAAAGTGGGAAATAATGCAAAAGAAATTCACGCATCTACAAAACCAGTTTGACCAAACTGTAAAAGAAAACCAGGCTTTAAAGCAAGAACTAATAAAGCAAAGCCAAAACACCAAGAAATTAGAAGAGAACATAAAATATCTCACCGACAAGGTGATAGATCTGGAAAATAGAGGGAGAAGAGAAAATTTAAGAATAATTGGACTCCCAGAAAAGCCAGAAATAAACACCAAACTGGACATGGTGATACAAGATATAATCAAAGAAAATTGCCCAGAGATTCTAGAACAAGGGGGCAATACAGCCACTGACAGAGCTCACAGAACACCTTCTACACTAAACCCCCAAAAGACAACTCCCAGGAATGTAATTGCCAAATTCCAAAGCTATCAAACAAAAGAAAAAATCCTACAGGAAGCCAGAAAAAGACAATTTAGATATAAAGGAATACCAATCAGGGTCACACAAGACCTTGCAAGTTCTACTCTGAATGATCGTAAGGCATGGAACATGATCTTCAGAAAGGCAAGAGAGCTGGGTCTCCAACCAAGAATCAGCTACCCAGCAAAACTGACTATATACTTCCAAGGGAAAGTATGGGCATTCAACAAAATAGAAGACTTCCAACTTTTTGCAAAGAAAAGACCAGAGCTCTGTGGAAAGTTTGATACCGAAAATCAAAGAGCAAGGAATACCTGAAAAGGTAAATATTAAGGAAAGGGGAAAAATGTTATCTTCTTCTTTTACTCAAACTCTCTTCTATAAGGACTACATTTATATCAATCTATGTATACTAACATATGGGGAAAATGTAATGTATAAATAGGGGGTAAAGAAAGACCAAATAGAATAATGGTTCTCACACAAAGATTCACATGGGAAGGGGAGGGGAAGAAAACTCCTATAAGAAGGAGAGGAAGAGAGGGGGGGGGGGGGTACTTAAACCTCAATCTCAGGGAAATCAACTCTGAGAGGGAAAAACATCCAGATCCATTGGGATCTTGAATTCTATCTTACCCAACAAGGGTAAGGAGAAGGGAAAACCAAGGGGGGGAAGGGGAGAGGGAGAACAAAAAGGGAGGGAAAGAGAGGGGGGAGGGGGAGGGAAGAAAAAGGGAGGGACTAAAAAGGGAAACATCAAGGGAGGGGACAAGGGGCACTGATTCAAAGTAAATCACTGGACTAAAAGGTAGAGCCGAAGAAGAAAAGGTTAGAATTAGGGAAGGCAATCAAAATGCCAGGGAGTCCACAAATGACAATCATAACTTTGAACGTGAATGGGATGAACTCACCCATAAAACGTAGACGAATAGCAGAATGGATTAGAATCCAAAACCCTACCATATGTTGTCTTCAAGAAACACACATGAGGCGGGTTGACACCCACAAGGTCAGAATTAAAGGATGGAGTAAGACCTTCTGGGCCTCAACTGATAGAAAGAAGGCAGGAGTGGTAATCATGATATCTGATAAAGCCAATGCAAAAATAGACCTGATCAAAAGGGATAGGGAAGGTAATTATATTTTGTTAAAAGGGACTCTAGACAACGAGGAAATATCATTAATCAACATGTATGCACCAAATAATATAGCACCCAAATTTCTAATGGAGAAACTAGGCAAATTGAAGGAAGAAATAGACAATAAAACCATACTAGTGGGAGACTTAAACCAACCATTATCAAATTTAGATAAATCAAATCAAAAAATAAATAAGAAAGAGGTAAAAGAAGTGAATGAAATCTTAGAAAAATTAGAATTAATAGACATATGGAGAAAAATAAATAGGGATAAAAAGGAATACACCTTCTTCTCAGCACCACATGGCACATTCACAAAAATTGACCATACATTAGGTCACAGAAACATAGCACACAAATGCAAAAATGCAGAAATAATGAATGCAGCCTTCTCAGATCACAAGGCAATAAAAATAATGATTAGTAATGGTACATGGAAAACCAAATCTAAAACCAATTGGAAATTAAACAATATGATACTCCAAAACCGTTTAGTTAAAGAAGAAATCATAGAAACAATTAATAATTTCATCAAGGAAAATGACAATGGCGAAACATCCTTTCAAACCTTTTGGGATGCAGCCAAAGCGGTAATCAGAGGCAAATTCATATCCCTGAAAGCTTATATTAACAAACAAGGGAGAGCAGAGATCAATCAATTGGAAATGCAATTGAAAAAACTCGAAAGCGATCAAATTAAAAACCCCCAGCAGAAAACCAAATTAGAAATCCTAAAAATTAAGGGAGAAATTAATAAAATCGAAAGTGATAGAACTATTGATTTAATAAATAAGACAAGAAGCTGGTACTTTGAAAAAACAAACAAAATAGACAAAGTACTGGTCAATCTAATTAAAAAAAGGAAGGAAGAAAAGCAAATTCACAGCATTAAAGATGAAAAGGGGGACAGCACCTCCAATGAGGAGGAAATTAAGGCAATCATTAGAAATTACTTTGCCCAATTATATGGCAACAAATACACCAATTTAGGAGAAATGGATGAATATATACAAAAATACAAACTGCCTAGACTAACAGAAGAGGAAATAGAATTCTTAAATAATCCCATATCAGAAATTGAAATCCATCAAGCCATCAAAGAACTTCCTAAGAAAAAATCCCCAGGGCCTGATGGATTCACCTGTGAATTCTATCAAACATTCAGAGAACAGTTAACCCCAATACTATACAAACTATTTGACATAATAAGCAAAGAGGGAGTTCTACCAAACTCCTTTTACGACACAAACATGGTACTGATTCCAAAACCAGGCAGGTCAAAAACAGAGAAAGAAAACTATAGGCCAATCTCCCTAATGAATATAGATGCAAAAATCTTAAATAGGATACTAGCAAAAAGACTCCAGCAAGTGATCAGAAGGATCATTCACCATGATCAAGTAGGATTCATACCAGGGATGCAGGGCTGGTTCAACATTAGGAAAACCATCCACATAATTGACCACATCAACAAGCAAACTAGCAAGAATCACATGATTATCTCAATAGATGCAGAAAAAGCCTTTGATAAAATACAACACCCATTCCTATTAAAAACACTAGAAAGCATAGGAATAGAAGGGTCATTCCTAAAAATAATAAACAGTATATATCTAAAACCAACAGCTAATATCATCTGCAATGGGGATAAACTAGATGCATTCCCAATAAGATCAGGAGTGAAACAAGGATGCCCATTATCACCTCTACTATTTGACATTGTACTAGAAACACTAGCAGTAGCAATTAGAGAAGAAAAAGAAATTGAAGGCATCAGAATAGGCAAGGAGGAGACCAAGTTATCACTCTTTGCGGATGACATGATGGTCTACTTAAAGAATCCTAGAGATTCAACCAAAAAGCTAATTGAAATAATCAACAACTTTAGCAAAGTTGCAGGATACAAAATAAACCCACATAAATCATCAGCTTTTCTATATATCTCCAACACAGCTCAGCAGCAAGAACTAGAAAGAGAAATCCCATTCAAAATCACCTTAGACAAAATAAAATACCTAGGAATCTATCTCCCAAGACAAACACAGGAACTATATGAACACAACTACAAAACACTCGCCACACAACTAAAACTAGACCTGAACAAATGGAAAAACATTAACTGCTCATGGATAGGACGAGCCAATATAATTAAAAATGACCATCCTACCCAAACTTATTTATCTACTTAGTGCCATACCCATTGAACTACCAAAATACTTCTTCACTGATTTAGAAAAAACCATAACAAAGTTCATTTGGAAGAACAAAAGATCAAGGATATCCAGGGAAATAATGAAAAAAAACACATACAATGGGGGCCTTGCAGTCCCTGACCTAAAACTATATTACAAAGCAGCAGTCATCAAAACAATTTGGTACTGGCTAAGAAACAGAAAGGAAGATCAGTGGAATAGACTGGGGGAAAGCGACCTCAGCAAGACAGTATACGATAAACCCAAAGATCCCAGCTTTTGGGACAAAAATCCACTATTCGATAAAAACTGCTGGGAAAATTGGAAGACAGTGTGGGAGAGACTAGGAATAGATCAACACCTCACACCCTACACCAAGATAAATTCAAAATGGGTGAGTGACTTAAACATAAAGAAGGAAACCATAAGTAAATTGGGTAAACACAGAATAGTATACATGTCAGACCTTTGGGAGGGGAAAGGCTTTAAAACCAAGCAAGATATAGAAAGAATCACAAAATGTAAAATAAATAATTTTGACTACATCCAACTAAACAGCTTTTGTACAAACAAAACCAATATAACTAAAATCAGAAGGGAAACAACAAATTGGGAAAAAATCTTCATAGAAACCTCTGACAAAGGTTTAATTACTCATATTTATAATGAGCTAAATCAATTGTACAAAAAATCAAGCCATTCTCCAATTGATAAATGGGCAAGGGACATGGATAGGCAGTTCTCAGATAAAGAAATCAAAACTATTAACAAGCACATGAAGAAGTGCTCTACATCTCTTATAATCAGAGAGATGCAAATCAAAACAACTCTGAGGTATCACCTCACACCTAGCAGATTGGCTAACATTACAGCAAAGGAAAGTAATGAATGCTGGAGGGGATGTGGCAAAGTAGGGACATTAATTCATTGCTGGTGGAGTTGTGAATTGATCCAACCATTCTGGAGGGCAATTTGGAACTATGCCCAAAGGGCGACAAAAGAATATCTACCCTTTGACCCAGCCATAGCACTGCTGGGTCTGTACCCCAAAGAGATAATGGACACAAAGATTTGTACAAAAATATTCATAGCTGCGCTCTTTGTGGTGGCCCAAAACTGGAAAACGAGGGGATGCCCATCAATTGGGGAATGGCTGAACAAACTGTGGTATATGTTGGTGATGGAATACTATTGTGCTAAAAGGAATAATAAAGTGGAGAAGTTCCATGGAGACTGGAACAACCTCCAGGAAGTGATGCAGAGTGAGAGGAGCAGAACCAGGAGAACATTGTACACAGAGACTAATACACTGTGGTATAATCGAACGTAATGGACTTCTCCATTAGTGGCAGTGTAATGTCCCTGAACAACTTGCAGGGATCCAGGAGAAAAAAACACCATTCATAAGCAAAGGATAAACTATGGGAGTGGAAACACCGAGAAAAAGCAACTGCCTGAATACAGAGGTTGAGGGGACATGACAGAGGATAGACTCTAAATGAACACTCTAATGCAAATACTATCAACAAAGCAATGGGTTCAAATCAAGAAAACATCTAATGCCCAGTGAGTGGACTTACGCGTCGGCTATGGGGGGTGGGGGGGAGGAAAAGAAAATGATCTTTAACGAATAATGCTTGGAAATGATCAAATAAAATATATTTTAAAAAAAAATTAAAAAAAAAAAAGCTTTGAGAAATCAGTGCTGTTGTTGTCCCTAGCTGATCACAAGGACCAAGAACTGAAAGAGACCTGTGAAATCTCACAATGTGCACCTGTTGGTTCATGGATAAAATACAAAATTCTCTTTGACATTCAAAATCCTTTATAACATAACCCCAGTCTAGAATTTTCACACATTATTGCACATTACTCAACTTTATTTTCTCTGTAGTCTAAGGCCAAACTGGAATTCTTATCATTCTTTACACATGACATTCTAACTTTTAGTTATATGGCTTTGCACAAGCTATGGCCCATAGCTAGAAAACACTCCCTTCTCACCTCTGCGTGGTAGAACTCCAGCTGCTTTCAATGTCCACTTCAAATGCTGTATCCTACACGAGGCCTTTCCTGGTCTTCCTGCTGAATACTGCTTTTTTCAGAAATTGTATATACTTTATTTTCATTTATCAATATATGTTGTTTCACCTCAAAAAATATTAGCTCAGAGGGCAGCTGGGTGGCTCAGTGGACTGAGAGCCAAGTCTAGAAATGGGAAGTCCTAGGGTTCAAATTTGGCCTCAGACACTGCCTAGTTGTATGACTCTGGGCAAGTCACTTAACCCCTATTGCCTAGTCCTTACCACTCTTCTGCCTTGTATGATGGAAGAAAGTTGGGCAAAGATAGAACAATGGATCTGCAAAGCAAGGAGAGCTCAGAATCTTTGGAACACATACATCATTGGGGGAAGAGAGAGAGAGAGAGAGAGAGAGAGAGAGAGAGAGAGAGAGAGAGAGAGAGAGAGAGAGAGAGAGAGAGAGAGAGAGAGAGAGAGAGAGAGAGAGAGAGAGAGAGAGAGAGAGAGAGAGCGTTCCATGGAAGGTTGAAGGAAGGAAAGTCAGTTGGGATTCCAAATATTCTGGACTTCACTTCTCACTTCTTTTTCAATGGAAAAGGATCTGAAGACACTATTTCATCCTCTCTAACCATCCGATTTCTATCTCTAATTGGAGCTAAAGAAAACTGTCTTGCTCAGAAAGACTCATAGCACTGTTTGCTGTTATTTCTTCCCTCAAGGGAAGATATTTTTGTTTCATTTGAAAGGATTTACTTTCAAAGCTTTCAGTCAGTGTTATAACTTTAATTTAGGGATACCTTTTTCCTCTTTCCTAACCCTTATCTCCTTCTCCCCAAAGAATAAATAGATCCTTCAGCTAAATAACTTAAAGTGTTTTGTTACTAGAGAGAAGAACCAGCTTACCATCTGTGAGGAAATCTCCATTAACTTTGCTCAGTGAGAAAGAACAGGAAGTGGAGAGGGGAGGGGCCCAAGATTCAGTCTCTTTCTTTTGCTTACTTCCTGGTGTAACATCTTTAGATCTCCCAATTATATTTCACCAAGTTTCCCTCTCTAGTACACTTGGAACCAAGAGTTAGTATTGCTTCCAAGACATAAGGTAAGGGTTTAAAAAAATGTTAGCTCCTTGAAATTAGGGACTGGTTCATCTTTGTCCTTGTATCTGTAGAAGTTAGAACAGTGCCTGAACTATTGTAGACCTTTAATCAAATAGTTATTGTTTGAATAATTGATCTTGTCCAATCTATGATCAAAGATTTTTCTATAACATTCTCACTCAGTAGCCATTCTTCATCTGTTTGAAGACCTTAAATAAGGGAGAACTCATCATCAGACAGACCATTCCACTTTAGGGTATGCCTAATTGTTTTTCTTTTATTATAAATTTTCATGTATCTTTATAAATCAATTTGAATTTTCCTTGTTGTACACATTGCTCCTACTAAAGTCCTCTAAGCCAAAACCCAGTCTAGTATTTCTTCCATGGTATAGTCTTCATGTTCCAACTAAGTCTTTTATCCTTTGAGTCAAATGATGAAGAGGGAGGTGGAAGATGAAGAAGAGAAAGTGGAAGAGAAGAAAAAGAAAGAAAAGGAGGTGAAAAAGGAAGAGAAGGAGAAAGAAAATAAAGGGGAAGAGGGAGAGGAGGAAGAAGAGAAGGATGTTACCAAAGATAACCTGTTCATTTAGCTGGATCCTCATAATATATGTTCTGTACTTGTCTCCTACCCTGGTTACTCTCTTGCTAATCCATGTCTCTCCTAAAATACAGTGCCTTCAATTTAATCCATCATCAAGCTGTGATTTGACTAGGATATAGTCCAATAATATAATTTTCTTCCATGTTCTGGGCTGTTATGGCTTTCTTAATGAAGTCTAGAATAATAACAGATTGTTTAGTTGTTGACAAATGTTGACAGTTGTAGTAAGCAAAGAAAGATTGCAAAATGATTGGCAGGAGCATGTGACTCAGAATCACATGAGAGACGGGGTCAAGCTTCCAATGGGGGGGGGGGTCCGAACTGAAAACCGTCTTCTTGCTGAAGATTTTGGAGGTAGCTGAAATTTCCCCCTATCTACAAGATATCTGGCCCTCTGGGAGATACCAACTTGATGAGAGAGATTGGTTGAACAAGCTGCAGGCAGCTAGATTGAAGACCAAGGAATGAACCATCAATACTCTACTAGACTTAATTTAGACTTTACTTCTGGGATCTTGACCCATATCTGGACTCTGTGAGGTTCTGTTTGGGGGGAACTTAACTTATTTAGCTTAGGAAGTTAGCTAATAGGATAGTATTAAGGGGAATTAGTTTTGGGGATAAGATTAAGAAATTTCCCTTCTCCTTTGATACCCTCATTCCTATTCCATTCCCATTAATAAAGTCAAAATATTTAAATGATCACCTTTTGTTTCTTTCCTTTAAAAATTCCTTAATAATACAGTATTTTTTTCTCATATTGTGTCTCTGTTGTTTTCTAAAGCAAAGGCATCAAACTCAAAGAGAAATGGGGATACTAATCTAATCTAATTAAGGATCCCCTATGTGTCCCTGTGTTTTTCAACATCCTCTTCAGGGGGGAATGTATTATTATTCTAAAATGCAAATTTTAAATTCTTTTTGAGAGTAATTTTTGGAGAAGAAGCACACTACCTCTCCAAAATCTAGAAAGTGGACTGTTTGAAGAAGGCACCATGAAGATGCCTCCACAGGCAACACACTGCACCAGAAGATCCAGAGTGAACTTTGGTATGTGGTGATTTGAACTCTGTGGGGTTGAATGCATTTTTCTTATGTATACTCTTATGCCAAAGGGGACTGCCCCCAAACTGGCTTTTTGTCAATGTGCCTAGCAATCATGGGTTTGTTCTTTTCCCTTTTATCCCCAAATTACTGTAATTTAAAAGTTGGTTATGTTAAATGATAAAATTGGGGAGACTAACCCCCCAAAGTGATCATGGGGGGAAATGTATAATTGAAAATCTGTTACCCTAAAAAATTATATTTCCCAGGAGCCCACTGACTTCCTGGTGCTACATACTTCCTGTAGATAGAGGATAAAATTCAGTGAGCATTTCTGCTCTGGCCTCTTTAGCTTCCTGGAAATGATGGTGGTGGTAATCATGAGGATTTTGAATAGGCTGATTAGTCATGGGCATGTGGTTGGTTTTTTTTTTTTTATTTTGTCTCCCTTTTATTCCTTTATTTCTAATGATTATTAATAAATATCTTAAAATATAATATTTTATTATTGAGATTAATTTTAATTTTTACAGAAGGTAGAGTGGGTAGTGGAGATGGTACGAAGAATGTGATAGGACAGAAAATTGCCTGGGTGAAGATAAGGACACAACTTCCCAGGAAGCTCAGAAGCTTACATGCTCCCACCTATAGCCTCTGATAATCTACTTTAGATTGGAAGACATTAGCACTAATTGCCACTGATTGATAAACAATAAAAATAAAAATCTGCCTTTCATTGTGTTAGCTATCCCTTCAAGCTTTATGTCATTTGAATATTTGAGAATCCAGCTTTGTCTTTATCTGTGTCGTTGATCAAAATATTGAACTACATGGGATCAAAGACAAATTCCTATGACATTCCACTTGAAATTTCTCTTTGATGAAATTGGTTTAAGTTCCATTTTAACATATAAAACCTGTGTTATTGTGGGGAAAGTCATTTCTCATTGCTCCAGGGGACTCTCTAAGAGTATAAGTGGCAGAAAAGCCACCACTTAAATCAGGAGATGGAGTTTCCTTACTCAGGAGATCTCTATACACATAAAATCACAGATCCAGACTCTATCCCTATAGAATTCTAGAATGTCAGACATAGGAGGAATCTTACATTACTAATTCAATTGATAAGCATATATGAATTACCAGTTTTGTACCAGGGACTTGTGCTAATTCCTAGGAAGGCAAATTTAAAAACAACAACAAAAACAAACCGCTTAGCCCTTTTCCTCACATATCTTATTTTCTATTCAAATAAAACCATATGTACACAGAAATTTAAACTACTAGCAAGTGAAAGTTTTATTTTTCCCCTAAGGGCATTATCCAAAGAGGAAAAGCTGTACTGTCAAAAAAAAAAAGTTCTATTTAGTGTTTGGAGCAATTTTAAAGCCTAAATCAGATTGATTGCACAAGTGGTGAAATAAATTATGCAGAAATTAGTCATGAAGATGGCTGAGAATATATTTCAACTACAAAATGGTTGATTTAGTAACTGTATATAGGCCTAGCCTAAGACTGTCTCTGCCATGCAGACCTAAGTAGATAATATACATACATAAACTTTCAGAGACTCTGATGCTTTCTCTATAGCTTAAATGACTCATTCGTGACTATAATAAATTATATCCTAAAACACTGGCCTATATCTAAGCAAAAGTCATAGGATCACAATGTTGGTAGGGAACCGAGAGGACCTAGTTCAACTGGCTCATTTTACAGATAATGAAACTGAGGTATAGAAAGGTTAATTGGAATCCAGGTCCTCTGACTCCAGAATTAGTACTCAGCTCCCTGAGTCATGCTGTCTCTCCTCCTATTGGGGTGTGATGTTCGCCAGAAAAGTGTCCTGCTATAAGGTTAATTAATTTAGCTTAACCAGTAAACTAAGTTATATGAACATATCTATATTATCTATCTTTCAATCAAGGTTTTTTTATGTGAATATTAACTATAAATTTATTAGACTATGCCAGGTTTATTCTAATTCTTATAAGAGTTAATTTTTTATGTTAAATAGAAATTACAGCAAAACAGTCATTCCTAATCCTATGGAAAAAGGAAGGAAATAATCATTTATTATGCACCTATTGTGTGCCAGGCACTATGCTAATTGCTTTATAACTATTATCTCATTCGATCCTTACAATGACCCTGGAAGGCAGGCACTATTACCATTCCCATTTTACATTGAGGGGACTAAGTGACATGCTCACAGATACAAAGGTAATAAATATCTGAGGTCTGATCTGAAATCAGGTCTTATTGACTCCAGGCCCACTGTTCTAGTTTTAAGAATGAAGTATTTATACCTAATTCCTTTCTGATTCAAATTATTAAAAATGATTCATGATGGTGAAATAAAAATGAGTCAAGCTCCCTGGGAACTTGTGTCCTTATCTTCACCCAGTTTTGGCAATTTCTAGATTATTTCTTTTATGGTAACAATTTATCTTTTCCTAATGATCATAACATTAAAAATATAAATAAATATTCATATCAAAAATCTGAACAATAAAGGACTATATGTCAAATTTTATATGTAACTCTCCTGAATCAGGACATCTAGGTTCAATTCCCAGCTTTGCTGCTTTCTATTAGCAAAACTCTAAGATCCTTCTCAAACTTCAACTCTATGATTCTAGTATTAGATGATTTCCAAAGGACCTTTCAGCCCTAAATCCATGATTTCGTGGACCTTGAATCATCTGCCATCAGCACCATGTGATTGCTCTTAGATCATCTGATCTTGAGAGATCTCAGGTCAAAAATCATTAACTTAATCTTTGAACTGACCCTTATCTCTTGAACTTAAGGCAATATTAGCAGTTTAGTCAGAAGCCCTTCAGGGCCACCACTAATGGGAATTGCCTTTCCAGGTGAGGCCGATGCTAGATCCAAGAGATTTCATGTGAGCCAGGGAAGTTTGGAAAATACATGGAATCAAGGACACTTGGTGGAACTCTGAACCAATTCCAACATTTTGTAGAGCAATTTAAAATTATGCCCAATGAGTTATAAAACTTTATATCTTTTGCCCTAGCAATGTCACTATTAGTCCTATTTCCCAACATGATTGGGGAATATGGAAAATAATTTATCTGCTCTAAAATATTTATATCAACTCTCTTTGTAGTAACAAAAAACTGGAAACTGAGGGGATGTCCATCACTTGGGGAAACGCTAAACAAATTGTGGAATATGATTGTGAGGACTACTACTGAGCCTTTAGAAATTGTGAGCAGGTTAATTTTAGAAAAACATGGAAAGACTTACATAAAATAATGAAGAGCAAAACAAGCAGAAGCAAGAGAACACTGTATATAGTGACAAAAATATTGTTTGAATAATAACTACAAATGTCCACCACCAAAGAAAGAGCCAACATATAAGTAAGCATTATATTGTTTTACACATATACACATACACATACAAACACATATACACACAACCTTATATCTTTATCAAATGGAATCTTCTTTAATGGAGGGTGGTGTGAGAAGGAGGGAGACAGCTCAGTGGTTAAAATGTAACAAAAATAAAATTAAATGAATTAATTGTTTAAATATATGTAAGTAATTCTATACACTCAAAAAAACTGAAAAATGATCTTGCCTAATACAATATTAAAGTTTTTCAAAGTAAATGTTTTTAGAAGATTGCACGTTGGACACCAAGTAAGTTGCATCTTAGCCAGGAGTCATTTTAGAAAATCAGCATTAAAAAATGACACTCAAAGCTCCTGACATTTTGTGCATTTCAAGAACTTATTTTTGATGCATTTTTTTCTGAGTATTTGCATTGGAGACAGAAAGAGAAAAAAATGGGAGAAAATTAAAAGCAAGGGAGAGAAAAAGAAAAAAAATAATGGCATTGATAGAAAAGCCTTGTGAGAAAAGGACAAACAAAACCAAACTAAAACAAATGCCATAGAAATTCCCATTTATCCTGATGTAAAGAAGATATTAGCCTGGAAGCATTCAGAATGCAACTTTGGACTCATAAGTGCTATATTAAGGATATGAGTATAAAATGCTATTCTTATTAAATTAATAATTACATTTTGTTAATTATGTATTGCTAATGTAATTGTATATAATAATTATAAATGTAATAATTTCATGTTGTTAATTTTTATTCATAATCATATTGTTATAAACTAATGGTATTAAAGAATATGGACATAAACTGTATAACACCTAAATATGATCAAAACTAGATGAAACATGATTTCTGGTTTCTGAATATCACCTCCCCCACAAAAAAGCAAAACTTGTTCATGACAGCCACCCAAAGATCATTGAATCGATTAACTTATTAATCAACAATCATTTTTATTTTTTAATTTGGAAATTTGTATTTAATTAATTTAGAATATTTTCCATGGATACAAGATTCGTGTTCTTTCCCTCCTCTCCCCTCCCCTGCCCCATAGCCAACAAGCAATTCCACTGGGTTTTACATGTATCATTGATCAAGACCTATTTCCATATTATTAGTATTTGCATTCGGGTGATTGCTTAGAGGCTACATCCCCAATCATATCCCCTTCGACCCATGTAATCAAGCAGTTGTTTTTCTTCTATGTTTCTACTCCCACAGTTCTTTCTCTGGATGTGATAGCAATCTTTCTCAGAAATCCCTCAGAATTGTCCTGGATCATTGCATTGCTGCTAGTAGAGAAGTCCTTTAGATTGTGTCACAGCATATCAGTCTCTGTGTACAATGTTCTCTTGGTTCTGTTTTCAATTTGCATCAATTCCTGGAGGTCTTTCCAGTTCACATAGTATTCCTCCAGTTCATTATTCCTTTCTCTAACACCAACCACTGGAGCTTTAGCAATGGTACCTTTGGAATGGTCTAAGGCTAAGTGGTACAGCAGGTAGAGAGTTGGGTTTAGAGTCAAGACATCTGAAAAATGGAGATAATAATAATACCTAGGATCTTTGTGAAGATCAAACAAGATAATAGTTGTAAAGCATTTAGTACAGTGCATGGCATGTAGTAAGTGCCATATAAATGTTATTTATTATTATTATTACTAATGATCAAACAGAGTTTTCAACTCTATGAAGTGGGTAAACCTCTTCAGGTGGAGGGTAGGCAGAAAAGTCCTGACAGAATATTGTATTGGATCAGACAATGGACTTAGGTCAAGAAAACCCAAGTTCCTATCCTAGCTCAGATATTTTATAAGATCACAAAACTGAAAATAAGAATGGAGGTTAGTGGTCATCTTGGCCCCCTCATACATGAAAAAAATATTTACTTTAATATACATGATAGATACATTGAAGACCTCCCAGGAAATGGGAAAGGGAAACCATACTTTTTTTTAACCTTTACCTTCTATCTTAAAATCAATAGTGTGTATTGGTTCCAAGGCAGAAAAGTATAAGGGCTGGGCAATGGGGGTTAAGTGACTTGCCCAGGGTCATACAGCTATGAAGTGTCTGAGGTCAGATTTGAACCTAGGACCTCCTGTCTCTAGGCCTGACTCTCCATCCATCGAGTCACCCAGCTTCCCATGCTTTCCCTGATGCCATACTCTCTTGAGGCAGTCCATTCCATTTTGGGACTTACTAACTTTGCGACCTTGGTTTCACCTAATATCTCTGAGTCTTCATTTCTCCATATGTAAGACTGGGATAATGACAACATTTGTCTCACTGATTTCTTGTGAGAATCAGTCAACAAACATTTTTTTTTAATTAAGTACTTGCTATAGGCCAAGAATTATGCTAAGTACTAGTGATACAAAGACAAAAATGATACAGGTTTTAACTCTATAAGGCAAAAATGACAAATAAGTGAGAAAAGCATGTATATTACATTGGAAAGCCTAAAAATACTATGAGAATTCTTATTGTTCCACTATTTTAGAATAGACTTCTATCTACATCATATATATTATATATATATATATATATATGTATATATATATATTACTAGGAAGTATATGAGGCCAGATTTGAACCCCAAACCTGTTTCTAGATCTGGGTATCAATCCATTGAGTCAGCTAACTGCCCCCTAAATATGTTTTTAATAAAGCACATAGATAAATGAGTATGTAAAACTTAAAGATATAATTGATATCTTTAGAGTAATAATGGTCCAAAATTCTATCCCTCTCTACTTACCACCCTCCCTTAATTGTAGCACCTTGTAGAACAAGTGGCCAAATTCTCTGGTGTTTTCAGGGAATCCTAAGGTCTGAGTTTTTTAGAGCAGAAAGGGAGTCCTACTTAAACCTTCCCTTATAGAACTATTATTCTCATGATTTTTTTCCCTCTCCAGAGGCCTTCTCCTGCTCTAAAGAAAATGGCATCTGGGACACAAGGTATGAAATCAAGTAGGGATTCAAGTATTAATCAACTAACCAAATCATAATTCTGCAAGGAAAGAGAAGTAGTAAAGTCACCTGGTTAGAAGCATCATTGTTGACTTTAGAATTTGAGGGCAGGATCTAGTCACATGAAATGGCGCCAGTGACTCAGATAGATAGTAGCAAAAAACCCAAGATCATGCTCTAAGTATGTAGCAGAGTGCACAGAGCTAGGAACAATACTCAGAATTCCAAGTTTTAGTGCATGGACTGATTGAGATGAACAACTTAGTATATAAGAGCACAAAAGCTTTCATAATTTTATTTTAACTTCTATACTTCCTTCCATAGAGACCGTAGAATGAATGAAATTGGGCATCTGCTACTTCTTGCTATAAATTGTTATTTGCTCTGGGGATGTCAATGGATGGGTTGTTTTCAATGCTTCTCTAAAAGTAGCCTAACTATTGCTTTTGAGTAAATATATAAAAACTGGTCAAAAGATTACACTGTCACTCAGGGACTCATGAGAAAGAATGCTATCCACATCCTGAGAAAGAACTATGGGAATAGAAACACAGAAGAAAAACAACTGCTTGATCACATGGGTTGATGGGGATATGATTGGGGATGTAGACTCTAAATGATCATCCTAGTGCAAATATTAATGAAATAGAAAGGGATCTTGATCAATGATTCATGTTGTAAAACCCAGAGGAATTGCACATTGACTATGGGGGTGGGGGAAGGGAAAGAACATGAATCATGTAACCATGGAAAAATATTCTAAATCAATTAATTAAATAATTTTTTTCAAATAAAAAAAGAAAGTGCTCCAGACAAATCTCTAAGATTATAAACTTATAATCAAGGGTCTTCAAATACATCAGTGGGTAAATTCCTTTCCCCAATGTGATCTTAGAACAAGATAAAATAATAATTAAAATAGCAATATTAATTTCATAGCCTTAAATAAGAGATGTAAAATTTAAAGTTCTAGATAAATGATGGTTATTATTCAATAGAAAATTAATTACAAATAAATATTCGATGGTAAAAATAAATATTCCTTGGGCCCTTAAGGGACTGAGTAGAGGTCAGGCCAATGATGGACTCTGTTCTCTGCATAAGGAACACAGGATCTCAATCACCATTTTGTTCAACTCTGTCTCTTCTTAGTTGAAGAATCTGATATCTAGAGAGATTACTTGACATCCCTGAAGTGACTTTCATCAAAGGTAGTAAAGGCCAGGTTTAAATTCAGGTTCTTTGACTCTAAAGCCAGTGCAGTTTCCTCTATACCCTTCTCAGATGATATATAGAATAATAACCCTGAATCCTTCTCAGGGAAAATGAATTTCATGGCCTCTTGGGAAATATCTTCCAGATCCAGAGAACAAAATTTTCACAGATATCACATTTGATTAGCCTAGAAGGGATCCTAGAAAGAGAACTGATGTTTAAAGCTTCCAAAAGACTATCACAGTCCTATACCTTTTCATTGGTATAAACTCCTTTCCCTGTCTTAGAATTTCTTTTGAGTCTCTTTATATTTCTGACTCTATTTGCCCTGGTGTTGCACATTTATCCCCTCCCTACCCTCATAATAGACTTTATTACTTATTTCCCATTTCCCCAAACCATTAAAAATGTGTTATTTTCTTAATGTTTCACCAAAGCTCCTTTGGCCTAGGCTGTTCCTTTGGCTTTGGCATGTAATAAAACTCCTCTGAAACTTGCCTTTGGAATGAGTTACCATGCAGCCCATCCATTTTACAGTCTCCCCAGCCAGCCTTACAAGTACTTGGAAAAGGAAGTCAGTAGTGAGGCCTGGAGCAAAGGAAGATCCCTAAGCCAGGTTTTCAGTTAAATTAAGTGAAAGAATGTGGCAAGGGATTTGTAACTGAGGCAGAAGGCTGAAAGGCTAAGAATCTACTAGAGGGTTGAAAAGTCATAGATTTGGAGATAGAAGAAACTTAAGTCATCTTTTACAGAGGAAAAAAAAAACAAAACTGAGTTTCAGAGATATGTGACATGACCAGAATCACACAACTATCAAGGGTGAGAGGCAGAATCTGAACTTAGGTCTTCTTGCTTCAAACCACTAAGCAAGGCTTAATAATGGTCATGGGGAAAATATGAGGAAAATCCAAGATTAGGTGTTGACTTTTATAAAGTCCCTTACCCTCCTAGATTCTCAGTTTTTCCCTCTGAAAAGTGATAGAGCATCACCATGGAGAGGCCTTATAAACGACCTGGAAGGTCTTGTGTTAAAAGTCAATTTCCAAATGCAGATAAGATGATTTAGTGTTAAACCCCAAAAAATAATAATCATAATAAATAAAAGAATGAATGAATAAATAAACAAACAAACAAACAAACAAACAAATAAATAAATAAATGAACAGATAAATAAATAAATAGATTGATAAATAAATGAATGAATGAATGAATGAATGAATAAATAAATAAATAAATAAAAGGTAAGAACTTTCTCATTCTAATGCATCAGCCTCGCTTCTGGCCAAGGGAAAAGCCATGCCCCACTCTACAATAGCCTTTCTAGTCATCTTTCTACCCAACACAACCAGGCCTGATTCACAAGGATGAGAAGGTGAACAAGGAAGCAAGCAGAGGGATTTGGAAGGCCCAACAGTTATGATTTAAAGCGAGCAGCCGACACTTACAAATGTGGAGTCAGACGGGCTCTCGCTTAACAAGACTAGTGCAAAAGGTTATATTGGTACAGCGTGACTGGCCATGGAGCTTTCAGATAAAGTTGCTCTGAGTGGAGAGCGGTGTAAAGAACACCTGGTCTGGACTCCCAGCAGTGCATTAGTTAGAAACAGGAGAAAGAAACACTCTTACCACTAATGAGCCCCAGGTGAAAAGGCTGTTTAGCTCAAAAGGGTTCCTTTTTCCTGACTTTCTAATGTTTTGATTGATGAGCAAATTGTTTGGAATTCCTAATTGTCCATTACATTTAAACATAGACTTTGTTTTCTCCCAGCTCAAACACTTTGGTCTCTGGCTACCACAAACACGTATAATTAGTTATGAAAAAAGTGCAGACCGCATATTGAGAAGGTCATTTGGTGAGATAAAAATGTGGATCAGAGTGTGTGTTTGCTGAGTGTTTATGAGTCAAAACAGTAAAATGGGAATTATTTTTTAAAGTTTAGAATGACTGGCTTATTAAGCATGTACTGTATATATTTTCTTATAACTGCATTAGGGGAAATGTGAATTTTCCTGTTTATTTAAGCAACTACAAATCTTAAACGAGTCTGCTAAAATGTCTTTGAATGTAAGTGAAAACACCAATTAGATTCACTTCACTTACCAGAGAACCGTGTTTCTGAAGAACACTAGTTAATGTCATCTTTAGACTTTTCAATTCATTTATTAAACAAATATCGAATGAGTTGCCTACTCTGAGCAAAAACGCTATGGGAGAGAGGTGCTTAATAATAATTGTTTACAACTATAGAGTGCTTTAGGATTACAAACCATTTTCAAATTCATTATCTCAGATTTTCTTCTCTTTGAAGTCCTTATTGGTTATTTGAAGGAATGCTGGGCATCACTGGAGAAACACATAAGAAAAGGATTAATAAGTCATGATGAGGTTGAGGTATGACACTTTCTTCTCTAACATTTGTCTTATCAGCCTCCTTGCTTCTAGGACCCTTCCATAATTCCCCAAACAATTTCACTTTTTCATTTCCATCTTGGGGACACACTCTCTTCATTGGTGAGTGCCTAACACAGCCCACTATATGTTGGCCAGCTTTGGAAGTTTTTTTTTTTTACTTCATTCACTAGTTATTTTTCTCTCTAATCACCTGACAGCATGCATATGTGTCCTTCATGGTGCTCCCAATACTCTTTCTAATTCTGTAACCAATATTGTATTTATTACACATAATATACTCACCACCCCAATAACTTCCCAAATAAGAATGCCCCTCCCAGGCTCCCCTAGATATGTTGCCTCCCCCTTTAGAATTTAAGATCCTTGAGGGCTGAGACTATCTTGACTTTTCCATTTAGATCCTCAGAACTTAGCACAATACATGGAACCTTCTGGCAGCTGGGTGGTGCAGTGGATAGAGTGCCACACCTGGAGTCAGTCAGTCATCTTCCCAAGTTCAAATCTGGCCTGAGACCCTTAGTAGCTATGTGACCTTTGGCAAGTTACTTAACCCTGTTTGCCTCAGTTTCATCATCTACAAAAAGAGTTGGAGAAGGAAACAGCAAACCACTCCAGTATCTTTGCCAAGAAAATCCCAAATGGAGTCACCAAGAATTGGATAGGACTGAATAATAACAATAACAGGAGCCCTAGGGATAGTTGCATAAAGCAAGGGAGGAGAAGATGGATAAGGACTGGAAGGAAATAGTAGGAAAGAGATGAAGATGAAAATGCAGAGAACAGTTTAAAAAGAAGAATTTACCTTTTCAAATTAGATAGCTTCGTAGCCTTTGGCTAAAAGAGCTGACTGAAGAAAGATGAAAGGATCTTCATTCCATTAGATGAGAAAGAAGAGTGCAGAGAACTGGGGGCAACTTGACTAAAGGGAAAGATTTTATGGATTTAAGCAGAAAGACCAGAGTGAAGAAAGCTATAGACCTCAAAGTAAGAGAGAGGCTTAAAAAACCATAGCATTTCCCACTGAATGGAAGACAGGGTAGCAGGTGGCCCTGGACTGGGCAGCTAGGTGGAACAGTGAATAGAGTGCCAGGTCTGAAGTCAGGAAGGCCTGAGTTCAAATCTAGTCTTAGATACTTACTAGGTGTGTGTCCCTGGGCAATTCACACAACACTGTGTCAGTTTAATCATATGTAAAATGAGCTAGAGAACAAAATGGCAAACCACTCAAGTATCTCTGTCAAGAAAAGCCTGGATGGGGTCACAAAGAATTGGACATGACTGAAATGAATGAATAACAACAAACAACATGTAAATTGAATCTGAGATGAATCACAATGGAAGACTGAAAGAACTGGATTTTTAGCCAATTAGACTTTAGTTTAACTAAAATTTTAAACTTTATCCTTTTTCTTCTCTGTGCAACTGGGTGAGTCACAACTTCTCTTGCCCTCAGTTTCCTCAATTGTAAAATGGAGAAAATAACAATACCTATTTCGCAGGATTATTGAGAGGATCTAAAAAGGTGATTTAGCACATTGCCTAACTCATAGCAGATGATACCGAAATTATAGAAATGTGTATTTTCTTCTTTTTCACTTCCTCTTCCTTTGTCATTCTTCACAAGAGACTTAATAGCAGCAGAACCCCCAGTGAATATTGGGCAAAATATTACATGTCCCATAAGTTGTCTAGATAGTTAAAAATCAACTGAGTTGGAGACGCCTGCAACACTCAGCAAGAAGCAGAAGAAATGAATGATTAATGGGACACGATCCAACAGAGAGCAGCACAATGTTATTGCCAAAAGACATCAGCAGTTCTACTTCTACCATGTAAGAGGCATGACTTTTCCCTCCATAAGGATGTCCCAGACACAAAGTACTCTCCACAAACATTTGTCTCATGTGCTCTCCATTTGGTGTCATTCCTCACTGAGAGAGCATATATATGTGGGAGAATGAACTCAGTATTTGTTAGGAAAATGCTGTTCTTATTTTTTTATTACTATGATAGTCATGCAATGAACAAATGAAGGGGAAAAGAGAACAAGCATTTATTAAGCATCTACTATGTATCAGAGAGTGCTAAATGTTTTACAAATATTATCTTGTTTCATCTTCATGATTACCCTGGAAAATAGGTGCTCTTATTATCCTCTTTTGACAGTTGAGGAAACTGAGGTAGACAAAGGTTAAGTGACTTGCCCAGGATCACACAGTTAGCAATGTCTGAAGCTGAATTTGTACTTAGGTCTTCCTGACTCCAGGGCTAATGCTCTTTCTTCTCTGTCACCTATCCTTCACACAGAATATAGTACGGATAATTTCAGGGGCAGGCAGATTGAGAGCCAGGCCCAGAAACAGGAGGTCCTGGGTTCAAATCTAGCCTCAGACACTTCTCAGCTGTATGATCCTGGGCAAGTCAATTAACCCCCATTGTCTAGCTCTTACTACTCTTCTGCCTTGGAAGCAATACATAGAAGTTATTCTAAGGTAGAAATTAAGGGTTTAAAAAAAGAATAATTTCAAAAGTTATTATTAAAAGATTTTCCTCTGTATAGTCTTTCTCTTTGCAGTAAGAGAAGTTAGTTCTTACTTGAAGAGACCAGAATCCTATTTAGACAGTTTTATAATTTTCTAGGCTTGGTGTAATCATGAAAATGTCATTTAAAATCAGAAGTATTGAAAGAATCTCATGATTAAGAGGGAATTCCTCTTCCCTATGGATTTTGCATATAGCAACCTCTATGACAATGGAAAATATGGATAATAAATAATTTAGAATTGTATCTGATAAAGAAACCAGGATGGATCGTATTTGTAATTGCCCAGCTCTTTGAACAACCTTGAGCTTTTCTCTTCAGAAAAAAAAAAATAATCAAACACTAAGATTGTCCTAGTCAGTATATTAGGATGGCATTGTGCATCAAGAGCCAACCTTGAGCCAGGAAAAACAAGTAAAATGCTAACTTCTGATCATCCTGGATCATTTTGTTTTGTTTTGCTTTTTTTCTTGTTGATGTTATGTGGGAGTTGTCAATCTTTGAATGCCATCTAATGAATGGAAATCATAGACGATCCAAAGAGAAATGGAAACAAACCTTGTAAGTAGAAATAGCATAGCATATTATGAATGAAGGTGGGACAGAGAATGGTACAAAAGACAAATTAATTTAGTTTAAGAGCTGGAATGAATTTAGTTGTAACAGTACAAATCCTACATTTTACAGATGAGGAAAATGTGGTCTACAGAAGCTAGATAACTGCCACTAGGTAATAAAAGTCAAAAAGAGAAGAGCAGGGACTCAAATCTAGATCCCCTAATTCTAAGTCTGAATTCTTTTCCAATAAACCATGCTATTCTTCATGATAACAATAAATTAAAGAGAAAAAATTCTGATCATGCAGTGAGTGTAATTGACTACAGATGGATAGATAGACATTGCATTGACATTCATGAAATATTATAAGACCAAGAAAAGGGCCTCTAGTCCAGTAGGTAGTTTATCTATTGTGACAGAGATTTGAAGAGAGAGAGAGAGGTTTTGCAGGACAAGCCAAGATGCAAGAACCAAGGCTGGGGACCTGGCTGTCAATCAAGAAGAAGGTTCCAAACGGAATGTTCCCAGGAGTTGGCAATTGAGGCTGGCTGAGGACCCTGGTGGGACTAGCTTGGTTTTGGGGAGCTCTCTGACCAAGGGAGAAACCTCTGCTCTCTCTGAGATTTGACTGACCAGGTGTTGGAGGAAAGCCAAGTTGAAGGAGGGATTTTTCTTGGTGGCTTTGTGAAGAAGAAAGAAGATTTTAACTGTTGTCCTCCATCTCTGACTGTTTCTCTGTCACAGTTTGTGACAAGACTGATTATTTCCATAATCCTCCTAAATTCTCCTTATAGTTTTGGGAAACCCTCATCCCTCTCACCTCAGTTTCCAATCCTGTTATCACAATAAACCCCTTACCTGAGAAAGAAAACTAGAGCATTTTATAGTCCCCTCAGGAGGGAGGGAGGAAGCCAAACTGTTTCCAGAAGAAGGTGGTTAAGGGAGGGGTAAAAGGGGAGGAAGAGGGGAGGAAAGCACTGATATATTAGCCTTTAGGGATCAATAGGCAGTCCAGAGTATTCCCCAGTATCTATCTAGAGCATTCCCCTTTAACTGTATTCCCTGTGGCAACATCTCTATCTCTGTAGTACCTCTACCTCCATTTGTAACTAAGTACCATCAGGTGTGTTCCCATACCTATTAGCAGCCTCTAGTCATAAGCCAGAGCATTCAGTCATTGCAAGAGTAATAGTGTCACACACACACCTTTTCTATTTCAATAAGAAATATTTTCCACAGATTAACATTCTATTTCACTATGAAGGATCTATGGAAGGGTTTTCATAAAAATTGCCCAAGATGAAAATTCTTGGATAGATCATAATCTGTACCAATAAAAGATATGCACACATTGATAGATCATGGATCCATGAGCATATTAAAGCAAATAGTATAAGTTACTATTTATTTATAGGTATATGTCACCATTTATTCTTTCATTATTTAATTAGTAAACATTTATTTAATAGCTATCATTTATAAGATATATTCTGAAGGAGTTTATTTATGATCTAGCAAGGGAAAAAAACCTGACACAGATAAATATATCATTTGCAATGTAATCAGTGATGCAAAATTATAAAGCTTGATTACTACCTTCAATGAGATTTAATTTAATAGAGAAGATAAAAATATGTACACAAATAGTGATGATGGAATTTCTAAAGAAGTTAGTGTCATAAGAGATATTAACATGGTACTAAGACAGAAGAGAGGAGAGAGGGATTAATTCTGAATTAGAGACAGCAGTTTTCATTGAAGAAGAGTCCAACAATTTTTAAATTATCCTATTCTAAATCATAGGCTAACTCTCCATAGAAAAGAAGAATTGGTTCTAATTTCCTTCAATTCAGAATTCCTTTTCTGTTTAACCTTTGGCTCCAGTTTATAATTATTTCTTAAAAACTATTCCAGTTTGCCCAAGAGGCTAAAATGCTTTCAGAAAGAATCAGACAGGCCATAATAAAAAAAAAGTAATAGGTCACCATTGTGTTCTGTTTTCATTTAAACAGGAGAAAGTCAATGATCTAAAATAAGTCACTCAGGTGCAAGGGGAACATGGACAAGAAAAGAAGGGATTTCCCTAAGGCAAAGGACATGGGGATTTTAATTGCTATAGGAAAAAAAATATATATATATACATCGGAATTTCAATCTCAAGATAGCTGGAATGTTGGGTGTATTGGTGTTCGGGCATTCAAAAAAAAGTAGAAGGTAAAATGCAGTGTGCCAATATGAGTACTTAGGAAGGGTTGCCTTTGGACTTGGCACACTCCCAAACTCTCCATCAGTTCTCTCAGTCTATAGTTGGGATTCTGGTTTTTATCACCTCCACAAACAGGTCAGCTCAACATTCTAATCAACTTTATATAGAGATGGGAAAGACATCCTCTTGTCAGTCTCTTCTTACATGTCACAAGTACCCACTACCTTTCTCTAACTTCATAAGTAGCAACATCTAATAGATTGATATAAATCACAGAAGGGGATGATGTCAAATGATGGCTTTCTAACTGCTCATGTAAGTGCATAGAGATCAACAAAAGAGATTTGGGTAAAGGGAAAGTAGACAGGAAACCTAACTACTAATTCCTGAAATAATCTGGTGCCAGACAGTACTCAAAAAGTTTTCAGAGTCTGCAAACATTTTTTTAATAGTTTGTAAGTTGCAGGGAAAAAAGTTGCTATGAAAGTTTTGGGTTTTTGGGGGTGGTCAATTTTACTAATCTGAGAGACTCTTAGGGGAGCTCTGAATTAGTACAGCCATTTTGGAAGACAGTTTGGAACTATATTCAAAAGTTACTGGACTGGGCATGTCTTTTCATCTAGCAATATCATTTATAGCCTAAAATCCCCCCAAAAAAAGTCAAAGAAAGAGGAAAAGAACATGGTTTAAAATAATTACTTATAGCAGCTCTTTTTGTCACAGCTCTTTTTGTCATAAGGAAATTCTAAAAAATAAAGCAATGGCCATCCATTGAGGAATGTCCAAATAAATTATGGTATACAAATTAAATGGAGCATTATTGGGTCTTGGGAAGTCTTAGATTAACTGAAGCAGAATGAAGCAAACAGAACCATGACAATGTTGTAAAGACAAATAACTTTGCAAGACTTAAGCAGATTGACTAAAACAGCAATTAACCATTATTCCAAAAGACCAGTGATGACCCAAGATACCTGCCTCTTGCCCCTTGACAAAGAGGTAAAGAAATCAAGATAAAGAGATAAATATATATTTTAGCATGGCAAATGAGAGAATTAGTTTTTCCTTAATTATGTGTTTCTTACAAGTATTTGTTTCTATATTATTTCTGAGGGAGTGGAGACAAGGAAAAAAAGAAAATAAATGCCAGTTAATTTTTAAAATAGAAATAAAAATTTAAAAAGAAAACAGCATTTCAAATAGCTTTTAAAAATCATACCTGAAAAAAATCTATTCCTATATAAACCAGGGCAATAGAAAAACCTGGTTCCAAGTCATACCTCTGACACATAGCTGAAAAAGTCATTGTCTATCCCTGTGCCACAAAGAAAAAGTGCTTACCAGCACTGATAGAGGGAGTGCCTCCATCTAGAAGTTGCCTACATCATCCCATTCATATGTTTAGCCTCTATCCCTAATTAATACAGATTCCACTTTTTTATTTTTCTCTACTACCAGAAGGTAAAAGTAGATTGTCTATTTTCATTATCCATTCTCAGAACAAAATTTCAGATTCCAATAAAAGCCAGAGGAAGAGAAATATTAATAAATTCTGTTGATTGAAGACAGGAAAAGAGAGAGAGAAAAATATCATTTAGATTTGCTTCCCTGCTTCTTATTAGGTTTAGAGCATGATAGTTAGCTAAAGGTGGTAAAATATGTAAGTATAATTCCTCAGAGGACTCCCAATTCATATGGTAGCTTCCCCTGACAAGACAAACCAGACTGGGGGCAATTAGGTAGCACAATGGATAGAACACTGAGCCTAGAGGCAGGAAGACCTGAGTTTACATCCTGCCTTGGAAATTATTAATTAGTGATATGACTCCAAGCAAGTCACTAAATCTCTGGTTGCCTCAGTTGATTCATTTGTAAAATGGGAATAATAATAATATATACTTCCCAGGGTTGATGTGAGGATCAAATGAGATAATAATAATTTTAAAGTGCTTGGAATATAGCAAATGTTATATAAATGTTAACTATTATTATTCAAGGGCCTGTGAGGGTCTTAATCTGCTCAAACTATGATATGTTTCATTAGTAGTTCTGTATTCCAAAGAGATAAAAAAAGTGGGGGAAAAGATCAAAAATCTTTATAGCAACTCTTTTTTGTAGTTGCAAAAAAATTTTAAATGGAGGGAATGGCCATCAGTTGGGGAATGGCTAAACAAATTGTGGTAAATGATTGTGATGGAATACTATTGAGCTCTAAGAAAGGATGAGCAGGAGGATTTAAAAAAACTCTAGAAAGTCTTACATGAACTGATGGAGAGTGAAGTAAGCAGAAGCAGGAGAACATGTACATAGTAAAACCAGTATTGTATGATGATCAACTGTGAAAGAGTTATTCCTAGCAATACAGTGATCCAAGACAGTTTTGAAGGACTGACAACAAAGAATGCTATCCACCTCCAGAGAAAGAACTGATGGAGGCTGAATGTAGATTAAATCATACTATTTTTCCCTTTATTTGTATTTTTTATTTTGGGGTTTTAGCTTCATGTGAATATTCTCTTACAACATGAACAATATAGAAATACTTTATTTGATTATACATATATATATATATATATGTATTGTAACATTTAAAAGAGTGGATGCCATAAACTGTAATAGTTAAAAAAGTTGAGGTTGTAAACTGTAGTGAGTAAAGTAGTGGAAGATATAAATTGTGATAGATATAAGAGTGGGTGAGTAAATCGTGACCCCAGAAAATATGTTTTCACTACAGTGTCTTGTTTAAAATCAAATATAAGGTGGTCGCCAGGGAAATATTCCCAATTATGAATATACCCAAGTCAACTGGGTTTTATAGAGACTTTAATTAATAATACAATGAGGAATTAAAGGAAGAGAGAAAGAGTAAGAAAGGAATAAGTATGAAGGGCCTTAAGCCAACATGGTCTAGACCTGAGTCTTAGAGAGATCAGTCAGTCTTTTATCACTCACCACAAGATCTGTCCAAGCACGGAATCTAGTGACACCAGGCCAGCATCATCTCTGCTGCCTCCACTAGCTCAATCTTCAATCTGAATTGTCCCGGAGAGAGTCTCCAGAGAGACCCTTCAAGGCAGCCTTTCCCTTGCTGACTGTTTTTCTACTCAGATTTCTCATCTCCTTATATAGGGCATTTTTCTCCTTTGTCACCTCCCCTAAATTCTTACATCCACCAATTATAGTAGACATTTTCCAAAGGACTGGCCATTCTTAATTCACATTTTGTTATCACCTTAATTCACATCTTGCTCTCACCTTTTCTGGGTAGACTAAAACTTCTGAGTAATTCACATCAGGAAAGCTCTGAGTAAATTTTCACCTCTTTGCTCCTTGTAAGTTCAGGCTATTTTAGATATCAAGGGTAGCATTCAGATTTTTACCCAATAAAGAATGTGAGGCCATTTTTCTGGGAATAACATTATTTAACAGAGACAAGTGTCTGTTAACAGATAATGATTCTTCACTGTCCTCTGAAGCAAAAAAAAAAGCAAGTAAATCCTGTCTCTTGCTTATAAAAGGAGTTGTATCTGTAATATTTATTGGGAAATGCTTTAGTTTTTCTTTCCACATGTCCTCTTTCTAATTGGCCTGAAAGCTCAATGTAGGACCTCTCCTGCCAGTCCCTATTAGTCAATATTTATATAGAGGAGGTGGACTTAGAGACCTCAATTCTTCCCTTATTACTTCATCACCTGGGGGTTGAGTCTTTGCCAAGACCTGGAAGACATCAACATTTTCTCTGCTATTCCATATAGCAAAGTTCAATATCTAGAGGTTACTGACTTTACCCCTCTTACCTAAGAGAGTTCTTATTTACAGATAAATAAGGGGCAAGTTCCCATTCTCTAACAAAAGTCAAGCCAATGGTATGCCTTTAAGCTTGAGAGTTAATTATTTTACTTTGGAAGATGACTGAACTTTGAAATTGAGATTTAAGAAAGGTTTCATCTAGAAATTATTCCAATTCACTGTTAATTTTTCTCACAAGACATGGGATGAAGAAGGCTTGCCCTAGAGTGGCGGCATTGTCAGAGGAGAGAGGGGAGCATATTGGAGAGCTATTTGTTGTAAAAATTTGATGTAAACTTGTAATCAACAGAGTTTGGTAATAGATTGGATATTTGGGGAGAATGAGAGATAATAAGGAATAGAGGATAACTTTTAGGTTGTAAACATGAGGGACTTGGAGAATTATGTTACTCTCTACAGTAATAAGGAAGGTAGGAGGATGATGGAAGGATTTAGAGAGAAAGATAATGAGTACTGTGTTGGTTATATTGAAATTAAGATGTCTGCTGGACATCCGCTTGGCCTCATTTGAAAAGCAGTCATAGATATAAGATTGGAGGTGAGCAGAGAGACTAGGCCAGGAAAGATATATTTGAAAATCATCTGCCTAGAGATAATAATTAAATCCATGAGATCCTATGAGATTATCAAGGACCCCCTGGGAGAAAGGGAGAGAAAGAAAAATTAGGAGGACATAAGACAGAGCCCTGAGAGATACCTATAGGTTGCATATATTATTTGGAGGAAGATC
This sequence comes from Monodelphis domestica, assembly GCF_027887165.1. Classification (NCBI taxonomy): domain Eukaryota; kingdom Metazoa; phylum Chordata; class Mammalia; order Didelphimorphia; family Didelphidae; genus Monodelphis; species Monodelphis domestica. Next base: position 322,992,019 of record NC_077229.1, on the reverse strand, counting down.
CAGTAAGGGAGACAGAGAAGAAGTGGTCAGAGAGGTGGATAGAAAACCAGGAGGGAATAGTGTTCTGAAAATCTAAACAAAAGAGTATCAAGGTGAGACTAAACAGCAATACCAAGGGCTACAAAAAGGTCATGGAGAATTAGGCCTGAGTAAAGGCCATTGGACTGGCCACTGGCAACTAAGAGTCATCAGTACTTTTGGAGAGAACAGTTTCCATGGAATGATAAGATTGGAGGTCAGATTTTAAGTAGTTATCAAGAGGGTGAGAGGAAAGTGGAGGCATCTATTATAGACAGACTTTTCCAGAAGTCTGACTACAAAGAGCATGAGAGAAATAGGATGATGGCAGGAATATGAAGATCAAGTGAGGGTTTTTTCAGCATAAGGAATACAAGAGCGTATTTGTAGGCAGTAGGAAATGAGACAGTAGCAAATGAGAGGCTGAAAATAAATGAATGAGCATGGATGATACAAAAGATATAAATATATAAGATCTATATATAGATCTTATATATCCTATTTAGATAGGATTATAGATACTATAGGGTTGTTGGGGCCAGATGAATATTTATCTATGAAGTTATAATGAAGGAGATAGGAGTGAAAGCAAAAGAAAGCAATTTAAACTCCATAAGTACATGGAATAGTGGCCAATTAATATGGAATATGTCTTTACAAGGAGTTCTCTGTCTTAAATTGCTTGGTCAGTGCCAAGAGAATGGCCTTCAATTATTCCTTCAAGTGAAGATTAAAGAATTATGGAGTTGCTTTTAGCATTCTCCCTCAAGATTTTATATAGGGATTCTAACTGTAATTCCTCAGGGGAGGGGAAACAAAGAAGAAACAATGAACATAACATAGAAATTCTTGTTAGGCCATTTTTCTTGCCCTAGTCATTCTTTCCTCTTTATCTTTACTCTTTGGTGAACCAATTCAATTCCTATAAGATCTTCTGTATTTCCTTTTTTGGCCAACCTTGTATAAATTGGAAACTTTAGTCCAAATATTCCCATTCTTCAGCCATTTACTTCATGAAAAAATCCAAACAACATATTTTAAAGCAGAGGTTACAGGTAATGCCATAATTCCCACTGGTTGCCATTGTAAAATCCTTGAAAAAGAGGGGTGAAATCTCTAACCAATAGCTATTAGATGTTTGGCAGTGATGGAGAAGAAGGATAAAGAACAGGAGGAGGAGAACAAGAACAAGAAAAGAATGAAATAGAATTATATTTTATTTCTCAAAGGAAGGAAGGAAGGAAGGAAGGAAGGAAGGAAGGAAGGAAGGAAGGAAGGAAGAAAGGAAGGAAGGAAGGAAGGAAGGAAGGAAGGAAGAAAGGAAGGAAGGAAGGAAGGAAGGAAGGAAGGAAGGAAGGAAGGAAGGAAGGAAGGAAGGAAGGAAGGAAGGAAGGAAGGAAGGAAGGAAGGAAGGAAGAAAGGAAGGAAGGAAGGAAGAAAGGAAGGAAAGAAAGAAGGAAGGAAGAATGGAAGGAAAGAAAGAAGGAAGGCAGAAAATCATTTTTGTGGATATCATATCATTAACTGATTATAAATGTAGAGTTAGAGAAAAATAAATCCTACTGTTGTTGCTAGTCTTCCTAAGGCCTCTACAGAATATTATTTAATATATCTCTTTTGGAGATGTATGCCTTTTATGTGATTTTTCTCCTCCCTCCCCACCCCGACCCCGGACCCAGCGTGGATGTTAATTTACCAAATAATTACTCATTTAGAGAGCTTTGCCACTAAATATAGAAACATTGAAAGAGCTTATGGTAGCAGTGCGTGTCCTTAATTCATGCCCTCAGGATTAATTCTATTTTTAAAATTCTATTTCCTTTACAATACAACTTCTATCTATATCTAAGACCCTTCTCTGTTAGGGTTAGAAATTCTGCATGTTTCTCTGTTTAATTTCCAATTTGGAATTCAGTTTTATTAAACTAATTTTATGGGACCTTTACTACAGAAAGACAAAAGAGATAATAAAAATAATAGTATTTATCTAGTACTTTAATTTTTGCAAAATGTCATTTGTTCCTCCTAACTCCATTAGGTACTTACTAACTCCATAATAAAACTAACAAATAAACTGATTTTGTGCCATTGCTGTGAAAATTGGGTTTTTATTTCAAAGTAATGAAATTATGAAAGTAATTCAAATTATATTTCTCACATCAAGTTACTCTTCAAACATAACTCCATTTTATAGGTAAAGAAATCAAGGCGAGAAGTTAAATGAACTGTTCAAGGTCATATAGATAGTTGGTTTTTGAGGCAGGATTCAAACAGCATTAGAGAAAATGGTGAGGTTCCTGTTCAGCACTCTATCCATTACACCAGCAAAATACTTCATAGCTATATGGGTCTATGATCCCTAACATTATTTTGGGGAACCCAAGGGGCCTTACATAATCTGTGCAAATGGCTCTACATTAGCACAAAAACTAAGTCTAGGAGACAAGTTTCCTTAGTTTCTTTCAAGTCTCAGCTAAAATCATATCTTCTGCAAGAAGCCTTACCCTTTAAAACCATTTTAGAGACGAATATCTTCCCTCAGAGATTATTTCTAGTTTATCATATGTATGTATATATATATATATGCATATATATATATATATCTTGTTTGTATGTAATTATATTTTGTCTCCTCTGTTAGACTGAGTTCCTTAAAGAGAAAGAGTTATCTTGTGCCTGTCTTGGTATCCCCATAGTTTATCTTAGTGCTTGGAAATTAGTAAGAACTTAATAAATATTTTTTAACATGAAGATGAAAATTAAGATGAGTAGAGCTATGAAATCACCATGTGAGAGAATATAGAAAGAAAAGAGAATAAGGTGAAAGACAGAACCTTAGGGGTATACTCAGTTAGTGGACATGACATGGGTGAGCACTAAGATATTGTAAAAGAGACTGAAAAAAAGAGTGTTCAGAGAGAAGCAATAATGAACTCTTTTATGGAAATTATAAGAAGAGAAAATATCCATTAGAATGTGGATAATGGCACAATATGTTGCAGAAGAACAAAGATATCAGATTAAGCAAAGATTAGCAGCAACTGTTGTGATAGTAATTTCTGTAGAATAGTTAGACCACATTAAAAAAGAGTTTAGAAGCTAGAATATGGAAAACCAAGAAGAGGCATTGAGTGTAGGTAACTTTTTTAAGTAGTAGAAATTCAGGATGATAGCTACTGAGGACTGTAGGAACCAATTAGGGCTTTTTCAGGAAAGGGAGAAGATATGTTTGTAGATAGCAGGGAAAGAATCAAGTGTGACAGAGGATTTGCTCTCAAGGAAGAGTGGCAGCCTGAAGGGCTGGGATCTGCTCACCTCACCAGGGGAAGGGTCCCAGGAGGTCTGGAATGTTGAGAAGCCAGAAGATTCTGACTGAGATTTCAGTCTTGAGAAGCCCCAAGCCTTTCTCCTAGGGATATACTCACCCTTTCCTCTCCTGGTGACAGGACATCATTCTCCCCACCGATTCCCAACTGAAGTGATAGCTGAAGAAGACATTTGAGTCTCTGAAAAACTGACCTCACAGCTCCTGGTGCCCTGGGTCTGAACTGTGGCCAGGGGACCAAAGACTAGAGTCATTCAAACCTGACTCTTTCTCATGGGCCCCAGACTGCCAAGGCCTGAGTTCCCCAAACTCAAGGACTGAGGGAAAAGGGGTAGTTAGAGAAGGGACACCTTTCCCCCCACTTTCCTCACCAATTCCCTTCCTGCCAGCCATTTCTTTGTGTTACCTTTGCTGACTTAGTTTATAATAAAGTTGTTGTCCTTTCCCAAAGTGATTCAAGTGGGAGTGGGACAGCTTGAGCGGGGGGAGAGTAATCTCCCTGAGAAGAAACCTTTGGGCTCTAGTAGTGGAGGAGGTCAAGAGCCAGTGTTTGAGAGCAGCCATAGCTGAGGAGGGAAGGCTGAAGAGGGGAAACTACTCAAACCTCCTCTTCTCTTTCTTTGTCAAACTTAAACATCAGCTACCTCTCCTGGATCCTGCTTTCAGGGGAAGATCTTCATTCCTTCTCAATCCCTAGGAAATCACAGGGCAGACGTGACGGTAAGATTCTCTGCCAGATTGCTGTGGGGTGGGTCAGCCTCCCACAGGGGATGGGGTCTTGGAGGTGGGATGGTGTCGGCAAAGGGATGGATGGGACACAGCTTTCACATTCAACCTGCAGCACAGGTTTCACAGGTTAAACTGCTCCACCTTGGCTGAGGCCTGGCTTTATTTTATACCCTCATGATCACACATCTAGTTGGCATAAAGTTTCATTCTCAACATACGTGCTTCCATGGAATGTAACAACAGACAGGAAGCCTAGGGAGCTAGTCAATGAAACATTGTTGCTAAGGGCAGAATCAGTGGGTAGAATCAACATAACCCAGATATAGGTTAGAGAATTCAGAGCACAGATTTGCCAGAAGTTTTTATGCCTAGAAAAGAGGGTCCTTTCTAAGTGGGTATATAAGAATCCTTAAGTTTAATTTTGTAATTGTGCTCTCCTTGTAATATCCTAGGGGGACAGGGTGGGACGTCTGTATTAACCCTGCAAGCATGTTGCTCTCATCTATTTTTCCTGGGGCTATGTAAGAATAATAATCATAGCAATTCCAATAATGAGGGGATATTAATAAGGAAAGGTACTTAGGGGGGTTTCAGTGGGTGTTTCCATCCTTCCTGGGAACTACTTTGCAGTCCCCAGTTTCCATGTGAACCATGTCAAACAGCATGGTCTTTTGTGGCTCCCGGCATTGGTCCTATCTATGTTCTGTATTTCTCTCTGGTGGATAAGCACAATATTAAACAAGCATACTGTTGAGATGAGATTCAGTCATGACAAAAACATCTAGGGGCCAAATTAGTCAAAGGAATCTGGTTAGTGTAGGGAGGAAATCCCACCTTACCCAAAAGGCTGTACCAACATCTATGCAATGTGATTCACTCCAGATGTCATTACAGAGTGCAATCCATGCTGGCTGAGGTCTACCATTTTGGGGAAGCTCCAGGGATATCAATGAATACTATAAGAGTGTGTCAGGCATGTGACCTCTGTAGAAAGTTCAACCAAGGTCATTTCAAGTGCAAGGCACTGGGAGGGCAACCTCTAGCCTATATGCCTTTTCAATTTCTGCAGATTGATTTTATTAACATGTCTGGGGACTGGGGATATAAATATGTTTTAGTTATAGTGGACAGACTCACTAGACAGACAGAAGCATATCCATCAAAGGAAACCAACACTGGCATGGTAGTGAGAACATTGCTTAAAGAAATAGTTCCTAGATATGGCATTCCAGATGCCATGGACTCAGACAGGGGACATCACTTTACATCTAGCATTTTACAACTGGGAATAAAGGGTAATTTCCATAATGCATACAGACCAGAAAGTTTAGGACAACTGGAAAGAATGAATAAGGAGTTTAAAACCTCGATAGCTAAACTCTGTGCCCAAACTCATCTTAAATGGACAGTGGTTCTTCCACTTCCATTGTTCTATCTGAGGACAAAACCCAGAGGGGACTCACATATTTCCTCATATGAGATATTGCATGGACAATCAGTGTGGATAGGAAGGACTGCTAAACCATCTTATGTTTCTATGCTGGGAGGGGAATGCCAGTTAAACATCTATCTGACACAGATACAGGATAGAATGGAAGAACTAAGACTAGAACTACTAGTGCAAAGCATCCCACTAGATTTCTCATTACATAACATCAGGCCAGGTGGCAAAGTATATGTGAAAAATTTTACCAAAGACAAACCTACAGAGCCCAGGAGGATCAGCCATATGATGAATCTCTCACTACTCCTATATCAATCAAAGTAAAAGGAAAAGACTCTTGGTTCCATGCATCTCACGTTAAATATCACTATGCCCATGATGACATGCCAGAAGAAAACTTTATTGAAGCCCCAGAATCCATGCAGACAAAGAGGTCCCAAGAACAGCCCTTGATAAACAAACAGACAGCCCATGAATCTCACCAAAATGCACAGGAAGAAAGAGATACTGAACAGAGACTGCCCGAATGACAGTGAAAACAAAACAGAATAATACACAAAACAGATAGTAAACATATATACAACTCTCCATCTCAAACTTGGATTAAAATATCATTAACCTCTACAATTAACCATATAGGAAAATCATATTTGCCTTACAATCACACATTAAGAAAGATACCTACATTCATTACAAAAGAATCTCACTTGCACACACTCAATGAAAATCCACTCTTACATGCATGCACACATTAATCTTACACACTCATGATCCTGTAGTTCTGGATACCTGAGATGTCTTTCAAGGTGAGACAACAATCAAATATGTATCCAGTAAAAGTGAAAACATTTGGACATGTGACAAATTCAAGAAACACCAAAGGATAAAAGACACGCTAACAACTGGAAAGAACTTTGAATCAAAGACATTATAGGTAGCAAACTTCAGGAAAATAGGTCATATAAGACTAATCACTGATCATATTAACATCACATTTAGGAAATTGCATCCACATGTACACAAAACTGGATACAAGAATGTAGAAGATGATGGAGCATCAGGCAAATATGAGGAAGAGGAGGTCCAGAAGATTTTTGTGAGTATAAGCATGCATCACTACATATTTTAGACACTAATCAAATTTCACACTGATATTAGGGGCTGATTTGTAAATAAGAACAGCCCAAGAAATTGTATATTTGTAAATAGATCTCTAGTTGGATTCATACAGATGGGAAGGAAATGACTTTCCTGGCTGGATGACGTCCAACCAGAGGATGTACATATATATGTATAAATAACATGTATCATATGTAAATGTGTAGAAAACCCAAACATGTACATATGTAGTATACTAATTATCTAATCAACTAATATAGATAGAAAGGAAAGAGTTAACATACTAACCATTAAAAGACAGGGACAGATTAATTTAGGATGGAAAAGGGAATTTTGTAACTAGAGAGGTAACATAGGGACAGAATAAACAAGATTTCAAAAGATACAAGTATATATATAATTTTTTTGAATTGTTGAATTGGAATTAGTATTACATAAGGCATAAAATAGTTCAATTTTACTTAGAAGCTAAATTTTATATTGATTACAATAGGAATGACCTTTGTATTTGGAAATTGTTATATTGTAAAAACTTTGTTGACACATGATCCTAACCCTCCTTCCCATGACTCAGTCTTTAGCATAAAATAGGACCTTAGCTTAGCAAATAGATAGATTAGGATAAGATTTATTATTTGGGGAGGGGGGGAGGTTAGGTGGGAACAATAAGTAACACAGATAGACTAGAATAGACATAGAGAAGGTATGTACATTGTGTGGGCTCATGGTGGCACCACACTAACAACAGGAAAATGGAGGATTGTGACAGAGGTTTTGCACTCAAGGAAGAGTGGCAGGATGAATGGCTGCTGGATCTGCTCACCTCGATGGGGGAAGGGTCCCAGGAAATCCCGGAAGATTCTGACTGAGATTTCAGTTAGAACTCTCTCAGCCTTGAGAAGCCTAGGAGGATGGTCTGACCAAGCCTTTCTCCTCCTGGTGACAGACAGGACATCTTTCCCCCACCAATTCCCAACTGAAGTGATAGCTGAAGAAGACATTTGAGCCCCTCTCAAACTTATCTCACAGCTCCTGGTGCCCTGGGTCTAAACTGAGGCCAGGGGGTCAAAGACCAGGACCAGTCGACCTGACTCTCTCTCAGGGGGTCCAGGCTGCCAAGGCCTGTGTTCCCCAAATTCAAGGATAGAGGGAAAAGGGGTAGTTAGAGAAGGGACACCTTTCCCCCCACTTTCCTCATCAATTCCTTTCCTGACAGCCATTTCCTTGTTATTCTAGCTGACTTAGTTTATAATAAAGTTGTTGTCTTTTCCAAAAGTGACTCAAGTGTGAGTGGGACAGCTTGAGCATGGGGAGAGTAATCTCCCTGAGAAGAAACCTTTGGGCTCTAGTAGTGGAGGAGGTCAAGAGCCAGTTTTTGAGAGCAGCCATAGCTGAGGAGGGAAGGCTGAAGAGGGAACTACTCACTCCATTTCTCTCTCTCTCTCTCTTTCTCACTCTCTCTCTCTCTCTCTCTCTCTCTCTCTCTCTCTCTCTCTCTCTCTCTCAGCCAACTTTAAACATCAGCTGCCTCTCCTGGATCCTGATTCAGGGGGAGATCTCCATCCCTCCTCTATCCCTTTTACCACCAATTAATTCCTCCATTACAATAAAGACTAAAGAGTAGAGAGAGGGTGGTAATGGTACAGTCCCCTGGAGTAGACTGAAGGGATGAGATGAAGGGTAAATGTAAAGGGATGGACCTTGATTAGGAATGGAGTCCCTTTATCAGAAATGAAGTAAAGAAGGAAATAGTGGGGAAGGATGTCAGGTTGATGTGATATGAGGAGAAAGGAAAAAGAGGAGGATCTCAGTGAATGTCTCCAGTTTTTTTTCAGTTAAGTGTGACATGAGGTTCTTGGGTGAGAAGGGCTTTTGATTGGGTGGGGACATCTGCTATGGAAAACTCAAGTAGAGAAGAGATGATTTTGCATAGTCACTGTGGTGAGCTGGAACAGAGGGATAGAACTATTTTCTGAAACACTTGCTTCCTGCTAGGTACTAATGTAAATGATTTACAAACATTTATCCCATTTGATATATCTTGTCAGTTAAAAAGATAAGCCTAGGTCTGTCTCCTTAACAGCAACTGATTGTAAAATAAAGTTAGACTCTACTGGAAAGAAATCTTTGACTTCTGACTTGACAAACACTTCTATTGTTTAAAACTAGAATTTACATGTGGCACTTTCAATCTAGGTGGAGTCTGGCTTCTTTTCAATATCATGAAATATTTGTGACTGGTCCGAGAAGTTTACATTTGTGATGAGATCTTCCCCTCAAAGGCCTGAGGTTGTGCTAGTATTTAATTTTCCATGTTTGGAAAAGGAACTGAAATAAGTACTTTAATCTTCTCCCTCCATTTTTGTAATATGACACAGGCTTCAGAAAACATCTCAACTTTCCCCACACAAAGAAATGTCTTATGTTAATATCTGGTGGAAGGCTATCTGATGACCAAGAAAATCCTGGGATCTTTATTTTTTTCCTGGAAAAGCTGCTTGCTTAATGGAATGGCCTCACAGGCAGGGAGAGTATGGCACTCTTAATTTGCAGCAGTATTCCCCACTCAAGCTGATTTCTGGTTCATGCACCTGATACTGGTTCAAATTGTTATTGGAAGACTAACGTGTGGTTTTAAATAGAAGGGAACTGAATATTGTGATAACTCTACTATTTGAATTTCTGATGTCATTTAAGATATCATAAGGGGTGGGGTGGGGGTGGGGGTGGGGGGCAGCTAAATGGCTCAGTGGATTGAAAGCCATGTCTAGAGATGGAAGGCCCTGGGTTCAAATGTGACCTCAGACACTTCCTAGCTGAGTGACCCTGGGCAAGTCAATTAAATTCCATTGCTTACCCTTAGCACTTTTCTGCCTTGGAAGCAATACACAGTATTGATTCCAAGATGGAAGGTAAGGGTTATTTTTTTTAAAAAAGGAGGTATCTGGGAGGCAGCTAGGTGACTCAGTGGATAGAGAGCCAGATCTAAAGTTTGGAGGACTTTGGTTCAAATCTGACCCAGATGTTTCCAGGGTGTGTGACCCTGGGCACTTTTCTACCTTGGAACTGTAATAGATATATTTCTGAGTGTATATTGATTGATACTGGATAACTAATGAATCAAGGTTTGCCTATTCTTCCTCCCTATACCTCCCATTTCCTCCTTCCAATCTCCCTTCCTCCCCTCTTTAGAAGCCTTTCAGCTTCCCCTCCCCCTTTTCTTCAGTTTCACTCAGTGTAAACTATGATCCTTTGAGAAAATACTCTTTTCTTTAACTCAAGTACAGGTTTATTGGGGAAGACTGGAAAGGATGGAGGATAAGGTAAGAGGGATAGGATTTCCCTGTTTATCTATAGGGATCCTTGGTTTGAAGGATATTGGGGAAATGGCAATCAGTCACTAGTAGAGACAGTTAGAGAGATAAGAGGACAACTGTTTTTTTTTCCTTCTTCTTTCTCTGTCAATCAGCCAGGTAACCTCAGCCAGCCAGCAAAAGCTTCAGGGTCTTCACCAGCAGTCACCAGCAGCCAAAAGCTCAATCCAAAAGCTTCTCAAGCCCAGTTCAGAATAAGTCCAGCCATTGGCTTGGCTCCAACTGATTTTCCTGGTAACATTCAAATGGAATTGTCACTTGACTGACAGTTGATATCCTTTGCATGCATTGTAAATTCTCTTTGACAGAACCAGTACACACTACTGATTCCAAGAAAGAAGGTAAGGGTTATAATTTTTTTAAAAAAAGATATCATAAGATGGGAGGCAGTTAGGTGGCTCAATGGATAAAGAACCATACCTGGACTTGGGAGGACCTGGGTTCAAATCTGGCGCAGACACTTCTAGGCTGTGTGACGCTGGGCAAGTCATTTAACCCCATTTGCCTAGCTCTTGCTTGTCCTCTCTAAGAGTTGTTAAGACAGAAAAGTGTTTTTAAAAATTATTTATATCTTATTGACATCTTTGTCAGATTACTAAGTATGATGAATTTACAATGTAAACACGTCTTATTTTCTTCCTCTATAACTTTATCCAACCTCTATTATATCCTCATGGGACAATTTTCCCCTTCTAATAATATGGTTCAGTCAAACTGGACTTCTCTCAGTTTATTACATAAAATACTGTATCTCTTGACTGGAATGTACTCCTTCTTTATCTCAATTGAATTCCTGGCAGAATATAGACATAGAACACTGGACCTAAAGTCAGGAAGATTTGAGATCAAAGCCAACCTGAGACACTGATAAGAAAGGTAACCTATTTGCCTCAGTTTCCTCAATTGTAATATGGAAATCAAAACAGTACTGATCTTCCAGATTTTGAGGGAGGATCAATTGAGATGATAGTTCCAAAGTCATTGCCACAGGGCCTAGTGCATGGTAGGGACTTAATAAACATGTATGACTTTCTGCTTCCCCTCCCTCTCTTTCTTCCAAAGTGCAGCTTAAGCACCATCTTCTACATAAAGCCCTTTCTGATTCTCCCTCTGTTAGTGATCTCTCTTCCAACTACCTTGGATTGAACAATTTTGTATTTATTCTCTTTATGTTGATGCTGTATGTACATATGCCTATCCATGTGCATCTACATGATGGAAATGAAAAGCTTTTGCACTATTCTGATTCATGTGATCAGGATTTGGAGGGAAGCTGGCAATGGGAGGAATTCCTTTAAAGATCTCATAAGGTCACGATTTTAAATATGCTATTTGTATAAAAAGTACACACATAATGAACACTTTTACATAATCAAACATGCATTTATTTACTAAGTCCTTACTATGTACAAGTCAGGCAGTTAGGTGGTACAATGGGAGAAAACACCAAGCCTACAGTCAGGAAGACCTGAGTTCAAAACTGGCATCAGAAACTTACTAGCTGGGTGACATTGGACAAGTCACTTAACTCTGATTACCTCAGTTTCCTCATATATAAAATGAAAAGAAGAAAGAAATGAAAACCAGGCCAATGTCTCTTGCCAAGAAAATCCCAAATGGGAATACAAAGAGTCCAAAGAGACTGAAAATGACTGAGCAACAATAACACATATGAGACACTGTTCTAGGTAATGGAGATAGAAATAAAAGGAATGAACTAATCCCTACTCTTAAGGAGTTTGCATCATGAGAGTGGAGACAAGTAATAATAATAATAATGCTAGCTTATAATAGCTAGCATTTAATGACTACTATGTGCCAGACACCAAGCAAAGCACTTCATAAATATTATCTTATTTGATCCTCATTACAACCTGGTGAGTAATTCCCCCCATTTTACAGTTAAGGAAACTGGCACAAATATGTTAAGTGATTTGTCTATGGTCATCCAGCTAGTAAGTATCTAAGACTGGATTTGAATTCAGGTCTTTCTCCATGGTAATGTTCTATCCACTGTAGCTCTTAGCTGCCTAGATGAAAGCTACTTTACAATAAAATCTTGAGACTGAAATTGTTATTCCTACCCCTTGCTCCTATTTTGTCCATTATTTTTCTTGACATATTAGACATTTTCCTCCTCCAAATATATTTTGCTATTATTTTTCCACCTCTCCAAAGTAATCTTTTTATTAATATTGGTATAGAACTATCATGCAGAATCACTGATAAAAGGAAATTGTTTGCTTCTTCAAATGTTATTATAGTTATTCGTATTAGCCAATATCATTCTTTCCAGTTGTACTTTTGAAGGTACCAACATGGAAGCCTGCTCAAGTGGAATATTTCACTAAGTTTGAGAATGGCATTGTATAATGGAAAGAACGTTATACTGTAGCACCGACAGTGATGTAGTCAATGAGGGTAAGAATATTTCTAGTACAGGTATCACTAAAGATATATTTGGCAAATATCTAGAGAGAAAAGTATTCAATACCTCATTTCCTTTTTTTGACAAGATTACTGATTTACTTGGTAAGGGTAACACCTTGGACATAGTTTACCTAGACTTTAGCAAAATTTCCGATAAAGTATAGCATGCTATTCTTGTGTTGAACACATGAAGATATGGATTAAACAGTGCAATCACTTGGATTCAGAACTGAGTGGATGGCTGGATACAAACAGTAGTTATTAATGTTTCAGTGCCAGAACAGCAAGAGATCTCCAGTGGAGAACCCCCAGGGATTTTATCCTTGTGTTGTTCAATAATTTAATCTTTGGCTTAGAGGAAGGCAAAGTCTATAATATATGTTTATTAAATGTGCAAGTGATTGAAAATCGAATGGCATAGCTCGCAGTCTGGGTGATAGAATCAGTATTCAAAAGGTCGTTGGCAAGTTAAAACACTGAGATGATTGTAATGAGCTAAAAATCAATAGGGATAGACAGACAACTAGCACTTAAATATCGCTTTAAAGTTTGTAAAGCACTTAAAAATTATTAACCTTAGGCAAATGACTGAATCTCTTTGAGTCGGCTTCCATATCCATAAAATGAAAAGCTTGGGCTCCCAATCCTGGGAGTTACTTCCAGCTCAATTATTCCATGAGTTTTAATTACTCTCAATTTTCTGATTTATAAAATGAGAAAAGGAAATTTTGTTTTGCCATCTTCAAGGACCTGTTGAAAGGAAAAGATAAGCCAATTTACCTGTCACTTTATGGTACATTTACATCAATATTTTCTGTTTTACACATGGGGAATCCGAAAACAAGCAAAGGTTAAAGTGACTTTCCTAGGGACACACAGCTAGTAAATGTCTAAGGTGGAATTTTAACTCGGTTCCCTCCTGACTCCAAGCCTAGTATTCTATCCACCATACCACCTAGCTGCCCAAATAAAGTCTTTCAAAAATTTTAAAGGAAAGTGACATAAAAAGGTAGTAGTTGTTCAGGAAAATATTTGAGGATTTCAATGGAGTACAAGGTCAATATGAGCCAGAAATGTCATGAGGCAGCCCAAAATGGCTGGGAATATTAAGAGGGACATAGCTTCCAGGAATTGGGAGATAGTAGTCCCACTTTCCTGTACTATTGTCAGAACCCCCTTCATGGAGCATTATGTTCAATTCTGGAGCACATATTTTAAGAGAGACATTGATAAACTGTAGAGTTTTCAAAGGAGGACAACAAGGATGAATCTGTGACATTGGAGGCTCATTTGAAGGACATGGGAATGTTTGTTTGGGTTGTTTAGTCATTTCAGTAGTGTCTGATTTTTCACAACCCCATTTGAGGTACTCTTGGCAAAGATACAAGAGTGCTTTTCCAGTTCCTTCTCCATCTCATTTTGCAGATGAGGAAACTGAGGTAAATAAGGTCTAGTACCTTGGCTAGGGTCACACAGCTAGTGAATATCTGAGGCTGGATTTGAACTCAAGAAGTTTTCCTGACTCCAAACCAAGTGTCCTTTCCACTGGGCCATGTAGCTGCCCACCTAACTGCACCTAGACTATTCATTTGGGATATGAAACCATTTTTTTCCAAGTATTTGAAGGATTGTCTTGAAGAGGAATAATTAAACTTGTTACATTAGAACCTAGGGCTGAATCAGGAACAATGGTTAGAAGTAATGGAGAGGTAAATGTGTGCTTATTGTCAGGAAAAACTTCCTACAGAATGGACCCCTGAAAAGTGGTAAGGCTCTGTCTTCTTATACCTCTTCTAGCAGAGGCAGGACAAGCACTTGTGGGCTATGTTATAAGGGGAAATTCCTTTTGGGTAGGGGTTGGATTAGAGAGCTGCTGAGTATACTTCCAACTCCCAAATCCTGGGATTTTGCAAAATCTTGTGTTTATAAGATATATACAGATTTCTTATCAGGTAGACTAAGACCTCAGAGGGAAGTGCAGCCCACATTCAGAGGAGTTTTGTTGAATTATATTAAATGAATTCCTTTGTTTCGTCTTTGCTTTCCAAAAAATGGATTAGCAGAAGACAGATAAATGAGTTTGAACTATCACCTGCCCTGCCCTATTCAGGAAATCTGGGCAAGGCTTTGTCATCCAACAGGGAAAAAATCCATTTATTTGAAAGGGGAAACTCAAAAAGAAACATTTTATGCTGATGGGCAGCTCTGATGATAGGATCTTCCAAACCTCACAAAGATGAGGTTAAAGGTCACCTGATCTTGCCCACAAATCAATTCCATTTCCAAATAACTTCCAGCCTCTGTCAACTCCTTAGTCACTTCTCAGGAATTACAGCTTCATCTCTCATCATAGGATTGCCTCAGTGAAGGCCTGGCATGGATTATGTCTTGGTATATGGAGAAAAAAAGGTCTAGTCAGGACACGTGATGCTCATTTGCTAGGTAACATTGGGTAAGTGATTGAATCTCTTTGAGTCTGGTTTCATATCCATAAAATTAAAAGCTTGGACTCCCCATTCTTGGGAGTTACTTCCCAGCTCAGTGATTCTATGAGTTCTAATTGCTCCTCCCTGCTGGGTCTCAGTTTTCTGATTTATGAAATGAGGAAAGGAAAATCTGCTTTGCCGTCTTCAAGGACCTGTTGAAAGGAAAAAATGACCAGTGAACTTAAAAGCCAATCTGCCTAAGTCATTTTATGGCATATTTACCCCAAATTCATATTTCTAGCTGCCAAGGTAGCCAAGTGGGATAGTGGATAAAGTGCCAACCCTGCAGACAGGGAGACTTATTTTTGTAAATTCAAATCTGGCCTCAGACACTTACTAGCTGTGTTAACCTGGGCAAGTCACTTAACCCTGTTTGCCTTAATTCCTCATTTGTAAAATAAGCCAGAGAAGGAAATCTTTGCCAAGAAAAACCCCAAATGGGGTCATGAAGAGTTCGATAAGACTGAAACAACTGAACAACAAACACAAGGGATGTATCAAAACTGTTCCACTCAATATGCAAGAGAAGCTTTTAATTTTTATAAAAGTATTTTCTATCATTTTAAACTTGGGGGGGGGTCTGTTTATTTTATAATTTGTTTGGCATAAAAATAAAGAAGAAAAGAAGAAGGAAGAGAGGTAGCATTTATATAGGAATTTAAACTTTGCAAAGCACTTTACATATATCTCACATGATCAATTATTCATAATTCCAATAAGATGCATTTATCAAGTTGACTTGACAAGTCAATTGGCTTTTGGTGAATTATTTTCAGACAAGATTAAATGAACAATTGTGATGACTAAATAAGAATTTGTGGCTATAAGTAATCTAATGAGTATAAAATCAGGAAAGCTCAATATGCACAATTACAAAATGGAATAAAAAGAACCTGGAAAGCAACATACATAATGTCTATGCCATTATAGATGGAAATAATAATAATGTTATTATTATCTAGTTTATTATTACTCATAAGTTTTATTTATTATTATCATTACCAATAAAACAACTGAATATACCCCAATTAGAAATATGAGAATGTATCTCCTTTCTTTCTTTACAAAGATGGGGCATTATGATGTATAATTCTATATATTGTTAAATTGATGCATCAGATTGATCAATCTGCTTTTTTCCCCTTTTTCTTTTGTCTTTTCTTTGCCACAAGAGATGAGTGTCTGGGTGAAAAATGAGCAAGAGATATTTTTAATATGAATAGTGTAAGGGAGAATGGGGTTAATTATATAAAAAGGTTGGACAGGATTATATTTAAAGTAAGGTCACCAGGAATTTAATTTATTCCAAAGAAATTTATTTACAAAATATAGAAAGAGTGAAGTAAGAAAATCAGAGAGAGAAAAAGGTAAGATATCTAGCCTAAGCACTAAGTAATCCCAGCCCCTGGCTCAACTCAGGCAGGGAGAGTTAGTTTCAGCCAGCCTTGGCAAAGCCAAGGACCTGGGGAAGTCTCTCTCAAGAGGATAGGTCTCTCCTGAGGCTAGTTTCTTCATAAAAATCCAGCAGTTAAGAGTCTGCTTTCCACTCACCACGTGTCAGTCCAAAGGAAGAGATTTGAGAACAGTCTCACCAGGAACAGGGTCTCTGGCCCAGACAGCAGATTCTTCACCAGTCTCCACTCCAAAGAATGAAGAACTGAGTCTCACAAGAAGTAGTAATTGCTTTTAAAGGCATGTTCTTTTGCATCACTTCTTGTGTTTTCCCCCACTTTTTATGTGGACAAATCATAGACTAAAGCCTTGCTTAGGACTGCCCAGGAGGCCGTCAGTCAATTCTGATTCATCACCCACTATTGCACAAGTGGATCACAGACCTCCCCCACTCAAGTGTGAATGGAATATTTACACCTTTGCTGATTAAATCTAAAAATGGACAGGGGAATTAATTTAATTTTCACAATTAGGGGAGACTTAATTGATTTGATTTTCATAATAAGAGTAGTTAAATTTAATCTTCACAATGGAATGTAAAAATATACAAATTATCTTTAAGAGTACAAAGATAGATTAATCTATTTATTGTCATTAGTATATGACAAGTGAAAGGCACCATGATATAATGGAAAGGCCACTTGGGTCTGGAGACAGATGGTTGGAATTGCAGCTATGCCACTTTGTATTTCTATGATCTTTGGCAAGTCATTTTAATCTCTCTGTGACTCAGTTTCATCATCTGCAAAATTAGGGAGCTGAACTAGATGAATTCAAAATCCCTTATAATGTTATACCTGTAGTGGATAATTCTTTTATATATAGGCTGTGTAGCATCATGTATAGTATACAGACCTTAAAGACAGGAAGACCAGAGCTCAAATCCCTTTTCTTAAACTTTGTAACTGTGTGATCCTGAACCAGTCATTTAACCTCTATTTAATGCAGGAATTCCCTATCTACTAAGTCTTAGATGAACTATAATCTGCTTTAGTGGAGGACATTCCCTTTTAATTAGTTCCCCAAAGTGAAAAAAATGTATTAATAAAAGTATTTTTGAATATGCATTATATTGTATATATTATATTATTGCATGTGCATACACACAGATGTACTAATATTTTATAGCATTCCAAAGAGTGTAAAACACTTTACAAATATGATCTCATTTTATCTTCATAAAAGCCCTGGAAAGTACTTGAAGCTGAGGAAACTTGGGCAGATACAGAATTTAAGAGACTTTCCCAGGGTCACAAAGCTAGGGTCTGAGGACAGATTTGAACATGGTTCTAACTCTGAATGCTGAGCTCTTTATACACTGTGCCACCTAGCTGCCATACAGTTTAAGAGTAATAATTCATGAATAAGCCAAGTAGAGCACTGTCATCCACAAAATATAAAGGATCCAGAAGAAATCCTCTAGCAGGTGTGGAAAACCTTTTAATGAAGGCTTTATGGGAAGACACAGGCAAGAACAGCACAGGATGAGCCAGTGAGGACAGGAAGCAATTTTGTGCCAGCGCATGGTGTACCCACATTAATGAGATCATAGTTTCATTGTGGTAAAAAAATACAACTTAATCCATGGGAAAAATTCTTTGCTAGGAATTTTATTAGTGTAATCGATATATTAATATGTCTAGTGGAGTCACATTTTTCCCTCAAACTCATATTTTTGGCTAAGGAATAAACAATGACAATGTGAAATTTGGAAAATGAAAAACTTATTACCAAAGCTGAGAAAAATATAGCAGATGTTTGACTTCGCTGTAAACTTTATTCATTTTTCCATGGCTTTTGAAAAGAATAAAACAAAACAAAGACAGGCAACTTTTTTACCTAATAGCTTTTTAGAATATTGTTTATTCTCATAAAATTCCATCCAGAAAGATGAAAACATTTTTTGTTTATTATATCAATGGACAAATACAATGGATATATTTATTTTTAGATTTCTCACTTTATCTGAAAAAAACCTCATACCAAGTTTCTCAGTAATTTTTTCCTCCCTTTTAATAGACTATAATCCATTACTGTTTCAATTTGGCAGAGAAACAACTCTCAAGGGAACATGGCAGAGACTATCTAAGTAAACAACAACAGTAATTGACTGGATGTTTGGACTTTCTGAACTATACATATCCGGACCAGTGTGTTTAAATGTCCTCAAGCAACACTATAAGACACCTGCAGTATGTGTCTCTTTGGGCTTAAGTGTGGTTTATTTGTTTACTTAACTGAATAGTCTGACCTTTGCTTTGAATATGAACTTTAAAGGGAAAACTGTTCTTTCTTCAAACATTTTTTTCTGGAATCCTGAGGAGGATTCAGAGGAACTCAATAATTTTGTGACACTATTGTTAGCAAGATGCAGTCTTCTAGGACAAAAGAGACCTTTGATTTAGAGCTGGATTCAAATGTAATGACTTCCTTTTATAATATTCTATAATTTTTGAGACTCTAGAGAAGAACTATAGAGACCTTCCTAAAATTATCCTTCTTGTTACTGTTACCATGACTAAAAATGCAACCATATTCTGTTCTGGGAATTATGCCAGCAATAGAAGTATATCTTTCAATGATCTCATAATTTTCCTTTTTGATCCTTAAATCAAATAAAGATGATTGACCTGCTCTAGAATGCTATGGTTCTATTTGATTCAAGCATCCACTTTCTCTCTTCTCACTCTCTTCTCATCCTGTTACAATTTGATTTCCAATCTTATCATTCTACCAAAACTGTTCTCTGAAGGATTATTAATGACCTATTTTCTAAATCCAATGGCCTTTTCTTAATCCTCATTCTCCTTGACCTCTCTGCAGGCTGTGATCCTATTGATCACCTCTTTTCCATGATACACTCTTCTCTTAGATTCTAGGCACACTACTCTTTCCTAGTTCACCTCCTACCTATCTGACTGTTCCTTCTTTGTCTTCTTTGTTGGATTCAACTAGGACTCCATCAATAGATATCTCTCAGGATTTTCTCCTGGGCTTCTCTTCTTCCCCTATACCATGACTTGGTGAACTCATCATCTCCCGTGGATTTAATTAGCATCTTTATGCTTATGGTTCTCAAGTCTGTCTATTCTCCCCCAAACTCTCCACTGACTTCCAGTGTCATAACTCCAACTGCCTTTCAGCCATTTCAAACTGAATATTGAATAGACATCTTAATCTCAGCATAACCAAAACTGAACTCATTATCTTTCCCATCAACAACATCTCTGTGTGTATGTCCCTCTGTCTTTCTCTCTGTCTCTCCCTCTCTCTTTCACACACACACACACACACACACACACACACACACACACACACACACACACACACCTATCTTCACTATTACTTACTGTACAGGGTAATACTATCCTCACATTGTCAATCCCTCAGGCTCACAACCTAGGACTTATCTGGGATTCTTCAATATCTTTCTCCCTCCATATCAAATCTGATGCCAAAGCTTTTGACTTCATCTTTGTAAAAGCTCTTCAATATGTCCCCCTTCTTTTTTCCTGATACTGACATCACTCATGTATAGTTCCTCGTCTCCTCAAATGTAGATTATGACAATAGTTTACTTGTGTTACAGTTCTCCCCACTCCAATTCATCCTCCCTTCAGCCACAAAATGATTTTCCTAAAATGAAGATCTAATCATGTTATGATTTTCACTTAATAAACCCCAGTGACTTCCTATTGCCTCCAGATTCAAATACAAAGTCATCTATTTGACATTCAAAGCTCTTCATAGTCTCACCCCCTTCTACCTTTTCATTATCCTTTCGCTTTGCTTCCCAGCTTGTTTTATATTCTTTGATCCTGTGACACTGGCCTCCTGGCTATTCCAGGAACAAAACCACCCCATCTCTCAACTTTGAGCACTTTTTTGATGTCTTCTATACAAGCAGCTATATACACATAAGAAAAATTCAGGTTAAGTTGTAAGTAATCTCTGAGGAAAGACACTAACATTAAAGAGGACCAAGAAAGGCAAGGAGACCAACCAGAAGGCTATTGTTGTTGAGTCATTTCATTTATATCTGACTCTTTCTGATCCCATTTCAGATTTTCTTGGCAAATATTGGAGTAGTTTGCCATTATTTCCTTCTCCAGATAATTTTATAAGTGAGGACGCTGAGGTAAACAAGGATAAGTGACTTGCCAGAGGTCACACAAGCTAGCAAGTGTCTCAGGCCAAATTTGAACTCAGCAAAATGAGTCTTCCTGACTTCAGGCCTGGTGCTTTATCCACTGTGCCATTTATCTGCACTAAGCCTAAAAAGAAATTGCATTAGACTAAATGTGAGGTGATGAGGACCTATACTAGTATGGTATCAGTATCAGATGAGAAAAGAGGACACATAAGAGAGCTTTATTATAAAAAATATTTTCAATAGACTTGACAACAGATTGGATATGGGGAGTGAGAGGCAGTAAGGAGGTAAGGATGACATCTAGATTATGAGGACTAGAAAGATGATGGTGTCTTCTATGGCAAAAAGGATGTTAGGAAGAGGTAAGGGTTTGAGGATAATTAGTTCAGTTGGGGACATATTGAGTTTAAGATGTGTCTATGACACCACCAGTTTGAGGTACTCAAGAGTCAGCTGGAGATATAAAACTGGCAGTCAGAGGAGAGATTAGGTATGAATTAACAGATCTGAGAATAATCTGAACAGATTTTATAACTGAACCCATGGAAGTTGGTGACATAGCCAGGCAAAATCCCATCAGAGAAGAGGGCCAGGACAGAACTTTAGGAGTCTGTCTCAGTTTGTGAGTATGACTTGGATGAAGATTCATTAAAGGAAAGTAAGGAATTGTTACACAAATATTAGAACAGGAGAGGTCAGTGTCAAAAACATAGACAGAAAAGAATATCCAGGAGAAGAGGGTGACAGTATCAAAAGTTTCAGAGAAGTCAAGAAGGATGAAGACTGATTTTTTAAATGATCTTAGTTTTGTTCACTAAGAGATCATAGATAACTTTGGAGAGAAAAGTTTCAGTTAAACGATGAAGCTGGAAGACAGAGTGCAGATTTAAAAAGAGAATGAGAGGGTGGGAAGTAGAGATATGAACTGTAGATAAACTTTTCAAATTGGTGATGGCCTAGGAAGGAACCACGGGGGTGTACAGTATAGAAGTAATGATGAGAATGAAGAACAAAATTAAGAGCAGTGAGGCATAGGAAAAGATGAGATAGCAAAATATTATCAGATAAAGACATTTTAAAATTCATGAACATCAAAGTGCCTGAGTGATTGCAAGAAAGAAATGATTATCTTTGTGGGTTGCTGAGGTGAAAGAGTAGTTGATCAGAAATTAGTCAATTGAAGGATTGTGAAATTAGGGTATTGGAAAGAGTATCAATATGTGTGTTGAAGTCTCCTGTTATGAGGACAGGAATTGAGAGGCAGAGAACTATGAGCAAGGTACTGAACTCATTGAAGAAGGAAGAAGGTTGGTATTTGAGGTTGGGAGATAACAACTACCAGAATCTTAGTTGGATGACAAATTCACATAGAATGAACCTCAAAGCAGAAGAAGTTTAAGTGTAATGGTGGTAGAAGGAGAGCCTGTAAGGGGCAAAAAGCAGTGTTTCTAGTCCTTTACTACGACCAGTAAGTGACAATTGAGGGTATGTAAGTAAAATTGCAAACAGTACTGGAAAGGGTGGCTAAGTGTGCCTGGTCATCAAGAGGAAGTCAGGTCTCAGTGAAAGAAGATAAACGTATTGAGAAAAGAAAAGGTTTAAGATGAAAGCAAGTTTACTTTGATACTATGGAGCTATGGCACAGATATCCTAGAGAATGTGGTAGAAGAGATGAGTAGATCTTGAACGAAATATGGGCAGTCTGAGATTAGATTCAGCAAGAGGGGAGAAAGGGAGCTGGCATTGGGACATGGGGAATAAGGCTTGTACAATGATAGCTAAGCATTCAGATTCACTGAGATGGGGAGGTCAGAGCTTATCATTGAGAAACACATTCAGGCAGGTTATCATAACCACCAGGGACTAGACATCTGGTCTGGAAGTGGGACAAGCTGAAGGATGGAACTATTAGTGGAGACTGAGCAGCAAGGTTTGTCCTTCTCACAATACGTAGGCTCTGCGTAGGGGCTCACAAATCATTTAATTATCCCCAGAGTAGAGTCATTCCAGGGCTCAAGCCAAGGTGTGTAAATATAAAGTAGTGTTAGTATAAGAGACTCTAGGAGGGAATGCATAGGGAATTGTAGGAAGAAATGAGAATATTGACGAAATAGCTTTTTAGGCAAGACCCAGAGTGGGTATATGAATAAGATTGCTATTGAATATCTATTTGGTATTCTATTCTAGAGACTAGAATACTGGGATTGGAAAGTTAAATTTGAATTATGCTATAAAGACTAGCTGTGAGACCATGGGGGAAGTCATTTAATCTCTCTTAGCATTTTCCAGCATCTATAAAACAGGAATAATCACACCTGTAATGCTTACATTTGTTATTCAGTTATTTTTTCAGTGGTATCTAACTATTCATGACCCCTTTTGAGGGATTTCTTATCGAAGACACCAGGGTGGTTTGCCATTTCCTTTTCCAGATCATTCTATCAATGAGGAAACTGAGGCAAAGAGTTGAATGACTTCCCTATGGTTACACAGCTGCTAACTGTCTGAGGATGGATTTGAACTCAGGTGTTGTCTTCCTGATTCCAAGCCTAGTGCTCTATCCACTGTACCACCTAGCTGCCCCAATACTTACTTTACAGGACTGTTATTTGATTAGAATGACATATGTGTAAAGTCCTTTGTGAATTCTAAAGTATTACCTTGCTAGTCTTCTTCACATGTACTTACTTCTCACTCTTTGACTCATTTATAGTGACCTCCTTGCTGTTTCACAAACAAGTCACTCCATCTCTCCACACCTGGCATTTTCTCTGGTTGTCCAATGACCCCAAGTGGAGCCATTGAGGGTCCTGATAAGCTATGAGTACCATAACTGAGGCAGTCTTCCTGATGATGAATGTCCTGATGAAAATAATGAATATGGCAGAAACTCAGTAAGAATTCATTGAATTAAAATCACTTTTAAAGCAATGGTAATCATCAGAGTAGATTTACCATTAACTAAATATATGGATTTAAATAAGTCTTTTCCAATTTAAGCTTCAAGATACTCAAGGCATAGCTAATAAAATTCCGGACAAACACCTTAAAAATTCCGTACCATAAAATTAAGAACCTAGAAACTTCAGAAACACATTTGTCAGAATTCAGGATGGAAAATTGTGTCTGAAATACTAATAACAAAGTAATCTATTTATTTGCATGCGGATATAGAGAAAAGTAATGCACTCTGATAATCATGACTTTTTAAACTGTTTCCTTCTCAAACATTAATATTTTTGCCTTCACACACACAAAAACAAAACAAAAATAATAACAGAAATCACACAAAACATCAATGCTTTCACATTAGTCTTTATCTGTGGGAAAACTAACTCTCTAAATCTCTGAAAAACAATGTAGAATAAAGCAACTTTCATTGCTAAACCAATAGCAGCATGAGAAGATGGGGAAAGGAATCATTTGCAGATTGGAAATACATACCTATGAAGTAAACCTATAATGGTGGACCTTTATTTTCCTTCTACAAAAAGAAAAAAATCCAGCTCATTGAATATTCTACATCCTATTTGAGATTATATACATATATATATATATATATATATATATATATATATATCACTTTCATTCTGGCAGTAAAATTGGAAAATTCTTACAACCAGCCTTACCTTGGAAGGAGTCTTGTGCTTTCTGGTTCCATCTGAGTCATAAATTCCACATAGATATTTTTTCTGAAGATTTTTTTTAAATTCTTTGGCTCTCTGACCCAAAGAAAATGGCACATAATCAGTGCTTATGTGCTAGTAATCATGAAACAGAAATTTCCAAGAAATATTAATCCAGTATTAAAACAGTCCAGAATTCATGGCCATCTTTAAAGAAAACAGAAAAGTATACCAAATTTTTCTTTGGCCCTTCTGCCAAACATAGAACTTCTCTTTCCCCATATCTTCAGTAAACATATCATGATATCTACTCCTTTGGACATTTCCTTCCCTAAGAAACTAGCTAGCCACATTGCCTAGAGACACAGTATGGGTCAGTTGGCAGAGCATTGGATTGGAGTTAAATGACCTAGATTCAAATCCTGGTCCTTCCATTTATTACATTTGTGGCTAAAAGACATTTTATCACAACTACAAAATGGGGGAGGGGACTAGATGGCTTCTACCATCCCCCAGACATATTGTATAGTTTTGGGTTGTCTGATTAGATACTTCTAGCATTGTCAGATACTTTCACTGTCCCATGCTAACAAATGATAAAGAGATAGCAAGAAGGAGTAGACAAAGCAATGATCTTGATGTCAAAATATCATAGTCAGATGATCTCAAAGTTGGTAGGAGACTCCAGTAACTATCTGGTGTAACCTATACATGAACATGAATCCCCTGATTCAACAAAATACAAGTAGTCATCCACTTTTCCTTGAAGATCTCTATGGAAGAAGAATCTTTTCCCCATATATAATAGATTCAAAGGAAAGGTAGTCATTTTGATAAATATGCTATCCAAAACATAATGTATTTATTTTAAGAATGAATATTTTTATTAGGTGCATTCTTTGGGCAAGATATTTTGTAATCAGTGAGATATAATATAAAGACACTGCCTAGCTGTGTGACCCTGGGCAAGTCACTTGACCCCCATTGCCTAGTCCTTACTGCTCTTCTGCCTTAGAAATAATACTTAGTATTGATTCCAAGACTGACAGTAAGGGTTTAAAAAATAGAATTATAACATCAAAATAGGATAGATGAATGGATAAATTGATGGATAATTGAAATCCTCTATCATTAGTATAACATGCTGCTATTCCACGTTTGTGTCGTATTTTCCAAAGTCTTCATATATTTCCTCTCTATCTCTATTGCTTTGTAGTATTCTGTTAACTAAATTAATTCTGTTTCTTTATTGATAGAAAAAATGTTGGACATCTGAGTAAACATGGTATCAGTTTAGACACAGGACTCTTCCTCTCCTCACCTACCAATATAGATTACCCCAATGGCCAAAAAAAAAAAAATTCATATGAATGAAGGGACTCTACAGTAGGGTGCAACATTGAAGGTATGTGGGATTTGGGCATTTCCACACTATAAGGGGGTGAAAAAGCTTCCACCGAAACATAAGCTGATCTACCCTCCCCCACCTAACTTATAGAACCAGACTCAGAGCCAGTGTGCACTAGAAGCAGTGAGTGAGCAAGAGGCACCTCTAGAGTGAGTTATACAGCACAGAGAAGGGCAGCAAACAGTAGGAGCTGAAGAGACAAGAGAGGTGGCCTCAGGCAAAAATCTAGCTCCTTAACTCCATACATAGAAAGCCTGCCCTCCTCACTCAGATTTCTGACTGGAAAGGGAAGGAAAAACCACCATAGTGATGGCAAACAGTGCCCAGGAACAGTTCCCAACACCAAGAAAAACAAGAAGGGGTTGACCCTGAATAATTTTTACAGAGGAAAAATCCAGACTACAGAGGAAAGAACAGAAGAGGAAATACAAATAAATGCACCAAAACCTCCCCCCCCAAAAAAAAAAGATATAAAAAATATTCCTGGCCATGCTTCTTTACTCTAGTTCTTTATTTTCATTATATGACTATAGGTATTTAATATACAACACTATTCTACCCCACCCCTTTTACCAATCTTTTGTTTTCTGAATAAAGAATAACCAGTCTGAGCCATATTTTGGTCACAGATTCCATCTGACCAAACCTCAGTGAACTCTGAGATCATATTTACTTCCTCACATTAGGACTTCTGGTTTCACTTGCTAGTTAAACCAATTTATGGATCTCTCTGGATAGGCATTTGCAATCATCAATTTTATTAATGGCTTCATTCTTAAATTTATCTTCTGTGAACTTTTCTGGGTGTCTCAATATTAATTCTTCATCCTTTATTGTTCTTTTTTTCCCTAGGATAACAAATGCCATAACAAATACATCTATGCTAATATGTGATATTAACTCATAATGATCCAGGTAAAATCATCCTTTTAAAAATGTCATTTAGAATTTAACCAGGAATTAGTGCCTTATACACTAACCTTGACAGAATTCATCTAAATTCCTTTATAAAAGCCAAGATATTTACCAAACTCCAAGGAACATATTTTATAGCATCACATTTCTATCATTATCCATATTTTTCTTCTAATATCATTGGCACTGATTTAGAAACACATCCATTCAAGCCTCATAAATTGAACTCAAGTATAGATGGATATTATCTTTCCTTTTGGGTTATATTCCTTGTTAAGAATTTTTGCTCTATGATTCCCTATCTGAAGGTTATTCTCCTTGGTAGGGAACCAAGAATTAAAAGAAGCATTGAGTAGTTCTGCCATCTCTCCATCATCTAGCATTATCATCCCATCATGCAGTCTTCCTCCAATTCCTTTCATCTCTTCTTCCTAACATATATTTGAAAGTCATTTATTTTGTTGCCCTTAGCATTCATTGCCAATCTCAGTTCACTCTAGAGTTAAGCCTTCTGAATGTCAGAGAGAGAGAATAGGTGTCAGGAAGATCTGGATCAAGATTTGTCTATGAAATATATCCTATGACTACAAGCATATGAAATAGCCTTTCAGTGATATATACAACTCTCTAAGACTATAATCCCTCACTGAAAACTCCCTGCACAAATAAAATCATAGGGAAGAAGAAGGAAGAGGAAGATAAGGAGGAGGAGGAGGAGGAAGAGGACAAGGAGGAGGAGGAGGAGGAGGAGGAGGAGGAGGAGGAGGAGGAAAACAACACCAAGAAGAAGAAGCATACCATTCTTATAGAAATGTGACCCTCTTTTTTTTTTCTTCAGCTATCTATCTTTTTTTTCTTAAACCCTTACCTTCAACCTTCTGTCTTTAAGTCAATACTATGTATTGGCTCCAAGGCAGAAGAGTGGTAAGGTCTAGGCAATGGGGGTTAAGTGACTTGCCCAGGGTCACATAGCTGGGAAGTATCTGAGGCCAGATTTGAACCTAGGACCTCCCATCCCTAGGCCTGTCTCTCAATCTACTGAGCCTCCCAGTTATCTATCTTTGCTTCAATACTTTGTACAAAATTTTAGTTTGAGTCTTCTGGGCAACCACCTAGATCTCTATAGATCTCTTTATTAGAATCTTTTACTTCCTACTCAAAACAGTTTATGCTTGTCTACCAGAATGTTATTCTTGAGGGCTTCTTATTATTCTAAAATTTGTTTTCCTTGTAGAACCTTAGATTATGACATTTTGTCTCTGATTTAGAAATAGACTCATATGAACACTAGAATGGAAGTAAGAAAGACTGTGCCCAATATGCCTCTTTCTTATCTATTATGGAGTCTAAGATGTGTTGATCCCTTTTTTCCCCCCAATGTTCCAGTCATTTCTACTTCAACAACCAGTTTCTTCTCATTTCCCAGAATGCAATCCAGAGAGCATTGCTCTCATCAGAAGAAATGATCATTGGGCCAAGTCATGACTGTCTTAGCTGCTCTGATTTCAGAAAGAACGTGCCTCAGAAAAAGTCCAGCAGGTGGATATATTCAATCACTACTTTACTCTGTCTCACTTTAATTTTGTTCATGAAGGTAATCCTTACTCTGGACAGGTGGAGTCTGATATATTCATCACACAAGAGCACTTCTATTTGTACTTCCTTGACCCTCACTCAAATATTCACACCCAGATCAGATCAGACAAATATTCAAACTAAAGGTTAACCGTGTCTTTATCTGTCCATAAAGAAATAATTTGTATGACCTCTTCAAGCTGCAGATATGGTACTCAGGAAAATTAACTATCTATCTCCTCTAGGACAGACACTCAAGATAGCTAATCCATACCTAATAAGTAAAAAAAAAAACCACCATCACACATGTGTTTACTAAATGTAGACAAATTTAATGAAAACAATTTTACCAACTGTCTATACAAATCTCTATTTAAAAATATGATAGAGTTCCTAGCATATTCCAATACTAATGTACACATTTATACAAAACTTTAAATTTTATAACTTTTTTGATAAATGAATGATTAGAAGAAATCAAGGGCATACACCTTATAAAACAATTCAAAGATGTGTTATTGTGTGTTTTATCACAACTGTGATAGCCTTTACATTTACATAGAACTTCAATGAGCATTGATGGCAGACCTTTAACTGAGGTCTTTTAAATCCAAAGCCAGTGTTTTTTTCCAACTGTTCCAAAAGTGGCAAAGCAAGTGTGATGGGGAAAAATTCCCTGAGGCTCTGTCCATCTAGTCTAGTCTAACATTCGTAAAAGGTACTGAATCTTTCCTCAAGCTTTAATTGACTCTGGGGACTGAAGTTTGGGTCATTGGTGTAGCTTTCTGATTTCCTGAGTACAAAAAACAGTGAGGAGTTCAATAGATCAGCACTATGATCAACCTGGTATAGGGGGCAGCTTTGTTTATCTGAACCAAGGTTGTATCCTCCATGAATCTCTTTTCCATGTTTTAAATGTTCTTCTCCTGGCTTAGGTAAACAAACTTCCATTTGTTAACAAAGAAGATATCCCTTGCATATCTTATTTCATTCCAATACAACTCAAATTACTGCAACAGGCTCAGCCAGATCTGGACTATGACAGTAGGAAAATCAACTTCTTGTCATCTGATTATTTATTAAAATTATGCTAGGTGCTACAAAAGAACATTCAACTAATAGATTAGTATTAACTTCTGAATATGTATAAAATATTAGACATCATAGGGGAATTAATCACTAGGGGACAGTCAAAACCATTAAAAACAAGACTTTTGCCCAAGAACAATGTACTGGGAGGCCAAGACATCTAGCTTTAAATATCAAGTCTACCACTATTTTATATGTGCCCTTAGGCAAGTTAATTGATTCTTCTAGTCTCAGCATCCTCAGCGTGGTTGGATTAGATGGTCTTTAATATCCCTTCTATCTCTAAAATCTTGATTCTTTGATTTAAAATACTCTTTATACCCATGAAAGGGAAAATAGCAATCACAATGTGACATCTCAACAAGAGCAAAATAATATCCTTGAACTGACCACATGAAAGGCAATGCGATACAACACAAGAGGAAAAGTTGTAGTTATTTCTACCAGAATAAGGAAAGTTAATAAATGGAATTCCTTACTTCAAGTCATTAGCTAATCAGTGTGCCTATCTGTTATGTTTGTCCCTTCTCCAGTACTCACACATAGCCCCCAGCTGTTCCAGGGACCCTTGAGTACACTTAAGAACCTTCCCTTCCAAATGCTGTTAAGGAAAGCTTTTGACTTGCTAGAGCTCACTTGGGGATTTTCTTCACTTGACAAAGGAGCTAAATCAGCCACAGAAATATTTCTTCTATAAACCATATTTTTCAAAAAGTCACCAAGGAACAAGATCACTCAATCTGAAAATGAGTGTCTAGTCAATTCTTAGACTCAGGGATCAGATGGATGAGATTATTATTTCATGGGAGATCCTAAAAGGTAGCTGAGTGCCAAAGTGTTTTCACAGGGCCAGTGATATGTTTACTGTGTCAGCTGTGCTCTCTGTCAAAGCAATGATAGAGAGAATTGGGTCCCTTTTGGTTCTTTCATTTTGTATATAAAATGCTGACAGAGTACCACTGGAAAGTGATCAAGTATGCTTCCACTTGCATATTATAAGCAGTATAAATCTAATCTTCTGCTCTTTTTTGGCCTTCTTTACTCTCATTCACATGTGTAACTGAGACAGACTTCTATAAAGAGTCATTATGTAGCAGCAATTATATCTTTCCAAAAGGAAAGGAACAGGAAGGGAACCAGTTAGTTCAAGGACCTCAACAGTCAGCCTACCTCCTTTCGTTCTGGCCAGGTGAATTACACAGTCAGTGCCAAGCCATGAAGGATGCAACTTTTGGAGAGCAAGTCTAGGAATGTGCTAGATGTTCCGTGAATATACATTTCAAAGTCATCTTAGTGTCAAAGTCCAGATATCTGATCAGAAGTGTATGCTGGGAGCAGGATGAGGCTTCTACTAGGCAAAGCAGCCAATGGCATCCATGTAGTGTGATTTATTAGTACTATCCCTAGTTGTTCCTGCTCTCACACTCCTGAAAATACTTTGCCTTTTGTATACTAGGCAGTTAGGTGGACCGTTTCATAGAGTATTGATCCAGAAGTCAGGAAAACTCATCTTCAAAAGTTCAAATATGGTCTCAGACACTTACCAGCTATGTGCCTGGGTAAGCCACTCAACCTTATTTACCTCAGTTTCTTCATCTGTAAAATGAACTGGGAATGGAAATGGCGGACCATTCCAGTAACTTTGACAAGAAAATTCCAAATAGGGTGGTGAAGATTCACAAAGAGTAATAAAACCTATTGACTCATTTTATCAGTTATTAACTTAACTTTATTATACTCATAACTTTATTAAATTTTATTTTTATTTTATTTATTAAACTTATAACTTTATTATAACTTAACTTTATCAGTATTAGGTTTATTTTCTAAGGTGATGGAGAAAAAAGAAAAGAACCAAAGAACCTATATGTTCTAAAATATTTATAGCATGTGATACCCAGTGGAATCACGTGTCGGCTACTGGGGTGGCGAGGGGAAGAAAAGAAAATGATCTTTGTCTTTAATGAATAATGCTTGGAAATGATCAAATAAAATATTATAAAATTTAAAATAAAATAAAATAAAATATTTATAGCAGTTCTCTGTGGTGGCAGAGTATAAGAAACTGAGGTGATGCCCATCAATTTTGGAGAATGGCTAAACAAGTTGTGACATATGGTTATGATGGAATACTGCTATGCTATAAGACATGACGAACAGATTGACAAAGGTCAATTAAAAAAAAGAAAAACAAGGAAAGACCTGCATGAATTTACTAAGAGTGAAATGAACAGAACCAAGAGAACATTATATACAACCAATGAAATATGATTTGTGTATATTCACCTCCAGGGAAAGAATTGACATATAGAAATAAGACATAGTTTTATTTATACATATATGATTTTTGTCAAATGATACATTCTCTAATGAGGGGAGTGGAAAGAGGGAGTAAATAGGTTATTTTAATGTAACAAATAAACAAATAAGTAATTTTTTTCCAAGACTCAACAACAATATATTGTCAGTTAGTTATTTGACAAGCATTTATTAAGTGCTTACCTTACTGCTAGGCATTGTGCTGGTATACAAAAAAAAATAGAAAAACATAAGACCCGCCCTCAAGGATCTCTTATATCTCTTATTCTAATGGCAGGAACATGCAAATAATAATAATAATTTTAAAATCACATTATAATAGCTGACATCTATCTACTGCCTAGTACAAGCCAGGTCCTATGCTAAATACTTTACAAATATTATCTCTTTTGAGCCTAACAACAATACTGAGTAGTAGGTGCTAATTATCCATCCTACAGTTGAGGAAATTCAGCACAACAAATAAATAATCTGAGATTGATTTGAACTCAAGTCTTCCTGATTGGAAATTCAGTACTCTATTCCCTGTATCGCCTAGCTATTGACAGCACTGTTTACATTGCTCAACAACTATAGACATTAAAGATACTTATGAAATAATCAGAAGATAACCTCAGAAGAAAAACGCTGAGGGTAGGGGGGGGGAAGAGAAAGACAACATAAGACAGAGAGATTGAGACAGAGACAGAAAGATAGAGCCAGGGAGACAGAGACAGAGAGAGACAGAAAAACAAAGAGACAGAGACAGACTGAGAGAGACAGAGAGAGACAGACTAGGAAAGTCCTCTTGCAGAAGAGGGGATTGGAGCTCAGGCTTGACAGAAGTGGAAAAGTCAGGAGTAAGAGTAAGAAATGAGAGCATCCTAAGTTTGGAGATAGCCATGGAAAAACGCATGGAATCATGAATTGGAGTGCTATACCCAGCATGGAGACTAGATAGTTAAGTATGGGGAAAATAAAGCATAAAAAAGTAGGAAGGCAAAAAGGGACCAACTTTGGATAACTTTAAATACCAAAGAGAATTTTATATTTCATTCTGGAAGTAATAGGGAGCCACAGAAATTTGTTGAGAAAGAAAGTAACATGTTCAGTTTGGACTTTTAGGAAATTCACTTTGTCATCTGTGTGGAAGATAGTATTGAACTCTTTGTGGAGCTACCCCTTTATCTATATCAGTAAATTTAGCCTTCCAGAAGACTATACTATGTTTAAGATGCTCTGTCAATCCATGCTCATAAAACTACAATTTATAATCAAAGGGCACAGTTGGTTGAATCAAGAGTCCTTTGGACACCATTAGTGTGTTCCTTTAAATTTGTCTACAAAAAAAAAATTAAAAGAATTATTTTGTCTTCTCTGCCATTGCACTGTGGAAGGAGAACAAAGACAAAAACAGAACAATTGGTGAATCTTCTCTGAAGGACCAGAGATGACCAATTTCCCAGAACCTACTTGAACTTTTTAATGCCACTGTGGACATGACATCATTTAGTCAATCAGTCTAGTTTCTCTATAGTTTCATCAAGCTATTTGAGGAGCTATGAAGGAGTATTATTTATTTTTGTGTAATGTTTCATTCCTTTACACAGTGAAAATAGGTCATGAAGTATAAGTCACTGAAAACATCATGACCTATATAAACTGTGATTCCAGTGATTCTGAGTCTGAAAGAGAAAAACTTTAACACCTAAGCTTTTTGCTATCCATCCATTATATCATAGAATCTCATCAAAAGAGTTGCTGTTCAATTATTTCATTAATGTCCAACTCCTTATTATTCCATTTGAGATTTTCTTGGCAATGATACTAGAGTGGTTTTCCCTTTCCTGCCCCAGCTCATTTTACAAAGGAGAAAACTGAGGCAAACACAGTTGAGTGACTTGCCTAGGGTAAACAGCTAGTAAGTGTCTGAGGCCAGATTTGAACTCAGAAAGA
The DNA here is from genome assembly GCF_027887165.1 of Monodelphis domestica. Classification (NCBI taxonomy): domain Eukaryota; kingdom Metazoa; phylum Chordata; class Mammalia; order Didelphimorphia; family Didelphidae; genus Monodelphis; species Monodelphis domestica. Next base: position 322,958,622 of record NC_077229.1, on the reverse strand, counting down.
TATCTTCTTGCTTCCAGGTCCAATACTCTATCTACTGCACCACCTAGCTTTCCTAACTAAGAGGTTAAGAGGACTTAGTTTATCAAAGATTCCTGAATTAACATATATGCTGGGTTACTTGTTCATTTTGTATATCACCAGAAGAATGCAAGTTCCTTGAGGACAGTAACTATTCAGCTTGTCTTTTTTAATTCCATTTCTTTACATATAGTAAGAACTAAGTAAATGTCTGCTAAGTTGAATTTAATTTATGGGATGCCAGAAAGGTACCCACTGGGCTAAATTATCTCTTTCATCAAGGCCATAGAAGACCTGAAGTTCTAACAAGAGATAAGAACAAACACATATAAATTTAAGTATAAAAGGGACCTCAGAGATTATCCAATTCAAGCCTTGTATTTTACTAATGAGGAAAGTAAATGGAACCCAGAAGGTCCAAGTTCACATGCAAGAAAGCAGCAGAGCCAAGAAATGAACTGTGGTTCTAAGATTCCAAAACTCTTTCCACTTCTCCCTTCTGCCTCCTGATCCTTTTTTTGTTCTTTATTTCTATAATTCTATGCCTCTGGGCCATTTGAACAAAGATCCAGTCTTAAACCATCTGGAATGATATATGATATTCCATTATCATATGAAATGACGTCAGTTTTTATTTGAAAATTCTATTTTATAATGTCATGGTATATGCGATACGGGTTCTGTTATCTTGAATTCCAATGATTTTTCCCTCAAAAATATTAGCTAACATCATCTATACAAATGTGTATTGAAAACTATGACAAAAACTCTGCTTCCATTCCTTTATGTACCTTTAGTCATGGAGTCATGTTCTATAACCTGTGCCAAAGCCAAGGTCAGAGAATCACTTTTATAGATTGAAGAGTTGTAAGAAAATTCAGTTATTCCACCCATTATTCAAAGTATGAATCATTCTATGTCATTTATATTTTTGTTCAGTCATTTACCTTGCTTTGCTCTTCATGATCCCTTGTAGAATATTTTTGGTAGAGACAGTGGAATGTTTTTCCATTTTCTTCTCCAGTGGATTAGGCAAGCAAAGATTAAGTGACTTGTTCATGTCATACATACAGCTAGTGAGGTTCTGGGGCTAGATTTAAACTCAGGTCTTCCTGACTCCAGGCCCAGTGCTCTACCCACTGAGCAACCTAGATGCCTTCTGTATTGTTGAAATATTCCACACACAAATGATTCACTTTTAACCAAGCAATCCATTTATATTCAGAATGTCTTAACTGTTCACAATTTCCATTTTACCTTGTGCCAAAATCTGCCTTCCTAAAACCACTTATTAGTATTACTTCTATCTTCTGAAGACATAGTAAAATACCTAATTCTTTGTCCTTCAAATATCTGAAGATGGCTAATGTGTCCCTGGTAAGTCTATTCTCCAGACTTCACATTCCCAATGTCTTCACTTAGGTTTATTTTATTATATTTGAAATTTTTGTTTTAATCAAAACTCCTTCTCTTCCTGTACAGCATTTCATACATCATTTTTATTCAGTAAATCTCTAAATTAATTAATAATGTCTTTAGATCTTAAAAAATTTACTCCTTAAAGTAGACCTCTAGCAGAAAAAAAATATATTACAGTGTGCATTAATCTCAATCAAAATACAAGCCCTTCTATTATTGACAGTTGTTAAATGACACATCAGCCTAGAGACTAAACATAATATAACCCCAACCAAAATCACACAAATCACAAAATTTTAGAATTTGAGATGAACTTAGAAATTATTCACCATAAAATCTACAAGTCAGCAAACATTTAGGCCACACCCACTTTGCCCAGTTTCAGTGAACATTTATTAAACAATCAATAAACAAATGTTTCTTGTACCTATTATGTGTCAAACACAATGCTAGATTTGAAGAACACAAAGGCAAGATCCTATGGGAGGTAAGTGGTTCAGTGAAAATGAAAAATGACTGAATGACAATGAAAGCAAAAGCAAAAGAATTCTTGTCCTCAACAAGCTTACATTCTATTGAGAAAAAAAATATGAATGCATGTAAGTAAATACATGATAGAGTGACTTGGGATCATCAGAAATGTAACACCAATTACAGGCATGACAAAGCCTGGGAAATGTCTAGTCAGTCTTGGGTTCAGTTTCATCTTTAACCACTTTAACATTAGATAAGATACATATAGACTACCGCTTTAATAGCATGTAATAATCTAGATAACGTGTATTTTTATCTACTGCACTTTTCCACAAGGAATCTCAAAGAGTGATTATAGATTTCACTGAGGAATGTATTATTGTGTTCTGCAATGGATTGTGTAATTAGTTTAATAACACTGAACTTTGTCAGGAAATTGGTATCTACATTCATCTACCCATCAACTACTGGAATTTGCATTAACATTCTTCATGACACTGAAAAGCAACTTAGATCAGAGATTTTTCAATCATTTGGTCTTATGAACCTTCTGGCAATCTGGCAAAGTCAATGGTTGTGATTGATCAGTCATTCTTTCAGTCAAGTTGACTCTTCAAGTCTCCATTTGGGATTTTCTTGACCAAGATATGGAGTGGCTTGCCATTTCCTTCTCCTGTTCATTTTACAGATGAGGGCCTGAGGCAAACTATGTTAAATGACTTGTCCAGGATCACCCAGCTAGTAAGTGTTTAAAGTCAGAGTTGAAGACAGGAATGTGGGTTTTCCTGACTCTAAGTCCAGCACCCTATATCCACCTACCTTCTCCATGGAAGTTTATTGAAATGTACAATAAAAGGCATTAGATTACAATGAAAATAATTAAATTGTAATCATTGAAATATAGACATCAAAAATAATTTTATTTTGCCATACATTTGTTTTCTAAGTTGATTTGTTTATTACATTAAAATTAATTCCCACTCTCCTTGCATTAGAAAAGGCATCATTTAACAAAAAGATATGTATATATATGTGTGTATATATATATATATGTATGTATATACATATATAACTGTATCTTTCTTGTTTCTATTCACCAATTGTTTCTCTTAAGGTGAAAATAGAGAAGTCATTCTTCAAACAATATTTCTGTTGCTCTATATAATGTTCTCTTGATTCTGCTCATTTAACTCTTCCTAATTTCAAGTAGATCTTTCCATGTTTTTCTAAAATTAACCTGATCAACATTTCTTAAACTATAGGTATATTCTATCACAATAATTTAGCTATCACCCAATTGATGGGCATTCCCCCAATTTCCAGATATTTGCAGCCACAAATAGAACAGCTATTAATATTTTACAAAATAGAGGTTCTTCAAAATATATATTAAAAATAAGTTCATGGACCCATTTAAGATCCATGCCTAGATTAGAGGTACTGGCCTGCAACACCAGACTACAACCTGAACCAGATTCAAATGGAATTTGGAAATATTTAACAATATAAATAAAAATAGAATAAAATACAAATAAAATTATATTTTAAAACTTAGTCAACATATGGCCTACAGGTTAAAGTTTTCTGTTTCTATTTGAGTTTGCAACTGTTGTCTTAGATAATCAAAAGTTTCCTTATTTGATGCCTAACATCACACAGGCCATAAAAATAAGTCACAATTAGCACGTTAAGATTTGCAATATGCTTTTCTCAGTCACTATGTCAAGTTGATTGTATGATATAGCCATTTATGGGTCAGAAAACAAGTTCTGAGAAATAAATTATTTCTATGTTCACAGAATTAATAATAACATTTGAACTTATGTCCTGACACCAAATCTAACACTCTTTTCAGTAGACCTTTTCGGATAAAATTGCTACTTAAATCTTGTCTATTCTTTTGTAACATTGTCCCTTTAAGATATATTGAAATTTAATTTTTTAATTTCTTTTCAATTCTTTTCCAACTGTGTTTTCAGGTACTTGTATAACATGTACCCAATAACTGTGTATAATTTCCATGAGTATTTTGTTATTCAAGCCATTCTTTCTGATTTCATCTTTTTTAAATGCCACTGCCACTTCCTTATGTAGTCCATGAATGAATGATCATTAGGACTGCGCGTGGTCACTGCTAACAGATCACTATGGAAACACTGGTGAATCTACTTTTTCATATGTATTTCCCTCGTGCAAATATCACTGACAAACATCAATGTAAAGTGCTATGTAAGCTTGAATGAATGAGTTAATTGGCTTAGCTGGGCATTGGACCAAGGTCTCTACAGGCCAATTTTTTTCTTAAAATATTTTTCATTTACTTCAACATTTTTAAAAAATTTTCCTAAAACATTTTTCATTAAACTTCAGTTTCCTTATATATAAAATAGAGATAATAATGACACCTATTTCATCAGGGAATTTTGATATCAAATTAAATAAATATAAATGTATAAATATACATGTATATACACACAAACATATATATATACATATATATAATTCAGTACAATTTTAAATCACTATATGTGGCTGTTATTACCATTGTGAAATGATACTACTGGTTATTTTCATCTGCAATATTTTGTTTGTATTCCAAACCTTGTTACTCTTGGGAATATATTGCTGTTTTGCAAAAATATAGGGTTGTTTATTTGTTTGTTTAGCAAAGGTAGCTTTTTAGCACTTCTGCCTCCTTATTGTGGTTAATATTTTGTATTATTGATCCCTCTGGGATTCTAGTGAACCCCTTCTCAAAATGACATTTTTAAATAATTGAAAAAATAATAAATTTCAATAAAAGGTTAATGAAAATGAAGATGTAGTGGTTTTGTTTTTTTTTTTTTTACCAATCAAGTTTCATGGAAAATCTATTACTGGATGCTATGGCAGTCTGTGTTCTCCAGTTTAAGAACTCCTGGTGTATTCATTTCTTTTGCTAAACTTTTCCTTATTTACAAGGTTTACTTCAATATTAGGACTAAAATGGAGGGACAAATATATTTAGAAATGATAATGGTAGGCATATAACATTTTTAACAAGAATACAAGACAGAAAGGTGACATGATAAAAAAATAAAATAAAGTAGAAGAGGAATAGGAAATTAACCAACAGATCTATAGTTAGAGGAAGGTTTTTTTTTTTTACAAAAAAAGGAATAGAGAGGTAAAATGAATAGTTTTGATTACATGAAAAAATTCACAAATGAAACCAATATCATTAAAAACATGCACTGGTGGAAAGTGCCTTTGTATCAGATTTTGCCGATAATGCTCTCTTTTTAAGGAATTGATTCAAATCCAGAAGAATAAGAACCATCCTCCAAATTACATGGTCAAAGAATATGAATAGGCAGGAAGAAACCTAAGCTATCAGTAGTGATATGAGAAAAAAATATAATTCAAGTCACTGATAATTGCAGCAATACTAATTAAAGGAACTCTGAGATTCCTCATAGCCATTAGTTTGACAAGACTGACAAAAAGGAAAAAAATTAATGTTGGAGGGACTTCAGGAAAACAGGTACACTGATGCAATGTTTGTGGTGCCAACAGTGAATTGGTAAAATGGTCCAACCATTTTGGAAAGAAACTTGGAATTTTATCCAGAAAGTTATTAAACAGTGGTTATCCTTTAACCTAGCAATTCCAGTATTAGGCTTATATCCCAAAATGATCACAGAAAAGGATACAACATACAATAATGAATACTAATAGACTATGTGTTTGTGTGTCTATGTATAATTTTATGGTTAGCAAAGAGTTTTATATATGTTAACTCATTTGATCCTCATAACAATTATTAGATAGGTGCTATTATTGTCCCCATTGTGCAGATAAAATAATATATATTTATGGATAAGGAAACTGAGGCCCAGGAAGGTTAAGTAACTTGACCAAGACCACATAGCTAATATATTTGAACTCACATCTTCCTGAAATGAATTCCTTTATTCATTGCACTGACTCTTTTCTGTAGTAGAAAATAGCTAGAAATTTGTGAGGTGGCCATCAATTGGAGAAGGACTGAACAATATAAATGTAATGTAGGTGACTTATTGCACATAAAAATGATAAAGATGATTTTTAGGGTAACATGGGAAGACTTGTATGAATGGTTTCATAGTAAAAAGTACTATAAAAATAAATAATTTTAAAAATGTAAGAGCCCTAATTAACACAACGTATCTCTGCAATTTCAATGGACCAGTGATAAAGCTTGCTTAAGCCTCCTCACAATAGAGAACATGATGGACTCAGGCTGAAGATTGTTTTTTGGTTTTGGTGGGGTTCTTTTGGACAGGTCAAGTGCAGGAATATGTTTTGTTTAGTCACAAAGTGATTTAAGAATTCAAAGGTAAAAAGAAGCTAATGGATAATGGATTTGGGCACTCCATTACCCATGGATTTGAATTAGAAACCTCATTGTCTCTCAGTCTACCACTATTTTTCAAAATATCTTCCCTCAAGTCTTTCAGAATCACACCTGGCCATCCTGGACCTCACGCAATAAAAGTTAACATGCAAACACACAATACTACTATTAGTGAAGATGATACAAATCAACAATAAAAGATACAATTTTCATTTGGGAAAAGTTCAGGGACCACAAGACTGATATACTATCAAATTACGACTTTATGTTTAAATCCAAAAATGGATATTTACTCAAAATAACTCCATTAAAATTTCCTCTGGGCTTGCACCCCGAGGCAACTCTAGGATTTCTTTAACTCAGAATTCAGTTTACTGACCCACCTTTTTCAACCTCTCCTCCCCAGCTGACTTCATGTGAATATTGCATTCCAGCTGGCATCTAGCCAAAGAGCTGGCCGTAAATAAATGTGTTGCCTGCCTGGCCAGCAATGCAAGGGAACATAACATTAACAGAATTCCTTGCTCTTTCTAATTTCATTTTACTTTGGTGAATTGGACAACTAGAGACACTAAGAATGATGCTTAAGATTCTAAAGAATATGGCCAGTAAGAAATCTGGAAAACCGTTTCCATAAAGTATTTATTGCCTATACTATTAGATGTGCCAATCCTAGTAATAATTCAGATTCCTTTATTGAAGTATAGCATAACATTAATTAATATCATATTCTGTACGGACACCTTGTCTCATGGAGTCAGAAGTGAGAAGAAAATCTCCTAGTTGAAGAGAGTGGAAGGGACATGGCATTTTCCTTTTGCCTGAAACTATGTCTAAGCAGCATAGAGATCACACCTATGAAATGCTGCAACCACTCTGGTTACAGAAATCATAGTTTAGAAACAGAAGGTCATAGATTTAGAGTTGGAAGGGAACTTAGAGGCCAAAGAGTCCAACCCTTTCACTTTGTAAATGAGGAAACTGAGGCAGAGATAAGTGACTTGCACAGGGTCAGACAACTAGTCAGTATGTGAGATGGGTGTATGGGTATTCAGGGAGGACTGACACCTCCATTGTGAGGGCTTGCCAAGTCCTTTCCAGGGCTGCTTTTTGGACACCTTTGGTGTCCACCTTTCACCCAGCTCTCACCTGGGACTCCAAAAAGCTTGTAGCAAGGGCAATAACCACACTCTAGTAAAATAGTCTTGGCATTCTGATTAAATCAGGTTTAGTGTAACTGACAGGCTTCAAACCCATCAATGAGTTAGGGAAATGTCTATCCCAGCAAAGTTTTTCTTTGTGAAGATGGCAAATGACAACAATTTGTTCCAGTGATTAAGAAGGTGACTGAAGAAGGCACAATGGAGGGCTTAGAACTTGGTCAGACATCAAAGGTACCAAGGTCATCCATTGCATCCTGGGCCATCCCCAATCATCCTGACTTGTCTTGTCACTGGATTTCAATGACTCTAGAAGAGACAGTGAGGCTGACTACTTTGTGCCATTCTGCCTCACCTAAATTCAATCACTCATATGTCAAGACAAAAATAAAGGATGAACAACCATGGGAATTAGATGTTATTATTATTCCAGTTTTATAGATGAGGCAGGTGGAGAGAGGTTTAACAATTTGCCCAAGGTCGTCCAGTCTATAAGTGTATGAGGCTGGATATGAAATCTGATATTCCTGAACCCATGTCCAGTAATCTATCCTCTGTGCCATCTTGCTCCTTAAGGGCAGGGATAACTTCATTTTTGCTTTTGTAGCTCCCCTGGGTAGTACAATGCCTGGTTCATAATTGCTTTTAATAAATGTTTGTTTCTATAAGTTATCTGTTTTCTTTCATAACTTGATGTACATAGGAATATGTATTGTATGATAACACATGTACAACCTGTATCATATTATCTACCATCCTAGGGAAGGAGAGAACATGGGTAACAAAATGTCAGAAGTTATTATAAAAATTGTATTTATATATAAAATAAATAAAATACATACATTTGGACTCTGAAAAATAAGTTTTTTAATTAACAAAATTGATTATGGTTTTCTTTATATATAGCACATTCTCTTACTAGATTATAAACTTGTTGAGAAAAGAGTTAGAAAGAAAATATTTCATTTATTCATTCATTCATTCATTCAAGATTTTTAATAAGCATTTACCCACTATTTGCAAGTCTTATGTGATAAGGAAGCTACATGTATATATTCATAAGTAGTTATTGTTGTTGTTTAGTTGTTTCAGTTTTGTGTGACTGTAAACCCATTTGGGGTTTTCTTGGCGAAGATACCAGAGTAGTTTGCTATTTCCTTCTCCAGCTCATTTTACAGATGAGGAAACTGAGATCAACAGGGTTAAGTGACTTGTTTGGGGTCACACAGTTAATAAGTGTCTGAGGACAGAATTGGGCTCCAGAACTTGGATGTTAGAGCCTTGGATTTTTAGTTGTGGGAAGTCTTTTGCCTTTCTTTGCATCCTCAGGAATTAGCACAGTATTTTGTACATAGCAAGCACTAAATAAATATTTATTGCTTGGCTAGTTTGATGGACTTCACATCTACCCCAGGGCCAGTCCAACAACACTGTTCTAGCCAATTTTATCCTATGCCACCATAACCTTTCATTTCCCATGTCTCTTCTCCAAGTGGAATATTAGAAGATGGCAATATCATCACACAAATCCTTTGGGGGGGAAATGATGAGTAGATCAGACTACCTTATATTTCATCCCACAAGAAAATGTTTAAATGGTGAAGTAATTAGGTATATTAGATTCCCAGTGTTTTTCCTCCCATAATTCTGATAGAAGATAATCTTAATATTAAACATGTGACCCTACATGCAACTGAAATTCATTTAACTCAATATTTTAAATAATAAAACATTTTAATAATAATAAGGTAAACATAATAAAATTTTCAGAAATAGTTTCTTGTTCTATTTTGGAGGAACAAAGGGAAATAACTCCCCCTCTATATTTCAAACTATGTCTTTAATTACAGTGTAAATAAGTTGATCCTCTAAGTATTGACACTCTGTAATACTTAAGGAAGAATAAAAAGAAATAAAACCTCCTTTTTTTTAGGTCTATCTTCTTCTGGGGAAAAAATAGATTTTCTTTTTAAACAGCAACAGCAATAAATAACATGTTTGTGTTTTGCTCAGATCACTCCTTAGCAGACTTATGATTTCCTTGTAAAAGTCACTGCTTATGGAGGGGTTCCCCAAACTGAAATAGCCTGATTCCCTAACATTTGTTCAAAGTTGAGAATGGAATGGCAAGTGGCCACATTCTTCAGATTGTGTAATTGAGTGAAATCGGGAATTTAATCCCCTAGCAGATGACAAGTTCAAGGATGACCCTGTTTTAACAAAAGCCCAGTTGGAACACATAAAACCATCTGAATCTGAGTTTTCATGTGAAACTTTTTGGAGCAGCAGGATTAATGAATGTATGAGAATGTGTCCTTGGATTAGAATGCATTCCTGCAGAATGAGAGTAAGAAATATGAGAGATATTAGAAAGGAAACAAGTGCAGCATTGTTAATTTCTTGCTATGCAACTGAAGCACTTGAGGCAAAGGGCTCATATGTGACTTCAGTAGTGGCGAATTTTCTCACAATGCACCTGCATGGCCAAAGACACATGTAAACAGTTCATGATTCTGCTTAGAGACAGAAAAAAACTCATAAGCTACCATTAAAAGCCATTTAGTCCTATTCTAAACACTGAAAGGTTTGCCTTCTGGAACTAACAAGATCATAAACTTAATTTGACTCCCATTTTGAACCAGCCAAGTGCTCTAAAACAGAGTTATATAGGAATAATTTTAAAATAATAAACTTCAAAGAATTTCAGATACTTAAGAAAAAATAGTTTTTGGTTAAGCCAAGTAATTTGGTTGTAAGAAATTATAAATGAAGGTTAATGTTATATAGCTGGTATAGAAAAGAAACCTCTTCATTTTCCATGAATCAATCAGCATAGTTGATGGGAAACAAGCAATTTAGATTCCTTTTTTATCATAAAGACAAAACAAAATTCGATAAATGGTAAATTTTGGTGAGGTAAATGACCAAACAGTACAAGGGTTGAATGTACCATTTAGTTGTTCTATTGGGGATTTTCTTGGCTAAATATCACTCCAGTAATAAAAATGCAAATGTTTACACTCTGGGACAGCAATGCCCTAAAGAATAGAAAAAGAATTATAGTGAATAATTGGAAGACAACAGATACTGATATTTTCCCAGTGCTGTATTCTTCTTTCAGATCAGAAAATATCACACCTCACTATCCTGTGCTTCTGAATTACTTGGCCACCTAAAGATATGGGACCAGGAGCACTGGGTCACATTTTGCAAGTATAAATACTTTTTTATTTTATTATTATTTTAAAATAAATTTACTAATCCCTTTGAAGATCATCATAACTGAGCTTCTCATTTGGATTTTTGAAAAGAAAAACAATTCCTTGAAAATCTAGTTTGCTTTTTTTTTAATTTTATACATTATTTTATTTGGTCATTTTCCAACATTATTCCTTGGAAACAAAGATCATTTTCTTTTCCTCCCCGCCTCCCACCACCCCTCCCATAGCCAACATGCTATTCCACTAGGTATCACATGTGTCCTTGATTCGAACCTATTTCCATGTTGTTGGTATTTGCCTTTGGGTGTTCATTTAGAGTCTCTCCTTGCTTTTTAAAAGCAAGAAAACTTACACTTATAAATACTCATAGCAAAACATTCTGCTAGTAGCAGAATGCTAGAGAAAAATGGATGTGCATTAATTGAGAAATGTCTTAACACATTTTGGAGAGTAAATGAAAAGAATATTATTTTGACAAAATAACAAGAATTCAGGTAACACTGGAAATCTTTTATGAACTGACACCTGATGAAGTAAAAACAAATAAAATAACAGGAAATCAGTATACAAAGTAACTACTGCATACTATGTAACTACAATGATTGATCTTGCCCCAGGGAAAAGATGAAGAAATAGAAATATGCTTCTTTTCCTTGGAGAAGTGAGGGTCGATGGATGCAGAATGTTGGATATAGTGTTAGATGTGGGCACAGTATTAATTGACTTTGCTTAACTATGAATCATTTTTCTTTGTAATGAAGTCTGATTGTAAATGTAAAGTTAAAAGTGATTGTAATATAAATGGAACAATCTTTATATATCATTAAATATTTATAAAATTAGTAAAAAGATTTGTCTAGTTGATGTCATAATAAAATGCCTTTCCTTTTTTTAAAATATAATAGTACCTTTTGAACTTCTAAACACCTAAAAATTGTTATTGGGGGGAAGGGAGAGAAGTTATGGCCTTCTCTGGACTTAGGGCAGAAACACAGGTGGGGATGTTGATAAACTTATCCTGACTGCAGCTGCTCTTTGTGGTGATGGGAAAAAATCTGTTCTAGGGATTATGGGAATATATTGTAATTGTGCAGCCCAAACATGCATGACAGTTGAAAAATAAGGGACAGCCATATAATTTGAGGTTGCAATTGCAGGTTTTCTTGAATCTTGCACTCAAACACAATTCTTTGCTAAGTTATACTCTTCCTCATCAAGATGATTCCAGAGAATTCGCATTTAAGCTGTGCTGTAGAGGTTCAAATAGTAAATCATACTCTTCATTCCAACTGTGACTTTATAATGATTTGAATTATGCTGCAATCTTGTTCCTGACATTTTGAAATCATACATGAAGATCCCAACTTTTAGCCACCGAAGACATTTCATACCACAATATGATACGCATGGCTGGCATAAAGTAATACTATATCAACATTTTTCAAGCAGAAAGCAGTTGATGTATTTTTTCCCCCAAGGCAGATGTTTTCCAGATTTGCTATTGTCACTCATTAAGAGAGTAAGAAAGACTTACTTGTGTGAGTTATGATATGGTAAATATTGAATATGACATCTCACCCATAAAACACTATGGATTTCTCAGATAATTCATTTTCTTGCTTTAATTGTTTCAATATGACTCTTTTCCCTCTTTCAATTCATGATTGCTTTATTAGGTCTATAGAACAAAATGTAAGTAAATTGAGTAAATAAAGGCATATTATATTTTTTTAAAAGTCTGCCAATAAAACCCACATTGGGCACCTAATTATTGATCCCACAATGGGAAAATAATAATAAAGAAGGATATTTGTATGTATAGTATCTTCCAGAGTTGTGAGTCTTTTGATGCCTACTGTGGATTCCAATAATGCCTATATTTGGGAGGAATTCTGTGCTCTAGACTCATGTCATCCCATTTTTGAAAATAACTAGCAGTGGCTATTATCTCTGTTTTCTCCATGAGTGTAAGCTCAGTTTCTATAAACAGAGCACCTTGATAGCAAAACAAAAAGAATGAGGATGTGTAAAGTTGGAAGTGTGAGGATGTGGTTTACTACTAGAAACTTAGTCCAAGGCCTAGCTGGCCACTTTGGATTGTTATAAAAATATAATATAGAAAGGGGAAAATATCCAAATGCAGAAATGTATTTGTAGTAGCTCTTCATGTAAAGAAAAAACTGGAAACTAAGGGAGTGCTTATTACTTAAAGAATGCCTGAAAAAATTGCAGTAAATATAATTAATGGAATACTCTTGTGCAATAAGAAATGCTGAAAGGGATAGTACCAGATACACTTGGGAAGATTTGTATGAACTGATGCAGAGTGAAGTAAACAGCAACTAAGGATCAATTTATATTATAATGACACCATTATGAAGATAAATAATTGTTTATTGTAAAGATATAGTTGAAGGACTAAAGAATGCTGATCAATGCAATTCTGGTCAGTCATAATTCAAGTGGACAAATGATGAAATAGACTGATAATCTACTGACAGAAAGGGTTAGTCTCAGGGTACAAAATGGGACACATTTTTTTGGATGTGACCAATGTGGGAATTTGTTTTGCATAGCTATGCATATTTTTATAAGAGTTTTGTTTTTTGTTTTATAGTTCTTTTTTTGTAAACCCTTACCTTCTGTCTTGGAATCAATGTTGTGTATTGATTACAAGGCAGAAGAGTGGTAAGGGCTAGGCAATGGGTGTTAAGTGACTTGCACAGGGTCAGACAGCTGGGAAGTGCCTGAGGCCAGATTTGAACCTAGATCCTCCCATCTCTAGGCTTATCTTGCAGAATACTCAATCCACTGAGCTACCCAGCTACCTCCTATAGTTCTTTTTCAATGAGAGGAGAAAGGTGAGAGAGAGAAAAATAGATTTTTGTTTATTAAAAAATTAAATTTTAAAAAGTAATGTGACTTTGTAGTGCAAAATTTTATTCATTGACTTCAATAATATTTTAAAGCTAAAACACAATCCCTAAAACACATCTGTCTTAAGAGTAACATTCTTCAAGATAAGCAAGAGAGAATTTCATAACTGAATGTTATCATTTAATAAAGTATGTCATGTATTTTTCAAAAATATAGCAGGATTTTATCTTCCTTTCTCCTGTTTCTTCGAAGTTCTTAACTCACAGCATCTCTTGAAGAGGGAGAGGATCAGTTTCCTGTAACTACAACCAAAATCTCTTTTTTAGTAGCTCTAGGGGTCACTAGAGGGTGAAAGGAGATCCTATTTTCCCACAGAAGTTGAGCGCGCTCACTGTGTAGAGTTCACAGCTGGCCTTAAACTCAGGACAGACTGTGGATGCCAAATTCCAAATCTCCATGAAGTAGTAGGAGAGATACTACAAAGTTAACACATGAATATTCCAGGAGAGAAATAAAATTAAAACACAAGAATAACTATTGTCAAAACCTTTAAAGTGATTGCTTTTTTAAATATGACATCACTGAAACAATTGATTTAAAAATTATACTTTGACTATATATATGCAAGCATATATATATATATATATAATTGTATATGAAATTCTCCTTCATATCCCTTAGGTATAACAATTTTTAAAAATCCATTAGATTACTATGAACCTAAAATTAGAGATGGTTTTGGGTAGATTAGTATAAACCGATACTAAGATGCAACACTGATACTACAGTCCAAATGACATTAGGTGGCAGAGGGGGATAGAATATTGAACCTGGATCCAGACAGACCCAAGTTCAAAGAATACTTTTAGTTTTTTAACTCTGTGCAAGTCATTAACCTCTGAGCCTCAATTTCCACATCTGTAAAATGGAAATAATAATAGCATATACATAACAAGATTGTTATGAGACTCAAATGAGAAAATAACTAGCATTTAGAGAGCTTCAAATTTTACAAATCCCTTCACAAATTATCATCTCATTTTATCTTTACAATCTGTGAGAGGTAGGTGCTATTTTTAGCCCCAATTTATAGATGATAAAACTGAGGCAATGGTGAAGTGACTTGTCTAACATCAAACAGCTAATGCATGTTTGAGGATAGATTCAAATCTGTTCAAACTCCCAGCCCAAATTTCTGTCCAATGTACCATCTTGCTAAAATGAGATGATATATGCAAAGCACTGTCAAAATTAAAGTACTATATAAGTGCCGACTATCATTATTAGTATTAGCATTTAATTATTAGTATTATATCCATGAGGAAATGGTATAGCAAGAAGAGCTGTGAATCACTAATCTTACATAATAGGTTCAATCAGTGGCACAATGAAGAATGAATTACAGAAAACGAGATCTCCAAATTTGGAAACTTTATGTTTTTCATTCCTTCTCCCCTCTAAAATCAAAAATGCATTTCTCTATAAGGTAGCGGGTCGGTACTGTTGATTTGTCAATGACTGTAATGGTGCTGATGGAGAGAGGTTGCCTCTCCAGGGGAAAGGGCTTTTGTGGATGGAGATCAGTCCCTTGAAAGGGAGCCAGAATAAACTGATAGCTAGGACTGATTAGGGATCCCAGATGTCCCAGTTGACATTTCAAAGCAGATGGGCTGTTGGGGCCTGAATCAAGGGAAACTTCTGATCCTCTTCAAGGAGAATCCACAGTCCAGTCTATGCTGTGAGTCTTCTTTGCTTGATATTGAGGCATAAGGGGCTGGGGACATCTTCCTGTGCTGAAAAATTCTAGTGATGGAAAGAGGTATAAGCACCATAGAGAAGATGCCACATCTGGAATCTTCTGATACAACTCATTCATGCATTCAAGACAGAGTTATTCTGGCCCACATCTGATTGATTTTGGCAGCAATGTAATCTGAAAACCAGGGAGAAAGTGTCGGCTCTAGAACTGAAAAAGGACTGCTTGAATTAATCAGGCTTCCTGACCACCCAGGATGCTTCCAATGGATGAGAATTTTCCAATTTGGTAAAGGCAATGATGACTTCTTTTCAAAGAAATCTCAGCACAGCTGATGATGAAATGATGGTACTGTTCCATAGAATTTCAGCAGAAGAACCTTATGCCAGATTTCAATCTACTTATGGCAGATCTGGGATTCAAGTATTTGAATTGAATTGATCTTAGAGTGGAAGATGTTTTTAGGAGAATCGATGACATAATTTTCTTCTCTCATAATCTAGGCTTAAATTTCTGGTGCTTTTTCAAGAGTGGGATGAAGAGAAAGAAGAAAAATACTTGAAAGATTTGAGATTAATTGCATTTTTATGAGTACAAAATATAAGTAGTTGACTTTGATTTCATCTAGGTGACCAAATAACTGAGTTCTAGTCTTGCCTTAGACAATTAAATATATTTGTAACCATAGGCAAATCATTTAATATCTCTGATCCTTATGTTTCTTGTTTGCAAAATGGAAATAATAGCATCTCAATCTCACAAGGTTGTTGTAAGAGTAAAATGAGATTTAAAAAATTTTTAAACCTTTACTCTATTAGAATCAATACAAATTTTCCTCTCAAGGCAGAAGAATGGCAAGGGCTAAGAACTGGGATTTAGTGATTTATGTAGGGTCACTCCACTAGGCAGGACTGAGGCTACATTTGAACTCAGAATCATCCATCTCTAGACCTAGCTGTCTATCCACTGAGCCACCTAACTATGATATAGCATATAATATGCATATGTATTATGAAGATTAAAATTAACTCCCCATCCGTGACTATTTTTAGATCTAATCACCAAAAGTGTAAACATCTCACTTAGTCATTAAGTGGGAGGTCTGTGACCCATGTGTGCAATAGTGGGTGATGAATCAGAATTAAACTAACTGCCCCTGGGCAGTCTTAAAGTAAAGCTTCAACTGTGATTGGTAGACATTAGGGGAAATTAGGAGAAAACACAGGAAGTGATGCAAAAGAAGCATCTTTAAAAGGAGCTCTCACTTCCTATGAGGGAGAGTTCTTCATTCTTTAGAAATGGAGCCTGGAGACAATTCTTCATTCTTTGGAGTGAAGGCTGGACCCGAGACACTGTTCCTGGTGAGGCTGTTCTAAAATCTCTTCCTTTGAACTGACACATGGTGAGTGAAAAACTGACTCTTAACTGTGGAATTTTCCTGAAAAAACTAACCTCAGGAGAGACTTACCTTATCCTCTCTCTGATTTCTTATTTCACTCTTTCTACATTTTGTAAATAAATTGTAAATAAATCTCTTTGGAATAAATTAAAATTCCTGGTGACCACACTCTTAAATAAACCAGTCCAACCCTTTAAAAATTAACCTCTTTTCCCCCTTATAGTATATATTTATAAAACTGTACAAATCTTAAAGATCTACACAAATATTATCTATTGTTAGTTGTTTTTGAAAAAAGAAAATTTGTCTTCATTTAAGATGGCACTTTGAGCCATGTTGATAAAAAAAGAAAAATTATAAATTAGTCAGAGCTTGCCTTCAGCATCTTTCAACTTTCCCTTTAGATAGATAGATAAATGAGAGTGAGACAGTCAGAAACAGAGAAAGAAGAGAAAGGGGAAAACATTTATTGTCGTTGCTATTCAGTCATTTCAGTAGTGACTGACTTCATCTTCTCATTTGGAATTTTCTTGTCAAAGATAATGGAGTGGTTTGCCATTTCCTTCTCCAGGTTTTTTTTTTCAGATGGAAAAAGTGAGAAAAACAGGGTTAAGTGACTTGTCTAGGATAACACAGCTAATAAATATCTGAGGCTACTGAAGCTGAACTCAGATCTTCCTGACTCCAGGCTTGGTACTCTAGCCATGATACCACCTTGCTACCCTATAGAACATTTATTAAGTAGTCACAAAGTTTCAAAGTTTCAGCCTCTGTATTAAGTACTGGCGATACAAATATAAAATAGTAAAACAATATCCACTCTCAAAGAGTTTATACTCTTTTTGTTCATTTTAATTTTTTCTTTATTCCCAGTCCTTTTTTTAGGTTCATTGGTGAACCCTCTCTCTCTCTCTCTCTCTCTCTCTCTCTCTCTCTCTCTCTCTCTCTCTCTCTTGCTTTCTTTCTTTTTACTTTCTTTCTATCAAAATACCCTATTTTACATTCCAGTGGAGGAAGATTAAGCTTAAAGAGAAGCAAGCAATGATCATGGGGCAGTTGTATGATGTAGAGGAAAAATGAGGCCAAGTTGTTGCCATGATGAAAGTTCACCTACCAAAGCCATTGGTTACAAGAGAAGATTCTTGGGTTCCTATGGAAATCAGGACTACATGTAGAATTTAGTGTCTTCAAGCCCTGAGCTCTCCTTTTGTAGTACACTTGTACTTTTGGAACACCCCATAGTGTCAATTAAGTCAATCTTTTCCACCTCTTTTCTACTTCAAAATGTGCTCTCTCGCTATAATAAAGCACATAATAAACTTTCCACAAAAGGGTAGATATCTAACAAGAGTTTAATTGATCATTTCTACTAAAATTATTTGCAATTTAATAGAAAGCCACACCTTAATCCAAAAGAAGAATGGACTTAAAATGATAGGATTTCAATTATGTATCATTTTCTCATAAGAAAAGTAATGTAAAATAAAATGAGAAAATATTTCTAAAAGCCTTTTTAATCCTCATCGTGCTATATAAATGTCATAAATATTATTAGCAAGCTCATCTAGGATGCAACTTAATCAATTTACATGTAAGGAGAGGGTTATCATTAGGAACTTCTTACAACATTCTAGATTCTAAAACAGCCCATTTAATGAAGAATATATATATATATATATATGTCAATTGTATGCATCATTAGAGAGTTAGGAGGAATGGCTTGTAGTCCTGATTCCTATACCACCTAGTCATGAAAACAGATCTCAAAAGTCCCTTCATACCTTAGATTCTATGATTCAATGAATTTATTTTTCAATAATTGTCTCATACATCATAAATTTTCTTTCTTTTCCTGAAGTTTTACTTAATTAGCAGTAGAGACATGATGCAGAAAGTCATTTTTCCAAGTGAAAGATTAGCCAATGGCTTCACAATGGACTTCTTGACACCCACAATTTCCCCATCTGTAAGAATTTCAAATTCTCAATTTATGGGAGTGGGAGCTCCAAGAGTACCCAAAGGCAATTTGTTATCACATTTGCATATTTAATAAAGGATGGGACAGGATAGGATAAGATAGAATCCCTTATATACCTTATATAGTAAACCTTAAAGCCCTATATAATAATATAATATGATATAATATTGTGGGAGAGTGAATGCTGGTTCTCACCCAAAGAACTGCAGCTCAGACCCATTCATCTGAAGACACGAAAGTGTTCATTTAAGGATGTTACAATTAGTTTGAGCAGTATGGTGGAAATAGCCCAGGGTGGTGGAATGGTGCTACAGGGATAGAATTGCAGCTTCCCCCAAGGGGATTCGGGTTGCTGGATTTATTGAGGGTCTAGGGGATTTCCTCCTCCTATCCTTAGGATTTCTCTACCCTCCTTCGGTTTATTCCCCCTGTAGGAGTTCCAGGGACATTCCAGTCTGAAGTGAAGAAGGGTTCAGGAAGGAGTACAAAGATCCCCAGTGTACCTGTGCAATGTTCCCTCCTGTGTCTGGCTTAAGGTCATCTGTTTGGCCCTTCAAGATTACTTGGTTATCTTTTCTCAGTCTTGCAAGTTCCTATCAACTGGAAGAAAGTCATAAGATAGCTTAGGTGTTTCTCCCTTTGTCAGGCAAAATGTCAGACAAATCCTTATCAACTAAGAGAAGGGAAGAGGGTTGAAATTGACATTCTACTTGGAAATATCTGCTAAATAGTAAAAAGAATAAGATCTTAAAGTACCTTTTAAAAACGGAATCCAAAGCACTGTTGAAAGCAACATTTCTCGCAACCACATCAATATGACATGATGTAACTAACTACAGTGTATATTTTAGAGACAGGTAATAGTGTTCTCCCTTTTTTACAGCTGGAAAAAAAAAACTGAGACTGAATTCAAGCAATTTCCCCAAGATTCCAAAGCAAGTAAGTGTCTGAGTCAGGATTTAAACTCAGATATTCCTAATTCCAAGTGCCAACACTTGATCTCCTGTGCCACCTAATTTACTCTTAATGGAAAAGCAATGAATTTGGAATCAGATGACTCAGGTTCAGATGTGGGTTCTACTGGCAAGTCACTTAACCTTTTTTTTTTTTTTGGACTTCAGTTTTGTGATCTATAAAGTAAAGAGATAAATGTAAAAGATCTCTAAGGTTCTTCCTAGCCAAAGGTGTGCCAAAGATTTAACAACTGGCTGTCCAGAAAAGTAAATACAGACAAGATATGCTTTTAAGTTTAGTCTGCACTATTAATATTTTCCATCACTTTTTAAAGCCTATAAATCAGCCAAAAAATAAATCAGATCCTGATTTGTAGTATTTTCAGATTTCCAAGGTGTAAATACACTGAAAATGTGTAAAAATCAATTCTTACTATGAGGTTAGAGTGATCTCCAGCACACCCTTGCTCCTATGATCCTCATAAGACATTTATATAATACTTTCCAGAACTCAAAGACGACCATCTAGTCCAAATTGCACCTAACCAAGCAACCCCTCTACAACATTTCTTATAAGCTTAATAATGAAGACTTCCAGTAAGAGTGAGGCTCACACTTGTGGATGAAGCATCTCGCCTTTAGACAGCCCCATGGATAGGTAATATTTCCTTAGGTTTTGGCAGTTGGCATTTTAGCAGCTATAACTATTACCCCTTGTACCTAATTTTATTCTTGTGGCTAAGATTGAATCTAATTTCTCTACCACTTGCTAGGCCACCTAACAGTTGTAAACAATGACCATGACACAAAATCTTATCTTTTTATCATCATTTGGCAAGTTGCTCTCAGCTTTTTAACATCTCCTTGATGTTTCATCTTGTCAAAGCCTTCCCTAAAATGTCGTACCAGAACAGGACACAGCAAGGCAGAGGTTGGTTGGATGGGCAGAGTATGATTTCCAACATCTTGAATCTTGTGTCCTTCTTAATTTGTCTTAGGTTAGTATTGATTTCTTGGCTATCAATGTCACTCTGTTAACTCATATTGAGCTTGAAATCTTACTGAGATTGAAAACTTTCAAGGTGATTTTGTATGACATCTCATTCTATCCTTTTAATAAGGGAGGTTGAGTATCCCCATTTTTCAGGTGATAAAACTGATGTTCTCTTCACTAATGATACAACTGTCCCACAAATCTGAGGTTTCTAACTCCAAGAGCAAAATCACAAAGACAGAACAATGGAAATCTTCTCAAATTACTAAATATAAGAGTTCTCTATCACTCTAAAAACACATTTTTATCTAGGAGCCCCTTGCTTCCATCTGGCAAAGGACTGACAGAAAGGACTCCAAGATCCAAACTTTTACATGGTCATAAGGCACATGGCTCACACAAATTCCTAAAAGGAACCATATGGCTGCAGGTGCCATAATATCAGGTGAATGCTATAACTTTTAAGTTGTTGTGATATCTTGACAAGGCAATCCTTGGAAAAAAAGATTTTGCATGTTATATAGTGTAGATCCTTGGAAATTTTCCTGTTGATGTAGAAAGCCCTGTATGCCATTGATACTTGGCAAATGTGTCCAAATCCATTCTCTTAGGCTACGCTTTTTAGGACCTTCCTAAGTAAGACACTGGATATCACTAGAGACAATACAAGCCCTCAAAACAAGCCATCTGTGCACCTGCACCCAGCCCTCTGTTTTGGCAGCTCTCGTACACAGCACAGAAGCAGCTGTGCGAATTCCCACCCAACCCTACCACCCTGGTAGGAAATATTGATCCATATGTTAAAAGAAAAATGTGAGTGTTTATGAGAGAGAGAACCAAAAAGTCAGGATTAGTGGGAGCTTGACATAAAACTAATCCAGCTATTCCAATCACTTTACTTCAAGTACCAAAACATGACTGTCTTCCTCTAAAGTTAATAGATAGGCTATTATTGTTACCTTGGCACACATCTGATATGCAAAGATAAGTAGTAAAGATCAGGAGTCCTTCTCCCATGATCATGATATCCCAGATTAATTTCTCAATTCATGTCTTGTCACCATATCCTCTGAAGAAGTGGTTTTTGCCATTTTTTTCCCTTAAAGACTTTTCTCAGATGTCTCCATCCATAAAAACCTAGAAGTATCTTTCCAAAACATTCCCTTTTCTCTACTTTGAATTGCTAGTTTTTGGTAAAGAATTCACGCCTGGAAGTCAAGAGACATGGCTTCTTGTCTAGGTGCTGCCACAAATTGTGTGACCCAGGATGAGTCACTTAAAATCTAGATTTAGAGATATCTAGGTGGTACCATTGATAGACCTGAGTTTAAGTATTGTTTCAGACACTTAATAATTGTATGATGTTTGGCAAGTCACTAAACTTCTGTCTGCTTCACTTTCCTCAACTATAAAACAGAGAAAAATAATAGCAACTACATTTCAGGATTGTGGTAAGGATCAAATGAGATAATATTTTAAAAGTATTTAGCACAGTAGATGATATTTAAGTTTGTTTCTTTCCTCTAGAATTCAATTTTTCTTTCATTTGTAAAATAAGGCGACATAAATGGAGTCAACCTAGATGATGTCTAATTTAACTTCCAGTTCTAAAATCCCAGAAGATACAATGGGAGCTAAAATCTTTGTATTTTCCAAATTGTCATTTTTTAATGTTTTTTATTTCTACTTTTCCTTGAGGCAGATATTGTACAGTGACTCAGCACATTCTCTTCAGAGTAAGTACTAAATGGTAAATAGACTTGATAAAGAATGGGAAGTGCTGAGGTCATTTTCTTAAATATAACTTCTTTTAGGATAATTTAATTATTTAATCTACTTATGAATAATAGCTTACATTGATATGGAATTTGAAAGTTATAAATATTTTACACATTTGATCTTGTTTGATCCTCTCAAACAATTCTGTAAAGTAGGCATTGCAATTATCAAGCTTTCTTTTTTACAGATGAAGTGGCTAAGGCCCAGAAAGATTAAGTGATGATGAAAGTTACATTATGAGCTAAGTGTCACAGCCAGGGCTCCAAGTCCATCATTTATCCATTATACTGAGCTGAGAGGTGTGATTATAAACAAAGATTTTTCCATGTTGTCAACTTTTCATTTATTTATTTTTGAAGTGTTTCAGGGTTGAGCATATGCCTCATATGGACTGTTTGCAGATAAAGCTACTGATAGCAAAATTTGAGTAAAAATAAAATCATGTGGTGTTTCATGTTACTAACCCTGGAACAAAGTTAAAAATAGACTTCTGGAAAGTTCTAGAATCTGTACTGGCTATTGATGCTGGTCAACAGTTTAAGCTCTTAGTTCTCCCCAAGACTGAATAATTGAATGTCATGATGAAGATGATGATTTGTAATGCTAAAAAGAGTCTCTGCCACAGGCTCCATATGCAAACAGAAGAGGAAGGAAGGAAGGAAGGAAGGAAGGAAGGAAGGAAGGAAGGAAGGAAGGAAGGAAGGAAGGAAGGAAGGAAGGAAGGAAGGAAGGGAGGAAGGAAGGGAGGAAGGAAGGAAGGGAGGAAGGAAGGGAGGAAGGAAGGAAGGGAGGGAGGGTGGGAGGGAGGAGGGAAGGAAGGAAGGAACAGGGCAAGGAAATCAGGGAGGAAAAGGGGGAAAAGGAAAGAAGAGCAAAGGCAATATCTAAAGTTATATTTTATATAATCACTTAGCACATAGAAATAATATATGAATAATAATATAAATACATATCAAGACATAGGCAATATATCTTTAAAACTACTGTTTTAAATGTTATACTTCATCATGTGGCAATGTTTGTTTGGCAAGTTCAAATGAGGAATGGAAGAATAGAAATAGAAGACATTTTATCTCTGGGGTTCTATCTTTAAATTTATCATTGAAAAGATCACAAAAACCACTAAAATACCACCATCAATGTTTTAAAATACGGACTATTTCTCTACTTCTATACTTTCAGCTGATTCTATAACTATTGAATTTCAGAGGATAGTTTAGCACCTAACATCCAAGCTTTTTATATAGCAATGTGGGAAGGGAATTCCCCTCCCCATTATGTCTCTTTGTTTGACATAATCAACCAGGGACATGGTAAAGGATCTCTTTACCATTGAGATGCACAAGTATAGAGAAACCCTCAGAGGAAGGAAGTTGAAACCAACAAGACAGGAAACTGTCCCACAGGAATTGCCCCCCAGAGTGGTGCCAAGCAAGTTAAAGAACTGTGATTAGTTCCTGAGATGTGTTACGGGAGAGCTACTGGGTGGAGAAAATTGCTCATGAGGTGAGACCAAGGCACTGCTCACTCACTCTCACTCTTCTGGCTGGAGTTTGGAAACTGAAGGAATCCCTGACAGTGGTGAGCTTCAATTCATCAAATGGCAAATACGGTAGTGAGCTAATCAACTCTCTACCTCTTTCCTAAATTTCCCTCTCTTTACTATCACTACTTTGATATAATAAAGCTACTAAAGCTACTAGCAACCTCCTGATTTAATTTTAATTATTACAGCAGTGATGGTGAACCTACGGAATGTGTGCCAAACATGGCAATGCAGAGCCCTCTCTATGGGCTCTTACACCTTCAGTTGTCCACCAGAATTTGTTAGTATAAAACCAGAGGTACTGGGGCAGAGCAGTTCTCCTCCCCCTCTCCATGCACCTAAGGACATTCCTCACTTCCCCCACCCCATTACCCATCAACCAATGGGAGCCCTTCCTCCCTCTCTTGTCTGGAGTAAGGGAGGGCTGGGGGCAAAAGTGGGGATGGGCACAGCACTTGGTCTGTGGGGTGGAGTTGGGGCTTGGCACTCTGTCTCTAAAACAAAACATTTACCATCACTGTTATATATATGCATGCATTATATTATTATATAGAGTAAATATATGCATGTGTATATGCTACATGTGGGATCTAGAAACAACATGGATATAATGAAAACTCCTGCTTGTGTAGGTGTTTGCAACCTACTTACTCAAAGGGTCTGACTCGTTCTCTCTCTTGTTCTCCCTGCTCCCACATTAGCGGGTTTAAGTTTCCACAGACAAGCCATCATCTGATTACCTTTAAATTCTCCCCAGGTCCTAGGTTTAAGTCTATTAAGGGGAAATACACTTTTTCTATTCCAGCTCTTGATTCCTCTGCCAATTTGCTTCTATCTACACAAGTAGCCTGTTGCAAGGTAGCAGATCCATATGGTATATGATACTTACATAGCCAGCCATTTACAATGACACTTTTAGATATTATTCATAACCATTTAATTAACATTAATTTATTATTTGTTGAAATTATTGTATATAATAATTATATTATTAAATATATTACATGTTATATAAATAATTACAAATTAATGATTTTCTAATTAACATTAGCAAAAGAAATAGTAATATTATAGGTGATAATATATTAAAGAAGTATATAAATAATAAAATATACCATAATGCACATATAAAGCACTGTCCTCCAATGTATTCAATAGTGATGATGAAGCATGGGTCCACACTTTTTATTTTCTAAACTCTTACCTTCTGGGGGCAGCAAGGTGGCTCAGTGGATTGAGAGTCAGACATAGAGATGGGAGATCCTGGGTTCAGATTTTACCTCAGACACTTTCTGGCTATATGACTTGCCCAATCATATTGCCTAGCCTTTACCCCCCTCTTCTGCCTTGAAACCAATACACACTATTAATTCTAAGACAGAAAGTAAGGGTTCAAAAAAACCCCTACCTCTTACATTCTTTCTTAGAATCAATACTAAATATCAATTCCACAGCAAAAGAGTAGTAAGGGCTAGGCAATGATTGGAGTTGTTAGGATGTGTCTGAAGCCATATTTGAACCCAGGATTTCCCATCTCCAGGCCCCCATCAGCACATATTTACAAGAACTTGACAGGGAAGTATAGGAGAGAGGAATATGCACGTTTTAGGGTTGCTCGCTGCTCTGAATTGCAGGTTTCAATGATATTGATCCATTCAGGAACATCTCTTCCCCCACAAAAGTGCCTCTCTGTTCACTGTTTAACTGGAGATTCTCACCACTCAGAAAGAGAAAACTCTCTTCTCTTCTTGAAAATAGCCTTTATGTATCCTTTCAATTAACCATCTCCCCTAAAGTGGTATTACAACAACGGCTTGGTGAATAAAATGAGGCACTGAGTAAAATGTTTGTTACTTGAACTCATTTGTTAGGTTGTTTGGTTGTTGTTGTTTAAACCAAATAGCAATTCTAGCAATTCATTGTCCAATCAGCATGGGACACAGTAATATTGCTATAAATTTTGGGGAGTAAGCAGCCCTCATGAAAAGTTTCACCTTTCTCCAGCCCTAGGTGGCGCTGAAGGGCAATAGGTCTAACTGGGGCTCTTGGCCATTAAAGCCAATTCTTTCTCTCCAACTAATGATGAAACATATGAACCCCCTGACTTAGTGACTCATTCTTAACTTAGTCTCTACTCAAACAATGATGATTTTCACCATCAAATCAATAGTTTCATTTTCATCAAATTAGTTTCCAATGTTTGCATGATTTCTAATTTTGTTTCGTTTTATTGATAACTCTGGAGCAGGTAGGTGGCACAGTAGGGTACCGGGCTTGGACTCTTCAGGATTTCAAATCTGGTCTTAGACACTTAATTGCTGTACAATCATGCACAAATCACTAACCCTTTTTTCTCCTCAATTTTCTTACCTGTAAAATGACCTGGAAAAGGAAATGACATCCCACTCCAGTGTATTTTCCAAGAAAACCCCCAAAATGAGGTGATGAAACATCAGGTATGACTGAAATAACTGACAACATCACCTTCTCTAATGATAAAATTTTATTTATATACATATGTATGCAAATTATCATATTTGTACCTCTGAAGGCTGTTCTCTTGAAACTTTGTTTCTTTAAACTTAAATTTTTCTAGGTTTTTAATAAACAAAATATATCTGCCTATTTATTACATTAAATAATTTAATAATAAATAGTGAATTAATTTTATTTTAAAGTTTAAATTTAAAACATTTTAAATCATAAATTTAATACCTTAAATTCATATCATGTATCATAATCACATATAACTGAGTCATCCTTCTTTGTTTTGACAGAGATCTGAGTTCTTAGAAATAAAAGATCATCTTCTTTACATATTTGTACATCTGAAAGCCATTCCACTACCCTGCTAAATACTCTCATCACCCCAAGCAAAGACTAATGTAATAGCCTGCTAATTGGTCTCACTGCATCAAGGCTCTTCTCACTGCAGTACACCTTCCTCTTAGCAACCCACATTATTTTCTGAGAGTATAATTCTTACCCAAATCACAACCCCCCATTCATTAAACTCCAATGACTCCATATTCCCTCAGAAATAAAATGTCCCTTCTTTGACATTTAAATCTTTTCATAAGCTCATTCGATCCTACCTTTTTATTCTTCTTACACCCTATTATTCTCTGCATATGCTGAGATCCAATCACTCTGGTCTTCTTGCTGTGTGTCACAGAAGATGACTAGTCTCCTGACTTGAGGAATTTTCATGATCATCTGCCTCCTCCATACCTAGTGTCTAGTGTTCTTCCTCCATATCGCTACCTCTTGGCTTCCTTCAAGTTCTGGATAAAATTGAGGGATGGGTTTTGTTTTATTTTATTCTTTGTATGCCTGGACTTTACACAGTTCCTGGTATATAACATGTACTTAATATGTGCTTGTTGACTTCTTGATTTCAATAATGCTTGTAGAGATTTTAAGCCCTGTGAAATTCCCTAACTTTTTCCCAAATGTAAAATCTGGCCACTTGAACATATACTAAGCACTATTGTAGAACCTTAGGCTAATAAACCCCCAAATTTGGAAAGAATTTGGAAGCTATCTAGACTAATTTATATCCCTTTGCAACATTCTCAGCATGTGGACTTCTACTCTGTCTGAAAACCTTAATTGAGGATGAAAACAAAATATATTTAATTCCTTCCTCTTCCATATAAAAATGTTTAGGACAGTTATTATAATATTTTGTAACTTTTCTCTTCTTCAGGATAAGAATATCTAGTTCCTTCGCCTAAAAAATATATAGCATAGTCTCTGGGTTTCCCAATATCCCTGTCATCCTCTTATGAAACCACTGAAGTTTGTCAAAATCCTTTTGACTTTGAAGAGTGTCTAACAAATACATTCTCACTATCCTTTTACTTCAAGTTGTCTTCAACCAATGAAAATCATTCCTCAATATACTAAATGTATTCTTACCAGAACAGATTATAATTGGACTACAACCTTCCTCATTCTGAACATTATAACTCTCTTGAATGCGATTGAAGTTTGAATAACATTTTGGACTGCCTTATCACAATACTGACTCAAATTAAATTTGCAATCCATTAATCACCATTAATTTTTGTTTAGCCATCTCTTTCTTAACTTCCAATTTTTGTTGATGATTCCACCATCTTCCCAGTCACCGAACTTTAGCATGTCAGTGTTATCTTAATCATTCATATCCAATCAGTTGTCAGATCTAATCATCCTACTTCAACAATATTTCTTATATCTATTCCTCTCCTCTCTGTATTCTATACTGTCTCTGTCCTCCAATCTCTTCTTCACACATTTGACAAACATATTTTTTAAACTTAATTAGTAAAATGTACTTCCAAGTATCTCAGCCCCTCCCTTACCTCCTTGCACCATGGAAGGAATCATCCTGCAAACATGTCAATATAGATTAGATATTTTGTGTTTCCATTTTTCAATTCATTCTCTGGAGGCAAACATTCACAAGTTATACTTCAAATATTAAATCTGTATCGGTTCCCAAGATTCAAAATGATATTCTTAAAAAACAGATATGAGTCTAACCTCCACCCCAAAATGCTCAAGTGACTCCTAATGATCAATGATAAAATCCAAAACTCTCAGCTTGAAATTGTAAAACCTTCCCACTCTGATTTGCAGGTACTGTGGTAGTCATATATATAGTATACCTCTTCATGAAATTTCTGACCCAGTCTAACATTCCTGCTAACTGTTTCTACTCCTCAGCATTCCGTTTTCTACCTCTCTTGCTTTGTACAAATAGTCCTCCCTGTCTGGGATATATTACTTCCTCTTCTCTACCTCACAGAATCTCACATTCCCTTCAAAACTCAACACAATCCTTCTTAAAGGAGGTCTTTCCTCATGCTTTAGTTATCAACAGTCCCTTCCTATTAAAATTACTCTTTACACATAAAAGAAGAAAGGGAAGAACTGGCCAGTGAGGGTCAATCTCTCAATAATACTAAGATTTGTCTTCTGGAGTTTTTTATTTAAATTGTTCAGTCATTTTGCAATCAAGTCTGACTCTTCATGACCCCATTTTAGGGTTTTCTTGGCAAAAATATTGGTTTGTCAATTCCTTCTCCAGCTCATTGCACATGAGGAAACCAGATAAACAGGGTTAAGTGACTTGCCCAAGGTTACACAGCCAGTAAATGTTTGAAATCAGATTTGAACTCAGGTATTACTGACTCCATTGCACCACCTAGCTGTCCCTTGTTTTTATCATGGTTAACTACTATTCCAGAATTTAGATTTAATTGTCCATGGAAACATAAAATATGACTATCATTTTATTGTTGTTGTTCTTGATACTACAGTTCTCTTAATGCAGCCTACTGTTTTTCTTTTTCCATTGGTACTAGTAAATTGTTGACTCATTTTCAGAATGAAATCTTCAAAGCTTTCTTCACATAGGCTTCTCTAAATGTATCCTCCACCCTAGAACTGTGGAATTAATTTACTTTTAATCCTATACACAATTTTTATTTAATTTAATTAATTTTTGTTAAATTAATCCTGATATTCTCACCTACTGAAATCTTTTTGGAACCCAGTTGAGCCATCCAACCAACCTTCAAGTTATCCTAAATATTTGATAAGTGTTCCATCTACTCCTTCATTAAACTGACTGAAAACATTTTTTGAGCAGAAGAGGAAATGAGACAAAATGCTATGATAAATCACTAGAGATCTTCATCCAGCTTAATCAGTCCCTTTATCAAAACTCTTTAGGTCTGACTTGTCATCCAATCCTTTGTTCTCATCTTCATCTTGTCCACACAGATATCAGGAAATATTATAATATTTTAAATCAAGTCTTTTTTTTTCCAATTCTTCATTGGAATTGTCATTCTTCACTCTACCTCCAAAAACCTACACACACACACACACACACACACACACACACACACACACACACACACACACACTGTTATGGAACCTAATCATCACACACCATTCTGGGTTCCACATTTTAGAAGAAGGGCATAACAAGGGTATACTGGAACCAGTATGAAATGGCTTTTTAGAACTTTGAAATTTTCTTATATTTTTTAATCCCTTGCTTTCTATCTTAGAATTGATACTAAGTATCAGTTCCAGGGCACAAGTGGGAAAGTGGGCAATTGGGCTTAAGTGCCTTGCCCAGGGTTACACAGTTAAGGTAATGTCTGAGACTACATTTGAGTCTACATCCTCCTGACTTCAGACCAAGCTCTCTATCCACTTAGCCACCTTACTGCCCCAGAAGCAATAAATTTTCAGGGTAAGCATTTGCACTCCAGAAATAGACAAATGCTACAAATTAAGGCTTCAATTAGTATTTTGTTGATAGCCTAAACTTAATAATGTGATGGAGTAAATATTAATAATGCTTTATTCAAGAAGATCGGACTACAACTAATATAGGGAAGTTATGAGATGAAAAATTCAAGTGAAAATAAACAAACATTTCTTTGGCCTTTGGAAATATTAAAAGTAAAGTAGGCTACCTAAGATCATATTCGATTCTCTAACATTGGAGATATTGAAGAAGAATTTGGGTCACCAATAAATCCCTTTTGAAATCACATGGTATTTAAAAAATAATCCCACATCATTCTCACCTTGTCACCCATCCTTGGCCTTGATGGGTATATTCATTCCAAAATTCCTTTCTTTTCTCCCAGCCTATCAACTCTATTCTCCACTCATTGTCTTCTCTATCCATCCTCAGATAAGTCATATGGAAAAGCAGACCAAGTTCTGGGCTTAGAGTGAAAAACATCTACATTCAAAACCTGCCTTCAATATTTACTGACTGTAACCAGAAACAAGTCATTTGTCGTCTTTGAGACTCAATTTTTTTCTGCTGTAGCAGGAGGGTGATACCCAGAGTTTGTACTATATTTGTCTGTTGTAACACTCAAATGAAAAGAGAAAAATCAAACACTTTTCCCACTATAAAGCTCTCACTAAATGTCACCTATTATTTCTGATTTAAGATCAGATTCTTTACTAATGCCCTCTCTTTCACCTATGAATCCCTTCCACTCTTGAATTCCTATAGGGCCATACAAATACCCTTTAACATTATGCTACTCCTTCCACCAGTTTCTTCTCTGACTCACAAGAAGACAAATGTATATGGGGAAAATCTTGAAACAATTTTCAATACAAATTTGTGGTACCTATCTTCCACTGGACTTGAAGGCATGGCAATGGCTAATAATTGGCAATTCCTTTTTTTTAAATGTTGACATTCCCCACAATGTTTATTCAAAATCTTTCCTTCTCATACCTTTCATTCTAGGCCTTCACCTTTCACTTTGGAGAGGTTGGGAAAGGAGTATTGTGTTTATCCCTATTTTGCAGTTGATGATGTTGAAAGAAGGGTTAATATGCCTATTAAGTATTTGAGGCTGAGATCTGAATTCAAGTCTTCCTTACTTTAGACCTGGTGCTCTATTCACTATGCCACCTGGCTGCCTTTAAGTGGAGAGCAGTTTCTCTTACCATACAACTGGCTTAGAATATAAGCTCCTTGAGGGCAAAGTCTATACCTCTCTTCCCATTCCTAGCACTTACCATGGTGCCCATTTCATAGTAGGCACTTAATAAATGCTTATGGAGTGACTCCACTTACTCTCTTGATGAGAAGAATGAAATCTTCTCCATTAATCCAACTCCTCTAAACCTGTTGGTACCCTTAACTGTCTTCCATCTTTCACTCCAGCCATAGAGGAAAAAGTAACCTTCCTCTCTGCC
The DNA here is from genome assembly GCF_027887165.1 of Monodelphis domestica. NCBI lineage: Eukaryota > Metazoa > Chordata > Mammalia > Didelphimorphia > Didelphidae > Monodelphis > Monodelphis domestica. The sequence continues at coordinate 322,926,936 of NC_077229.1, read as the reverse complement.
AAAACTAAGCTCTCTATCTTCATATCATCCAAAACCTATCTACTCCATTAACTAGTCCTTGAATTCTTTTTATTTTTTTTAAATCTTTACCTCCTGTCTTAAAATCAAGATTGGTTCCTAGGCAGAATCTCAGTAAGGGTTAGGCAAGTGAGGTTAAATGATTTGCCCAAGGTCACAAGTTATGAAGTATCAGAAGCCTGATTTGAGTCCAACACCTTCCACTTATAGGTCTGTCTCTCTATGTTACCTAGTTACCAAGCTGCCCTTTCTTTCATTCTTATGAATATTCAATCTCAGTATCTCTATTGGAGTCCCCAATCCAAAAAAAAAAAAAGCTGGCATCTATAAAGTATTTTAATACATTGCCAAACAAGGTAAACCATGGTTCCAGAGCTAATATGTCCTGTTTCCAAGGGCTGACCATCACATGCCCTGCTCTAAAATTCTGTCTCAGTCAATTACCTATCATTGCTTTATGAAACTCCTCATTAGTCCCAAAGGAGCTTGCATGCACATACGCAGTTTCTTCATCCAGAAATTCCCTGTGTCAAGAAAATCTCAGAAGTTTACTAAAAATAAAATATAAGCTTCTATATTTGGGTCACAAAAACCACTTCACAAATTCAGTATGATGTGTACGTATGTATGTGTGTGGTGTTGGAAGAAGGCTTGGATGTCTGGGGAAAAAAACAAGGTTTTTGTAGTGGACTACAAGTTTAATGGCAGTTGACAGTGCTGAATTTCACAAAGATAATGTGATCTTAGGTTACTTTAAAAGAAGCACAGTGGCTACTCCTTAGGAGATGATAGTCCTGCCTTTCTCTGTCCTGGTGGAATCACATCTGGAGTACTGTTTAGTTCAAGTCACTATGTTCCAGTAAGGATATTGGAGAGCTGAAAATTTTCTCTAAAAAGGATGAATAGCATAAGGTCATGCTTTAGTAGGATAGGTTGAAGGAATGAAAATTGTTAACCAGAAAAAGAGAAGACATCACCAAGATAAGATTTTGGTATTAAGCTTATCTTGAAGGATTTTGCTGTTTTTATGAGTTGAAAAAGTAAAGCATCTCATGATAAATGAAGTAAAAAAGCAAAGAAGTGTTAAACATTATAAAATACAATGACATTGGAACAGCAACTCTGTCTCCAACTATTTGAAGAGAGATTAGATTTATTCTTTTTGGTCCTGGAGAGCAGAACTAAAAGCAATGAGTAGATTGATAAAAGGGAATATTTAGGCTTAATGAAAAATCAAAACAAAGCAAAAAAATGCTAATGATTATAACTATCATAAAGTAGAATGTATTCGCTGGGGATAAGTGGGTTGTCCTTCCTTAGATGACTTCAGGAAAAGACTAAATGTGGGCAACTAGGTGACACAATGGATAGGAAACCAGGCCTGGAGATTAGAGATCCTGGGTTCAAATCTATCTTCAGTACTACATAGCAATGTGACCCTGGACATATCACTTAACCAACTGACTAGCCCTTACTACTCTTCTGCTTTAGAACCCATATTTAGTATTTCTTTTATGATATAAGGTAAGTAAGACTTTAAAAAAAATAGCCAAATGGCCATTTATCTAGGATGTTGTAGAATAGATTCTTGTTCAGATCCAAGATGGCTTCTAAGATCCACTAAACTCTGAAACTATATATGTTAGAGATACAAAGACAAGAGCAACATAATCCCTCCTCTCAAGAAACTACTATTCTGATTTGAGAGACAAATTTATCAGCATATGCAAAACTGATACAAAAGAAATAGGAGTGTAGTGTAGGAAGAGAGATGGTTCTTCTTACTCAATCCAGGTGATACATACACAGAAAGCAGAGTTAACAGTAGTTTCAAACTCTCAATGTATTAAGTGAGGTACAAAGATATAGAGATATAGATAGTAAAAGAGAGAAATGTAGAAAGGAAGTAGAAAGTATTGCCTAGCTAGATACTCTATAATTTCTGTCTGATGAAGTCTAGTTCACCACCTGGGAAGGGCTCTGAAGTCTCGGTCTCCATGTGGAGTCATGGTAGTCTCTTAAACCAGGAGTCCCAATGGTCTTGCTGTCTTCAGCCAGGGTTCCACCAACACAGCCTCCTCTGGGAAAGGAAGGTCTCTCTGGAACCAATCTCTCCAGAAGCCAGGAAAGGAAGGCAAGTGGCTTCAAACTCTCTTACTTAGTGCCAAGTAGAGGTACTTTAAGTTCTTGATTTGATTAGCTAAAAATAGGCAAAGGAAAAGTTAATCTTATCTTCACAATAGTCAATATTGGTTAATAAACATGTATTAAATGTCTACTAGGTGCTAAGTGCTGGGAGATACAAATAAGAAAAGGACAGTTCTTGTCATCTAGAAGCTTACAATCTAACCTGAGAAGGCAGTACATAAAAACAAGTTGAAAAGTATTTGAGAGGGATCAAGGTGCTTTGAGGATATTCTGTCCAGGAGCACAATATTCATAGAGTAAAAATCAAGCAGAGCAGAAGATGGGCACTTAGTAAATGAAGTCGGGGGTGAATCTGAGACCTTTATAAAGGAGGCCTTGGGATGACTTCATTGTCCTGACCTCCAGCTCTCCAATAGGAGGGGAAAGGCAATTTGAGGGTATGGAGAAGGTGTTGAGTATCAAAGCTGATTTATCACCAAGATAAGATTTCAGGGGATGAGATAATTCTTGAGGAAGTTGCTCTTTTCAGGAACTGAAACCAAGTAAAGCATCTAATGGTATAGGAAGTAAAAAAGCAAAGATTTGTTAATCATAATGAGATGTAAAGAAACTTCTGGTGACATTTGTAATGGAGGAATTAGTTGATGGTAAAAAGGATAGAGGAAGAATGGATATCTTCCCCCTCAAAGCAGGGTCTAGGAAATGCAGCTGGTATTTGAAGATGGCCCAGAGAGAGGAGAGAAGGAGTGAGTAGTTTCCCCCTTCACCCTTCCCTCCTCAGCTATGGCTGCTTCCCTAAACTGGCTCTCGAATTCCTCCACTACTATAGCCTAAAGGTTTCTTCCCAGGAAGATTACTCTCCCCCTCAAGCTGGCCCACTCACACTTGTGTCACTTTGGGGAAAAGACAACAACTTTATTTTAAACTAAGTCAGCTAGGGTAACACAAAGAAATGGCTGGCAGGAAGGAAATTGGTAAGGAAAGCAGGGGGAGGTATCCCTACTCTACCCCTTTTCCCTCCTTCCTTGAGTTGGGGAACCCAGGACTTGGCAGCCTTGGGCCCCCTAAGAGAGTTAGGCTTGACTTGCCCTGGTCTTGGCCCAACTGGCACAGTTCAGACCCAGGCACCAGGAGCTGTGAGATAAGTTTGACAGAGGCTCAATGTCTTCTTCAGCTGTCTCTTCATTTGGGAATTGGTAGGGGGAAAGATGTCCTATCACCAGGAGAGGAAAAGGAGAAAGTCTTGACCAGCCCTCTCTCCTAGGCTTCTCAAGACTGAGAAAGAGCTAACTGAAATCTAAATCAGAATCTTCTGGCTTCTCTCAATTCCAGACCTCCTTGGGCCCCTCCCCATTGAGGAAAAAAGATTCAGCAGCCCCTTCAGCCTGCCACTCTTCCTTGAGTGCAAAAACCTCTGCCACAATCTTCCATTTTCCTGTTGTTAGAATGGTGCTACTGTGAGCCTATGCAACTTACCTTCTCTATTCTAATGTATCTGTGTTACTTATTGTGCCCACCTAACCTCCCCCCTCCCAAAATAATAAATCTTATCCTAATCTATCTATTTGCTAATCTAAGGTCCTCTCTTATGCTAAAGGCTGAGTCATAGGAAGGATCATCACATTCCTACAATGTTTATTTATGAAAGTTTATATAAAGTTGTGTAGTTATGGTTATTGTTATTTTCCATTTTAAATTGTATTTATTCAATATTAATATTAATTATATGTTAAATATATATTATAAATAATTGATATTAATAAATAAACAATAAAATTCCTATTAATAATAAAATTTATTTATTATTTGCCTTTTTATTTTGATTTGTCAATCCAAATTGACAAGTTATTATTGAGAATTACTTATTAAGGTAAGCCTACTGGTGGGATCTTGTGAGCTATAATTTTAGGAGGAGAAACCCCCAGAATACCACTGAACTTGGAGATGGAGGTAGTAGTTATACTCCCCTCTCAACTCTTCTTCTCCTAAGGAGTTAGAGAGCAGTAGACATCATCCCTGGAGTGAGAGCTAAAAAAACAAGTAACTTTGGAGGAGAAAATATTTAAAATGATGGTGATGGGGTGGAGGCTAGGGTTCATGCCTTTAAGCTGAGACTTTAAGGAATTCAGGGATTCTAAGAGATGAGGGTAAAAAGAAACTGGAAAGACCTCCAGGAATTGATGCAGAGTGAAAGAAGCAGAACCAGGAGAACATTGTGCACAGAGACTGATACACTGTGACACAATCAAACTTAATGGACTTCTCTACTAGCAGCAATGCAATGATCCAGGACAATACAAAGGAACTTATGAGAAAGAACACTATCCACCTCCAGAGAAAGAACTGTGGGAACAGAAATGCAGAAGAAAAATATGATCTGTCCTGTAGTTTAATGGGGATATGACTGGGGAATTGCTCTATTGCAAATATGAATAACACGGAAATGGGTTTTGAATAATGTTACATATATAAACCAGTGGAATTGCTTGTCAGCTCCAGGGGTGGGAGGGAGAAAAATGGGGGTCAGGGTGGAGGTGCATCATGAATCATGTAACCATGGAAAAATATTCTAAATTTAAAAAACAAAAAGGGAAGAAGAAGAGACAGCACTCCAGGCCTAGGGAATAGCATGGTTATGGGAGTTAGATTCTCATAAAGGTGAGGAACAGCAAAGAATGTCTGGGCCATGGAGTAAAAGAGAAGAGGTAACAAGATATGCAGGTAATAAGGCTGAAGAGGTATGGCAGGGTGAGGGTTGGAAAGAACTGTGAATTTTAGAGGAATTTACATTTGCTTCTGGAGATGTCCCTAGAATTTAAACTCCAAGGAACCACTGGAATTTACCAAGTAGGAGGGTGACATATTCAGACCTGGGTACAGGGTCACATAGCTATTTACTGTCTAGACTGGATTTGAACTCAGGTCTTCTTGACTCCAAGTCTAGTGCTCTATTTACTGTGCCATTTGGCTGATTTTTTTAACAAGAACAACAAATCAATGCTGATTGATCACCAAGATGATGAGATTTCAAGTGAAAAGCTTATCCTGGAGGAATTTAATGCTTTCAGGAATGGAGATATTAAATATGAGTTAGAAAATCTTCATTGGTGACAAGTAATTTGAAGTCATGGGTCATTAAGAGAGACTTTTTTGCCATCAAATACTTTCTCTAAAAACCACAGAGGACAAACTTTTATAATTGAGATACTGAATCATAAGAATTGAAAGAATCCTAGTAAAAGCAAAGGAAAACATAATGTTTGACTAAGACAGTGGGAGCTAAGGCCTTCCATAGAACCTCCTATTTTGAAAGCACTTATGTACAAATTCCATACAATTACTGAAGTCTGATTAGATCTCTGGTTTAGAAACCAAACTCTAGTCCAGAATACAAAATAGTGGTAGTCTCTCAGCGATTAAGAATGACGATTGTCTTTGTGCAGTTTCATCTACGGTGTACCCTCATGTGGCTTTGGAGTCCAAAGGCTGAGGCACAGAGTTTGTGGCACATGGGACATGGGACGCCAGTTGTTACAGGAGGTGCGGTTGTGGCCTGGTGTCGGCGTTCACGCGCAGCGGCAAGACGTCTACATTGCTCATCTTCAAAGGTGGTGGCGGCATGGTGAATGTGGGTTCGCCAGCTGCTTCTGACAGAGGCAGCGAGTTCTAGTTCCTTTGGTGTAATGCCAGCCTACTTCAAGTTGGACTTTAGCTGATCCTTGAATCTTCTCTTTGGTCGGCCTTGTTTCCTGAGTCCAGCTGACAGTTCACCATAGAATGCCTGTCTTGGTATTCGCTGTGGGTCCATGCGGATGACGTGTCCAGACCATCGTAGCTGGGTTCTGAGGACCAGGACTTCGATGCTGGTGGAGTTGGCTCTGTCGAGGACTTCCTGGTTGGTGATTCGGTCCTGCCATCGGATCCTCATGATTGACAGGAGAGAGCGTTGGTGGAATTGCTCCAGCTGTTTCATGTGCTTCCAGTACAGTGTCCATGTCTCACAACCATACAGGAGCGAGCTGAGGACCACTGCGTTATACACTTTGAGCTTCGTCGCAGTGCTCACACCGCTGTGTTGGAGGACTTTGCAGCACAGCCGCCCAAGTGCCTGGCTGGCCTGTTGGATCCTGGCATTGATCTCGTGGTCTAGGGACCCATCATTGGCGATGGTGCTGCCCAGGTACTTGAAGGTGTTGACGTTAGAAAGCTGCGTGCTGTCAATTGTAATGCAAGACTGGTTAGTTGGCCTCCCTGGTGCAGGTTGGAACAGCACCTCTGTTTGGCTGAGGCTGATAGTCAGGCCAAACAGTTTTGTTTTGGTGGAGAACCTGTCCACAATGGTTTGGAGATGATTTTCTTGGTGGGCCATGAGAGCACAGTCATCTAGGAAGAGAGCTTCCAGGATGAGTCTCTCTGTTGTCTTTGTTATTCTGAATACAGAATATTAACACTAATTAAGGCTCCCTTCCAAGTAAGTCATCTTTTGCTTTAGCTAACCTCAAAAATTCAATCTCCACATAGACCATTTAACTCTTGGGGGAAATCCTTCCACGCTCACAAGAAAGGAAAATTTTATCTATAGCTGTATATATTACATATATATATATATATATATATATACATACATATAAATATCTGTAGCTATTTAAAGTGACTTGGGATTGTGGCAGGAAGATTTCTGTCATGGACTCAGGTAGAAGTTATAAGAGAAAATGAGAATTTTTTTTCCCATTTGCTTTATTTTGGCATTAAAGTGGTCTTTCAGCCATGATGTCAATCTAGTACTTCTAAAACAGAAGCAGAGGGAGGACATTAGTATGAAAATATCCTGCAAGGGATAGTAGCTTACTATCTAGTCTCATCTCTTCCTTCTTATTGTAGGAACTCTCCTTTGAGACTGAAACCCAAGAAGGAGTGTAACGTATTTCCTTCTGCCTTCTGCTGGTCTGTTATCATTCCATTTAATTGGCTGGAAGACTACAAACAAGTCAGAGCGCTACTACCAAAATAGAGCGGGGCATTTTCCAAAGAGATTATCGCATTCTCCCGGGCATCCAGAAGAATCTGTTTTCTAAAACTAAATCCAGGTTATAAAAAGGAAGGAAAGAGGTCATATTTACATTCTCTCTCTTCTAAAGAAAGAAAGTTCGTTAAGGGGTTGATTGACAAAGTGAGCTGAATCCGTGTTCTAACACCAACTGGTATCTATTACATGAGAACTTTCTTCTGGCGCCAGGAGGTATTTAGATCCTGTGCTCCGTTATTCCGTAGGGGAAAACGCTCTGAATGAGAGGGAGGGAGTACCTGGTGCAGACTCCCTCCCTGCCCCGAAGGAGAGTGAGAGACTGGGGAGTCCATCTGCACAAGAAAAAAGCTTTTGTCGCCTAGGTTACACACTTTTTGAATACATACATCTCAAGTCTGTGAAGACGAAAGGTTGCGAGCGTTTAAATACTGTGAAATTATAGGAACTGGCCAGGACCGACGGAATCTGTTCAGAGTATTTCCGAGTGGCCAATAGAACTGAAGACGTGACATACCCGAAAATGTCTTCTGCCCGGATAGAAGCGATGATTCCAAAGGGATAGAAATAAAGAACAAGCAAGTTTATTGGCCTATTCCTGAAGCTACTTCTTAGGTATTCCCTAACCCCAAACTAGAGCCCCTAGTTCTCATGAAAAGAGTTTCCCGATTTCCTGAAGAAACTAGGTCCAAGAGAAGCCCGCAATCTCGTCTTCTGTCTTTACTTCCTTATACAACAGAGCTGTTGGGCGGTGCTTAGTGATCTGCGTGATTTAGACCAGAGGCGTTACTTTCTTAAGCAGGTTCAGGGTTCCTGTGCATACGTGTGCCTAGATAGAGGTTTTCTTCATGGAGGAGATAAATTGTGTGCTTAATTTCGTTTCAGCTCATCAAATATCACTAAGTTCCCATCACATTCAAATCGCTAAGGATAAAAAGAAAAGTGAAAAGTTTAAACTGTTTTCTTTCCTTAACGCTTCTTTCTGCTGGATCTGCGGGACTCGATCTGCTCTGAGTGTTGTTGTGGTTTTCCCATCAATTAAAGAAGAATCTAGACCTGTACCGCTCTGACGTGCCATTAATACTCCCATCACTTTAATTAAGTTTTCACTCCCATTTCCTCTTTTTTCCCCACCCCCAGATTCTACCTTTGTTTCCTCTGGTACAGAATTCTTTAAAGTCTCACGGGACCAAGGTAGGGCCAGTCTTCCCTGGATTCTTCGTTCACACCATATATACTTGAGAGCTGACAAAAGAGTTTGTCTTCTGAGATGTTTCCAACTAGTCTTTCCACAAATGTGACTAGCACTAGACTATCTGTCTATTTTTGCAGTAACCCAAGCAACCTTCTGGCAGGAGCTTCTCCTTGAACATCTGTCCTGGGAAGCTATTTGGGATTCTGAATAGAAGAAAAACTCTGAAGAAGAGGTCAATTGATGGATTCAAGCAAGTGGCTAGACTTGTTGCCCTTAGAATCTAACTAAATGAAGCCTGATCTGAACTGAAAATCAAGAGATCTGGGTTTTATTTCCTTCTGTGCCACTGAGAAACTATGGTAACCCTAAATTAAGTTCATCTTTTTCTCACTTTCCAGAGCCTTAAAATAAGAGGGTTCCACTAAATGATATCTAAAGTGTCTTCCACCTTCCAGGTTTAAAACCAATATTTATATGTGACTCTAAGGTTTAAAAACATAGTTATGCTTAATATAGATGTTATCACTTAATCTGCCCCAAAATTCTGAGATGTCTTCCCAAATTATCATTTCCATTTTACTGATGGAGAAACTGAGGCTTAAATTGGTGAAGTGATTTGCCCAGGATCACACTGCTAGTTCATTAGAATACCAGCATTTGAATTCAGGTCTATCCTGATACCAAGTCCAGAGATCATTTAATTTTCTACCTCCACTGAATCTTCATGTTCCATCATTAAGAACTTCAGCAGGGACTGGTCCTGCAACTAATGACAGTATCAAGTATATGAAGTTTGAGTAAGAGGGTACTGAACTCTTTCCCAATATCATTTTTTTATCTGTAACATGCGATGGAGCTAGAAAACTTCTAAGTTTTCTTTGAGCTTGAGATCTATGATCCAATCATTCCTTTCATTAAGGAAGAAAATGAATAAAATTAAATGTGAAGGGACAGCTAGGAGACTCAATGGATAGAGAATCAGGTCGGCAGATGGGAGGATCTGTGTTCAAATCTGTCTTCAGACACTTCTTAGCAATGTGACCCTGGGCAAGTTACTTAACCCCAACTGCCTAACCCCTACCACTTTTGCCTAGGGACCAATACTTGATATAAATTCTAAGAAGTCAGGTAAGAGTTTTCAAAAAACCCTTTGGCATGAGATGAAGTCTACAAACCCATTTACAGTGGCCACTGTTGGTTTACAATATTGTGTGTTTTTTTTTCTTTTTCAATGATGCTTTTAGCTATTTAATACCTTTCAGATTACCAGACTACATACAAAAGAGAGAGATAGGAATTTAGGTCAATAATCTGACAAAGTATTCACCAAAGAGCCATTACCTATAATCTCAACAAATCGTAATAAAAAACTGCTTCTTTCCTGTTGACAACAATTCACATATATCATCACTTTTGAACAAAATGCTTCCCTCTCTTGAATGTCTCTAGTGGAAGCAATGCAAATATTATGGTCCCCACTGTTCCAGATATGGAAACTGAGACTGGGCAAGGGCAAGGGAATCTGAAAAAGACAAGATGGAAAGAAAACTATATTACTAAGTTAGGCTATTCATGCTAAGTCATTCAAACCTGTAATGCTTACTGAAGACTCACCTGATACCCAGTATGGTTGGAGATGCCCTGAGACAGGACCTATGTATAGAAAGAAACTTATAGGAAAGTCATTAACTCTTTGTTCAAGAGTCACTACAGCAAAGCAGAGACAGAGAATTGGTGAAAAATAACTTGCTTTTAATGAAGAATGGAAATTGAATAGGAAACATAGAAAGTACTAAACTGATAACTAATCTCTAGTCAGCTCCTTAGGAGGTTCAAATATTTAGGGTGGCAAAGGGACTTAGAGATCATCTAGTCCAACCTTCTATGGTAAGAAATTGAGCTTCATTGGTTAATGCCTTAGGTCACACAGGTGGCAGAGTCAAGATTCCAAAAAGTTCCTCTTACTCTGAATCCAGGGCTCTTTCCATAGTCTTTGTCCTGTGTACCTCTGTGAAACTGTTTAAATGGAAAGAAAGGAGGAGAGGTCTTTCTTGCCTACCTCTACCAGATATTGGGAAATTTGAATTAAATTCAATGAATATTCATTAGTCATCTGCTAAGTGCAAAGCAGCTAGATGGCCAGTGGACAGAGTTCCAGGCTTGAAGTGGGGAAAACCTGTTTTCCTAAATTCAATCTAGCCTTAGATGCTTACTAGCTGTGGGACCCTGGGAAAATTCATTTTACTCTTTTTGCCTCAGTTTCCTTATCTGGAAAATGAGCTGGAGAAGGAAATGACAAACCATTCCAGTATCTTTGTTAAGAAAGCTCCAAATGGGGTCAGGAAGAGTTGGACTCAACTGACGCACTGAGCTGGGGACAAGGGGGGAGAAAGAAGTGGGGGAGAGTGCAACTGACACCTGAAATTTCAAGGTAGGGACTTCTAGTAAGGAAAACCCCCAAACCGATGAAGACCATTAGTGATTTAAAACTTAGATTATTGCCGGAACCCACAGGCAGAATGTATCACAAGCAAAACTTAAACCAGGATCTTGGATAGTTGAGACCCAGCTCTTTTCCCACTATTCCTCAATGTGATCTCTTACCTAGAGAAGACGAGAATAAACACCACATGACCTCTTGCCTTCAGAGAGATTGCGGTCTAGTAAGGAAGTTGCTACATATATAAATAAATGTAACCATAAAATAAGATAACAAAAAAGATAACACAAAAAGGTGGAGTGGAGAGTCAATGTGCAGAGCCAGGGCTGTGAGGCAAAGGAATTTGGACTTTCACCCATAAGCAAAGCAAGAGCAAATGACTAAAGGCTTCTGAGATAGAGGAGCAATGCAGAAAAAGCCAATTGAAAACCACAAAGCGCTTTCTAAATGGATCAATAGGATAGAGGTGTATCGATTTCTGGATTGCTTTTTTATGAGCCAAAATGCAATTGCCAAATTAGTCTTTAAAAAGGAACATACCTGAAAATGTAGTTAATGAGATATGTGAAAGTAAAAAAGCGTTACTGTGTTTTCTTTATTTTAAATAGGGTTTGAATTCTGTGGGAGGGAAAATGCACCGGATGTACTAAGGTCAATGTATTTCTTCAAGAACAAGAAAGTGAGTATGGCCAGTACCGAGTTTAGTCCTGGGTACCATTCTCAGGACTGTTTAGAAAAATCTAGCACTCTCCCCTCCATTAATCTTTCCTAAGGAAAATACTTCGTTCCGCACCTGTATAAACAACCCAGATTTTAAAACCTATATATCTGCGCCTAATGCGTGAGACTGTATATATTTATAGTGATAGTTTCGAAGCAGTTTTAGGCTATGAGCATAACTGGGCAGAGCAATCTCCTGTAATCTTGTCGTTCTCCTTCCCCCCTCCCTCCTGCTGAACCCAATCAGACTGGGCGCTTGTAGCGTGCGTTTCAACTTCTGGCCAAGAGCTGGAGCTTTGCGCAAACTTTAACAGGGAGGAAGCTGGGGAACTACACCTTTACTGACCTAATCTCTCCCGGAAGAAACAATTCTCCACCCCGATCCATGCCCAAACTCTACCCGAGGCCGCGGAAGAGGCAACAGAAATTCTAGTTACCAACGTGAAAAATGGTATCCAGGAGGGACACCAGAGGCTATAAATAAAATGATATCTAATCAAGGAGGTCGCAGTTGAGCTTTCCACCTGTTGTGCGTTTTATCGGTTCGTTCTTTCGTTTAAACTCAGACTTGGTGAAGTCTAGTATATTCGTTCTGTGACTTTGTCTTGAGTTTAAAAGGGCAAAGAAAGTAGCTTTGGTTTCCTTGGTTGGTTGTCTTTAGTGTATCTTTCCCACCCACAACTATTTTTTTTTTCCCTTGCAGAGATAGATATGGGGCTAGGAATAGAGGCTAGACTCGTGATTTTATCTGTATAGAGAACTCCTAGGTGAAGAAATTCCCTCCAACCCATTCAGGTAGGCACCTGTTCTGTTGCTCCAGCACGTAGTTTGCTATCTACCTGTCTTACAGCCAATACCAGTCAGTCAAAGGCTGGTCTCCTTGGTTTAATGGTCTGCTACTTTCAGAGAATCTTAAAACTCGGAATTGTATGGAACAAAGGTTCCAAACGGTACTTGATCCAGTATCCCTCCTGACGTATCCCCCAAGTCTTCTTTCCTATACCACTTGAGTAATTGGAAAGCATTACCTTATGAGACAATTCTATTTTCGAACATGCCTAAATGTTAAGAAGTCCTTCCTCTTAATGAATCAGATCTGCTTCCAGTTATTTTCCAACATGTACAGAGGAAAAGATAATTGTGCACTAAAGCAAAATTGGAAGTACTAGAGCAATACTTTCTCATTAACTGAATTTGTTAAGTGTTCTACATAAATAAAACCTTGTTGCAAAGGAAGATACTTTGATTCTGCTTACCAGGAAATACAAGAAAGCAAAACTATCTACTTCTTAAAAAAGAGCTATTTTTACCAATAGTCTCACACCTTACGGGGTGCTCTAAAAATATTTGTTGAAAATTGAGGGGGTTTTTGTCTTTGTTTTTAAACCTATCTATGCAGCTAGATGGTGAATTGGATAGAGTGTTGGCCTCATCTTCCTGAGTTCAAATTTGGTCTCACTTACTAGGTTGTGTGACCCTGGATAAGTCACTTACCCTGTTTGCCCCTGTTCCTCTTCAGTAAAATGAGATGAAGAAGGAAATGGCAAACCACTCCAACAGTATTTTTGCCAAGAAACCGCCAAATGATGTCATGAACATTCAGAAACAACTGAAGAACAATCTCTATCTATCTATCTGTCTATCTATCTACCTATGTATCATCTGTCTGTCTATTCTCTTTAGGTTCATAACCAGATAGGTTAAAAGTATCATCTGTTTTATGAATTTTAAAATTAAACACCAATACATTATTAGCTGAATCTTTATAATGCTCAATTTGCACATCTTTACAATGAAGGTATTGAACTAAATGATTTCTAAACCCTCTAACCCTAAAACAGCATCTTTAATAAAAAATTTAGAAGCCAAACAACCTCGTTGGGAGGAGGGGGTGGAGACAGGGAAGCAGAATAATAAGGCGTCATAGATCATAGAATTTAAGAATTGAAAGAGTTTAAGGAAACATGCCCTTCATTTTACAGGTGAAGGAAAGGGTCTAGAAAACTAGAAGTTAATTGTCCAAGGTCTCAGAGATATTAAGATGCAAAGGTGGGTGTCAAAGCAAGATTCAGTGCCCTTCCATGACATGAGCAGTGTGTTCGTTGTTCCCCACACTATTATGTTTTAAGGCTTACAAACCTTATTTTCACAGTAACATCAACCCAGTGAGGAAGGTAGTGAAAATAAACTGAGGAAAATCCAAAGAGTTTTAGTGATTGTAGGTAAACGGAGAGCTGGTAAATTTCAGATCAACCATGTCTTTTGATACTCCTAAGAGAACTTGAAAATGGACTATAAGAAGGGCTCTTCGCTGTGAAAGTACTGAAGAAGGAGGGAAAAGAGGAAGACGGACTCTAAAACGATCTAGGGTGCTGGGTTACAGAGAGATTTTTGATCCAGACACTTTTTCCCACCCTGCTCTCTCCTCGGCTCTCTGGGTTTTCTAACCCCAGCTCTAATATTAGAGCTGGCCAGAGGGGCTGAATGAATGGTTTGCAGGAAGACTTTCTCAACCCTGAAGCCAAGATAAAGCTCAGTTTGCTTCTGATTCCTAACCGAGTTTCTCCAAAAGACAATGCGGAGTAGGGGGAGTGGGAGAGGGGTCTGCGTCCCCGCCCACTACTGTCTCCTGCTCCTAAAAAAGCGGTCCCCACCCATGACCGTACCAGCCCCACCCTGTCTATCCCCCTCTTCTATCCCCCAGATGGTTTGTTCCAAAAGCTGTGGATAAATACTTCTGTCAAAAGAGGAAGCCCTTTGCACATCTCAGCGGAACTAGACTGACCCAGCCGCAAGTTTCTCTTTGTTGCATTCAGCCCGTCATTGTAGTGCACATCCCTGACCGAGGTGCCCGGTCTTCGCCCGGGTCTGGGCTCCTCGCCTTTGCACTACGTGTTGACAGCATTCCCTGATCTGTAGTGTTAGAGGGCCGGTGGGGAAGGGAAAGGTTGTGTGGGCTGGAGTGGAGATCAGGGGGGTCTTGGAGGCTTCAAGGGGGCTAGGCTGACTCGACGATGTCCACTGGCTCTGTGAGCGACCCGGAGGAGTTGCCTGACATGGAACTGCGTGGGCTGCAGCTGGCTTACCCAGCTCCAACACCCACCAAGCGGCCGACTCGCCGGGGAGGCAGCAGCAGCGAGCTCTACCCCTCCGCGGACAACTCCTCTGCGGAAGAAGACGAGGACGAGGACGCCGAGGAGGAAACTTGCACCCTGGCAGCGGTCCGCGGGTCCAGCGGCAGCTGCAAAAGGAAACGGACTCGGGGAGCTGCGGGAGGCGGCGGAGGGTGCGGGAGCAGCGGCAGCGGAGGCGGTAGCAACTGTAGCAAGAAGTCTCTGCTGCCCAAGGGCTCAACCGCTGAGTGCAAGCAATCGCAAAGAAACGCGGCCAACGCCAGAGAGAGGGCCAGGATGCGAGTGCTAAGCAAAGCCTTTTCCAGGCTCAAGACCAGCTTGCCCTGGGTACCCCCTGACACCAAACTCTCCAAACTGGACACACTTAGACTGGCCTCCAGCTACATAGCACATCTCCGTCAGCTGCTGCAGGAAGACAGATATGAGAATGGTTACGTGCATCCCGTGAATCTGGTAAGGGGACAGAAAGTATCTAACCGCGTCCCACTCCACCCCCCCCCCCATCTACCCTAAGACAGGAGTCCCCCCCTTTTTTTTTCCTCTAGATTTCCAGCGCTCTCCGCAGCTTTTTTTGACGGAGAGTGGGTAACAAGAGGGGATGCTTAGGTCTAGTGGGAGAGACTGGCAGAAAGGGTAAATTGATTTTCTGGGGTATTAAGAGGCTTGCCTCTAAAACTAAGAACAGGAGTCCTGTAACTTGAAGAACTTTCTTTTCCCTAAAATGAGGGAAGATATCCCTTAACTCCCGCAAAGTTATAGTTATGTTCTTATTTTTTTGTTTTGTACACAGTGTGCAGCGCTACTTTCAGTGACCTCATGTTTAGCTGATTTAGTAGTTCCGGTCAAATTCTCAGTTAAAACCTTGTCCACCACTCCACTGAAATCTTGCATTGCAAATTGCACCACCTGACTTTTTCCAGTTGATTATCTCTTCTTCCTCTTAGATGCTATGCTGATTATTTAGAATGTTTTTCCGAGGGATAAAAGCAGATAGTTTTGTTTTGGTTTGGTTTTTTACCCCTTACTCCTACACTGTTAGAAATTATTCTTTTGGGAAGTCCCACCCAGAACTCCCAGAAAGTCAGTTCTCTGCTTAAGGTCGGTCCTCATTCTTCTCACCCATTTGAAGAACACCGAAAGGCCCAACTTTACATTGTGAAAAGACAAATGGAGAATTTGATCTTTCTTTTGTTTTGAAGATCTCAAATAAAATGTCACATAAATTTTCAAACCACACCGAGATTTAAAAACAGATTTTAGACAAGGACTTTCCAATCCCCATCCATTGTGGGAACAAGAACCTGCAGATAAGGTTCAGTCAAGCAGGAAGAGACATCACTAGATAGTTAGCTTTTGTTCTAATATGTTGCCCCAATTTTAATTGCAGACGTGGCCATTCGTGGTTTCAGGAAGACCAGACGGTGATACCAAAGATGTTTCAACAACCAACAGATTATGTGGAACTACAGCTTAAATTGAAGGACTGTCTAATCAACTTAATTGTATTATTTTTAAAACTTGTGTTCTTTGGGGGCCAAACAAATGGTAACAATAAGCTCTCTCCTTATAGGTTAATTTTTCCCCCTTTTTAACTGGAGAGTTGGAGAAATATAGGGACTGGAGTATTACAAGGAATGGTGAAATGAGACCCACAGGGTAGATTAGGAAGGAGTTAAATGAGACTTTCTCTGAATAACCTAAAGGAACCAAAGCCCTGGACTGCAATAACCTATTTCTCCTGTAATGTTCTCAGTACTACTCCCCCTTCTCCCATCCCACCCCTCCAGGATTTGTCATAAGATCATTTAGAACGATTCAGGAATACTCTCTACTTTGTATCTAGCAGGTAGAGAGATCAAACCCAGACTCAGTGTCTGTCTCTAAAACTCACCAGAACAGTGTTATTTGCACTCCATTGGCAACAGTATTGTAATATAATGTCATTTAGAAATCAGAAGCAGATTGATAATATATTTGCTTGTTACCCCTTTAGAGCTTCTACCTTATGCAGCAATGCATAAGTACCGCAGTGTTTTTACTATCTTTTGAAGGAACATATGTTTCATGGAACACATACTAGGTTCCTATTAACTTACCCAATATAACTAGAACAGTTTTTAACATTCCAATTTCTGCACCGAATATGTTCAAGAGTTGGTCTCATTCCTCTCACAATTCCCCTCTTCCTCACATTCCCCCTACTTGGAACCAGAGTATTTGGAGCTAAAAGGGGCCTTAGATGAAGGACAACCCTCTCATTTGGTAGAGGGAGTAGTGAATGAGAAACGTGAAGTGATTTGTTCCAGGAGCTGAACCCAAACCCTTGGAGAGCAAATTGCATAGCCTTTCCAGAGCACTGCCCCACAAGCAGTGGCCATGCCTTTATACTTAATTTATAAAAGGAAATCATTCCCTTTTTTAAAGAAAGGAGTAAGAGCCAATACTCCCTGAGGTAAAATTCATTGCTTGATTTCAACTCAGACCTAACCCAGAGAAAAGAACTTTACATAAAATACTGTTTAAAACTCTTTTGGTGGCCTGGGAAGGAAGGTTGGGTTTGTTTACATTATTACAAGTCAAGTTTTTGTTATGTTTTTGCTTTGGGGCTGATATCCTACTGTACCGAGAAATTGCCCTCATGATGAGTAGCAAATGTAAATAACTTTATTTTTGTATGAATAACATTAAAATCATCATAGTGAGGAGCCACTCCAGTGTCTTCTTTCCTGCACTGCATTAAAAGTAAAAGGTATATTATAAAATTCAATTTGAAATGATCTTTTATCATAAAGACAGAGCCTTTTACATAATTGTCAACAGTACTGCCCTTTCCCCTCCCCACCACTCAACCATCTATCCCAATTGTTGGTGGTGTTAGGTGGGCAGCTTTACTCCAAAGCTATCTGCTAATAGAACATGAGAAACATAGGTATTCCTTAAGGAATTTGAGCCACTGCAGTAACAGAAAGAGAGTCTGGGGACACCATGTATTATCTGACACTGGCAGAGCTCAAATCTACCAAACATTCTGCAGAGTTGTTGAGTCTGTGGTTCTTGTGAGTCAGTTCACATCCTGTATATAAAGTGGTGAGCTATGAAACAGATGATGGAATCATGTAAGTGGATGAAAAAAGCATCCTCTGGCCTCAAAGGATTGTAGGTCTAGCTGGAAGAGATTTCAGATCATTTCATCTAATCCTCTTCATAAAATACTGAAACCTGGAGAGGGAGAAGGAGTCTATCTTCAAGTAGGGCTGTCTCATGGGAAAGGGGTAGACTTGTTCTGATTGGTATCCAGTGGTAAGACTAGAAAGACTAGAAGCAATGGGTAAAAGGTACAGAGAAGAAACTTCATGCTTGATGTAAAGCTATGTCTTTTTTTGGATAATTTATATTTAAGTATTTTTCCATGGTTACATGATTAAAGCAACATGTCTTAATAAATTAGTTATTTAAAATGTAGTTGTCTATTTTGGGAGATAGTAGGCAGTCTCCATCATTATGAGGCTTCAACCAATGGCTGAATACTCATCTGGGGAATGTTATAGAGGGGTTATTTTTCAGGTATAGACATTTAAAAAAATCCTAGTAAATATTTGAACCAATGTCCTCTGACATAAAATTCAATATATTTGAATGAGGCCTTTACTTTTCTTATGTCACTTTATTTTATTTTCAATACAGTTTTGGGGGAGAGGGAATAGAGATTCATTATTACTCTATAAAAGCATTTGAAGTCTTCTATATGCCAGTCTGTAAGTATGAATGCAAAGGGATTGCTTTCTTGGTAAGAGTGAGAAAAATACACACACACACACACACACACACACACGTGCACACACAATCAATTCATTAGTATTAAGTAACCTTTTCCTGCTTAGAAACACTTTAATTAAGGTTTTTCACATAAGGCACCTTTCTTGGAAACTGTGTTAGAATTTAGTTCTCATTGAGGATGTAAGAACATCCTCCTAGAGACTGAAGCATGGGGTGACTGTCCTGGAATTAGGACAGGTTTTAAATTTCAAGTTGGAAGTGACCATGGAAGCCTCATCCCCACTTCTTCATTTTATAGCTCAGGATATGGAGATCCAGAGAACTAATGCTACTTGCCCAAACTTCCCTAGATAGGAATAGAGAGAAGCAGGATTTAAGCCCACATGCTTTTACTTCAAATTCAGTCTTCTTTTTACTGCAATGGATTAAACAGTTTGATGTGAGTCACTTCTGAATAGGCAAAATAAATAATTACCCCAGCAAAATCTACCTGTGCTAGTTGATTTGTTGGGGGGGAGGGGCTGTTTTCCAGGTGGGCTCTCCATGAAGGATAATTTAGGCAAAGGTAAGATGAAAAACTAAAGATCTTATTTCCCAGAAGGCTGAGGGAGAAATACTTTGGAAAGAAAGGAAATATAAAATTAAGTCAGCCTTAGACAAAGACTATGAATGTAATTGAGGTGACACCTCAGAGGGTAGGATTTGTGTTTTGCCTTAGTTTTTGTTTCAATTTCACCTGCAATTGTCAAATGACTACTAAGATAAGGGGAAGAGAGATACCCTTAAGTAGTGTATGTAGTTTGTATAGTTTAAAGCATAGAAACCTAGAAAAGAATAAATATTTGATGCTTGGGGTGGGGTCTGGATGTTCAGAATACATGCTAAATCTCACACAGATATTAAAACATAAAGATGTAATTCTATAATGCAAGCCCATCTCTTCCCCACCTCCATTCCCAAACTTTCCAGAAAATATATTTCTCAAACGGCACTTTCACTGTGATTTTTACATGATTTCTAGGCCAGAACATTATATGACCCTTTTCTCAGTCCAGAAAGTTTCACTTGCAATAACTTCTATTGGATAAAATGGTAGATAATGCTTCTTTCATTCTGTGTATAATAATAACTAAAGGAGAGTCTTAGCCACCATAAAGTTTGTCTTCTACATAGCCAACACAGAGGGTGTATGGGCTGAAAGTGATGGAGAAGACATTTCAATCACAAACTTGAAATTAGGTGGGAGGAGGAAGGAGTCTTTAGATGCTATTTGATGATAGCTGGTATCAACATTGGGTGGATAATTTTTGAAAAGTTTGTTTTTAAAAATGGCTTCTGTGAGTTACTAGAATTAAGAGGAAAAGTGTGTGACTAAAAAGAGGTAGAGGTAGGAGTGGGAGTTGGAAAGGCAAGTGCCAGCAAAGGAAATATACATCCCATAAAAGACTGAAATAAGGCAAATGTCCATGTTATTGGCTACAATGGAAGTAGCATTTTGTAATCAAAACAGCATTGCTTCATTGATGTCACGGCAACCAAAATCCCCTTTTCACCCAAACTTCTTTGCTTATATGAATGTTTCACCAAAAGCTAATTTCAGAACTCTCATTTTGAAACATTCAACCTTGAAGGGCTCTGGTATGACTGTTAAACTAACTGCAAACGTCTGAGCTGGAGGCGAAACTTGGATAGGACGTTTGCCCTTCACTTCCTACCACCTTATATCATATTACATTTTTTTTCTTTTAAAGCCTTGGCTCTTGCAACAAAAAATGAAAAAATACCACTTGCAATTTTAAACCATTCCCCACCCCCAAACACTTCAGCAAATTTGTGATAAGAAATACATTTTGCACTATGAAGTATCACCTTGATACACCAAGAAAAATGAGAGAGCAATTTGCCTTCAGGAATTATACTAGTCTTACTTTTCAGTCTTCCCTTTTTCCCTTTCCTTCTCCTCTCTCTTATTGTCCCTTGAACCATTCCTTCCTTCATTTCCTCCCTCCTTTTTTTGCTCCCTTCTTCCTTTCTTTATGCCTTATTCCTTCCTTCCTTTCTCTGTCTCCTTTTCTTTGCCTTTCTTTCCTTCTTTCCCTCTCTTTCATTCTGTTGCTGTCTTTCCAAGTCTGTCTCTGTGCCTGTGTCCCTATGGCTCTGTCTATTCCTGTCTCTGTCTCTGTCTGTCTTGCCTCCAGCAGTGAGTTAGGGGAATGAGTGAGTGAAAGTGTGGCCAGGAAAACTGCCATCAGCAGGGTGCCTGAGAATTCAAAGAGAATCAGAAGACAAAAGGAGGAAGAAGAGAAAAGATGTCAAGATGGAAGCAAATGTGTTACATATTCCAGAAAAGACAATTGAAGGGATGAATGAATAGCTTTAGAATAGGAAATTGGGAAACTGAGATGTTTGAAGGAGAGTGGAAAAAGAGAGAAGACTGTGGGGGATAGAGAATGGAGTTTGTATAATACAATTAGGGGTTCAAGATCACTGGGATGGGGAAGGTATGACCAAGGAGGAATTCATTAATAATTGCCAAATGAGTTTAAGAAGCTTATTAATATCACTAGAAATTTGCTCTCGGTATTCTTTCAGAAGATCTAATGGAGTGGTAAACATTTACATAGTGGTGTTTCCCATCCATGAAGTTATGCCATACTAATAGATGGAGCAGGAAGAAATACCATCTCTTTCCAATTAAGGCAGAAAAGATCCCCTATAGGCAGAAAGAGCTATATTACCTTTTCCTTTTGTATTCAGCACGACTCTATTATTCCACTTATATTTTTTCTCCCTCCCACAACTATGTAAACCAGGAGGGACATCCATTATTAGAATAGTCATAAATGAAAACGTGAAGGTGTTGGGGAAAGAATGCCAAGAGGGTCCCACATGCCCATTCTAGTGCTTTAAACAATAAATGGGAACAAGGTTGGCTAATGGAAGGGTATAAGCATTTCTATAGCATCTACTGGATACCAGGTACTGTACTGTTTTACAAATACCTTACTAGATGTTGACAACTATCCTTTGAAGCAGAGGGTGTTACTATTCCTATTTTAGAGTGGAAGAAACTTCAGCAAACATAGGTTATGGGACTTGCCCAGGATCACAGAGTTTATAAGAGTCAGGATCCAGAACAATGACTCTAGGGAGCCTTCAGACAATGAACTTGACTGCCTTCTTTCCTTTCTTTCTCTTGTTAAGCACAACCTTCTTTGATATAACTACACACTAACATCCTTTTGCATGCTTTCATCTCTTTGTTCTTCTTTGTGTCTTCTTGTGGGGAAAAAAGTCACCCAATTTTGGGCACACCTTTTTGTATGTAAGTAATGTAAGTAGTTGCTTTAGCAACCTTAGAATCATCTTATATTCCTCAAAAAACTTAACCTCTTGTATATAGCCAAATTTTCCCAGTTTTCATGTTATCTCAGAGATAGATAGATAGATAGATAGATAGATAGATAGATAGATAGATAGATAGATAGATGATAGATAGATAGATAGATAGATAGATAGATAGATAGATAGATAGATAGATAGATAGATCACACACTATCTAGGTCAATAGCTAGGTAGAAATTATACAATGATTTAAAGTTTGGAAAGTGCTTTACAAACACTCTCATTTTATGTATACAACAATCCTGCTAGTATGTTCTATTATTGTGCCTATTTTTCAGATGAGGAAACTGATGCAAACAATGGTTAGTACCTTGTCATTTTGAGGAACAAATGAGATAATAATTGTCAAGTGCTTTACATAGTGACTGGCACATAGTAATCACTATAAAAATGTTAGTTGCTATTATTATTAATAATTTTTCTCTTCCCCAAAAGCGCCAGTGTCACCTTCTTTCCTCGGGTATGAGCTAGCAATGTCCAAGGACTTACTGATTGATACCCTCACCTACCAATTTTGTCTTAATTAATATGATCTACAACTGTCTTTCATGATGACTATTCCAAGAGTGTTTAGTGAAGCTTGTTCTGTCCACCAAAATTGAGAACTGTTTCCTGTATCTCCAAGAAGATTGATAGCTTTCCTGTGTGAAAGCCCTTCCTCATCTGTAAAATGAAGAGGCCAGATTATCTCTAAATTTACTTCCAGCAAAAGTCAATTTTCTTTTATTACTCGGAAGCGAAGATTTTCACAGTTCATGGTTAATTTAGTAGAAATATAGAAAATTAAATCAAAATGTGCATTTTGCTATTTTAAAGATATTTTATTTTTTCAAACTATATGCAAGAACAGTTTTTAATACTTCTTTAATTTTTTAAATTTAAAGTTCTCTCCTTCCCTCCTTCCACCCCCCTGAATAGCAAGCAATTTGATATTTGCAGTCATGCAAAACAGAAACATGTATTTTAACTTAAGTGCATTTTATTTAACTAACAGAAAGATGAGCTTAACAAAATACTTAATGATTTTCAATTAAATTAATAGATTATTAACCTATATATTGCTACGAGAAAAAATCTCTAGTTTTAAAACACCTTCTACTACTCTCAAGTAGCAAATTTTGTCACCCCACCGTCTCGAAAAAATTTTATGTTGCTACTGAGTCTGTCAATTATTGTGGTAATTGACATGGAATACCTGGGCTTATGGGAGCAATATGTAAAATATCCACCAAAAGTACTGATTTGCCAAAACCATTGTTTATAGTAGAAAAAAAAACAATTGGAAAGTATGTAACCATGAGTAGGAGAAAGACTAAATAAATTGTGCTATATGCATGGAATATTACAAAAGCACTCTACAAAAGCATTTAGTGAATGTGGTCAAAATAGTCTTGAAGCTTCAAGAAACTTTTATTTATAAAATCAAGCAAGCAAGCAACATTCATTAAATACCTACCATGTGCTAGGCACTTCACTAGTGATTTATACTTCCTTCGTTCATTATGGTGTGAATGACATCTTACTTTTTTCTGTGAATTATTAAAATGAAAAGATGATGAAATAACTATACTAACCTGGCTTAACTCATAAATGTTGTGTTGTTTTCCTGATAGATATAACCGAATGTCAGAGAAATCTACTTTCTCTCTTGGCACTTTCCTGGGCAAATAGTTTGCACATTATGTATTTTGTTCTTTTGTTTCCACTTATTTTCCAATTTATTCTGCAATCCTCATTTTTTGTTTTATTAATTAAAAATAAAAAAATAAAACAAACATTTTGTTTTAATAATATTCCACTTACATAGCACATTTTATTTAGTCTTTCTTCTACCCATGGCTACCCACTTTGTTTCCATTTTTTTTTCTACTACTAATGATGGTTTTGGCAAATCAGAACTTTTGAAGATTTTTCCCATGTTGCTCTCATAAGCCCAGGCACTATATGTCTTGCTCTCACCACCTGAGGTTTTCAAATAGTTCAAAGGATCCCATAAATTGACCTACCTGATGGCTACTTTCTCCTAGCCAGTATGTTCTGAACACTCAATATGGCTCTGTTGGCCACAAAGATTTAACTTCAAGATTGTTAAAGTATCAAAACTAAAACTGAACATTACTTGGGTTGATTATATAACATTAAATAAAGAAAAACCAACCATCAAATGTTTGATTTGAAATAATATGCATCCATGCCATTTATGGCTTTACTCATATATACCATCTGTCCCATAATTACCACTAGGCACCATAGTTATCTACTGGGAGGGTAGTTGGTCCATTGGACAGAGTTGTGGATCTGGAGTCAGGACAATCTGAGTTCAAATGAGACCTCAGACAATTACTAATTTTGTGACTCTGTTTGCCTCAATTTTCTTGATCTATGAAATGAGTTGGTGAAGGAAATGGAGGAACACTCCAATATCTTTGCCAAGAAAATCCCAAACAGAATTAAGAAGAGTTGAACATAACTGAAAATGACTAAAAAAACTATGATTTAGGCTAACTTCCTCAGTTTAAGACTAAAACCTTGTGCAAATGAATGGGACCTATGGACATAAGAGTGTAACTATTTCATAGAAGTATCAGGATTAGATTTCATAGCTTTTGAATTTCCAACTGGCATTTAGATCAGTGAAGCATATCACTTTAGGATTTGACTCAGTGATAATATTTTATCTTAGTTGCTAAATATGTACAAAGTAAAAAAAACTTGGGAAATGGCATAATGTGCATCACTGGTTTACTTGCTATGTTATTTAAGCTATGCCACTTAATCACTTTGGGGTATGATTATCTATCTCATCTGTAAAATGAAAGTGTTGAATTAGTTAACTTCTAAGATAGCTTCAGGATTGACAATTCTAGGATTGCTTTTCAATCTCCCACCAATCATTTATTACTACTCTTGTGGTTGCTCTTACTATGATATAATAAAGTGATACTGAAAATCTGACCCAAAGGACAAAGCCAGGCTAAACAGAAATATTGTGAGACTTATCAGATATAAGATGAAAATTTCCTTGGATTTTCCCACAATGATTCTGTGTCATTTCTATATGACTTCACAATTGACTCTAAGTCCATGCCACAGACCTCCAAGATTCTAGCTCCCAAATCATCCAAAGCCACAGAGATGTTTAATTGCCCTATTAGGAAATCTTTCTGGAAGAAAATTAATTTCTGTTGCTAGTATCAATAAATCAGACAATTTCAGCAAAAGTATTATAAGGGATATTATTCTAAAAGTAAATTTTAATTTGCATTAAAATACTCATAAGAAAAAGATGCTTCTCTTATAGAATGACAAGTCTTTTTCAATAAGATGTATGTAATTGCAAAAGTATAATACAAGTGAAATAGTTTTATTATATTTTATTTGCCCCAAGAGAAGAATAGTATCATATATATGTGCATATATATATATATATATATATATATATATATACTAGTTTCAAAGACTACTGAAGCATGCATGGTAGTGCATTACAAAAATATAGCTTTCCTTCATTTGAATGCTTCTAAGGTACTGAAAGATTACAAAGTATGTTGAATAAGGGAAAAGCTAAAATCCTGACACCTAGAAAAGTATTGGGAGGTGGGAAATTACTATAAAATCAATTAGCAAGCACATTGGGGGAAAGAGGGTATTACACAATAAGTCCAGAATCTTAATAATTTGGAATTGGAAGGGTTCTCAAGAGTTATCTGAAACAAGATTGTTTCTAGTGTTTAAATTCCACTTATAATGCTGTATAAAGGTGAACTTTGGGCTTCATGGACACCCAAGGAGTCTGTGAATAGATTTCAGCATATCTGTGAACTTGAATGTGAAAATGTTTTGATAACTGAATTTCAATATAGTTAGGTTCCTTTATAATCTTATAAATTTTATTTTATGCATTTAAAAACATCCAGAAAAGAGCCTATAGGTTTCAAAAGATTGTCAAAGGGATCAATGACACAAAATAGTTTAAGTAAACCTGTGGTAGATAAATGAAGACTATGTTTAAGCATTTTCAAGAATAAAGAGCTTACTCCATTTTGAGGAAATCTATTCCATTGTTGGACTATTCTAATGATTAGAAAGTTCTTACCTGGTGTAGTGGAGTGAGAGATGAAGTAGAGGCAGGAGACTTGGATTCAAATGCTGGCTCAGATGTTTGATATATATATCTACATTTAGATATATATCTGTGTGTGTGAGAGAGAGAGTTGGGAGACGATACTTAAGGCTTTTTGAATTCCAGTTTTCTCATATATTAAGCAGACATTTCTCCCAGGATTTTTTTGAGAAGCAATATGAGCTATCATTTACATATAAAAAGAAAGGCTCAAATAAATACAGTAGAGAAAAAAGATATAGTGATCAGAGAAGGAAAGTGAAAGATGACTAGTGGAGAGTAGATGCTACGTTGGTATCCTTACAATGTCCTAAAAATGCAAGAATGGCCCCAAGCACATATATTGGATCCTGTCTGATACTTTATTGGAAGATAACAACAGGAGTTGCTCTCTAATGACAAGCTTGGCTGTGTTGCAATCTGAATCATTATAGGAAATATTCACATTGTTAAGATAATATCTACAGTGGAATGTCAGAGTATTTACATAGAGCAGGAATTTACCTTTATATAGCTTTCACCTACTGGTCCTGATTTTACCTTCTGGAACAATACCCCATAATTATACTCTCTCTTCCAATGTAACACTTCTTCACATATATATGGAAAATAAATTTGTGTCTAACCTACGACTTCTCTTCTACAGGGATTACCATCTTCAATTATTTGAATTTCTCTAACGAATTGATTTTCAAACCCATCACCATGCCCTGGATGAGTACATGTTTGTTTGTAGCCCTCTTAAAATATGTTGCCCAAAACTAGATGTAACAATTCAGAGCTGATGTGATGCACACAAAGTACAGTGATTATTACACTAGTGCAACTCAAAGCTGATTGCCCCCACCAGCCACCCCTTTTAGCAGCCATCATTGTCTTGATTGATGTTGAGTTTATGGTTAAAATAGTTTTCATATAAATGCTGTTGATCTTGTAATTTCTTAATCGGTACTTAAATAATGGACATATTAATAAAGAACTTTATACTGATCCCTATATAGTTTCATTTCATTCTTTTGCAGCAAATCCCTACAGCCTCTTCAAATCTTTTAAATGGCCAGTTCTCTGGAGCATATTACCAATCATTCCTAGCTTTTTAAATCATAAATTTGGTAAGCATATTTTCTGCCTTTAAGAAACAGAAAGATAATGAGCAAGCCAAGAAAGATCCTATAATGCACTTCAATAAGTCCTCCCACCAGTTTGATATGAATCTTGCCCTCTGCTTCCATCATGTTTTAACATGTCCTCTGATAACCATTCTGTTTATATCAATTGGTCCAGATTCTTGCTACAAAAATTTACCAGCCACCAGGTCACTTTTCCTCTTTCTTTGAAGAATTCAGAATCTGACTCAGTATTTACCACCGCACATCTTTCATTCTTGAGAATGGCATATACTTACTGTTTTACTCTTGAATACCCTGAACTCCCAGATCGCTGACCTCCTGAACTTTCTTGATTAATATACTCACTCAACCTCAGCTCTGTAGATGAATGTCATACCTTAGATATCCCAGATAATCAGGCCACTTTCGACTGCAAACTCAGAAACTTTCCTTTATAATCATCCCAAATCTTAGTATTGCTAAACCCATTCTTTACCATCACCTTGTCCTTCAATCCATCTATCTTCCTTGTTCTTTCCATTTCAATCCCAGGCTGGTACTCCTGCTCTGGCTTCACTGGCAATTACTACCTTGGCCCTAAAATTGACCATTTCATCTATCTACTGTGAACCAACCCCCAATTGATTGTCCCATTGCCCTGGCAAAGTTTGCTTTCTAATAGTTCTCAATCCTGGATGACCCCTTTTTACCCACCTTTTCCTCTCCTGCTTCCACATTACTCTGTAACTATGCCAGTTATATCTACTATAATACATGATATCTATTATTAATGAAAGCATTGTTACTTCATGATAATTTTTCTCTGCTTACCTCATTGATTCAAAGGAGTAACTGTTCAGATCTGTTCCTTTCTTTTCAAGTTTCTTCCTTTATTCCATGGCCCCTTTCTCAGTTCTTACCTTGTATTTCACTGGAATAACTTATCTACTTTCAGTTACCTCATTTATCTTACTTGAAATTTTTGCACTTTTCCTCCTCTTCACAACAGTCTCCCTGGAAGAGGTTATCTTTCTTATTGTCAAGGTTAACTGTCTCATGAATCATATGTATGGTGTGGTTCCTCAGAAAGAGGTGGATTTGGGGACAGAACATCTGAATATTAGCAAAAGTGGCCAACAACAACCAAAAAGTCAATATTGGAAGGGCTGTGGAAAAACAGGCATCAAAATCATGTTAAGATCAAGGATGGGTCAAATCAATCTGAATTTCAGTTTACAATTAAGCAAATGATGCCTTCTTTAATGGGAAGAGGGGAAAGGAAAGGTAACTGAGTATTTTAATGTAACAAACAAATAAATAAAATTTAAAAATTAGAATTTGGCAAAAAAAAAGAGGACTGAAAAATCTATGCCCTTTTTAGAAGAAATTTCACAAGTCAAAAACAGGAAAAAAAGGTTCAATAAATGTCAAAGTACTCATAGAAGAACATTCTGTGGTAATAAAACATTGGAGGGAAATATGGCTATATATTGACTGGAGAATCATTCTAAAAATTGGTGATATATGAATTCATAGTATATTGTGTGCACTAAAAAAGGGACAAATTGAAAATTTCAGAGAAAAAAGAATATGCTTATTAACTAATATGGAGTGAAATATGCAGAACCAAGCAAACCATCTACACAAAGACTACAGCAATATGTTTTACTTTATTTTTGAAATTTATTTATTTGTATTGTAAAAAATGAATCCTCAAGTATCTCACCTCCTTCCTCTTCATCCTGAACTATAGGAGGCATCAACCAACTATATATATATATACATATGTATGTATGTATAAATATATGTTTCTATTTATCAATTCTTTCTCTACAAGTGTGCATTAACAAGCTATTTTGAAAATATTAATTTTATAGTTGTATATAGTTTTCTTTGTTCTATTCATTCCTTCTTAATTTTTCCATGTAGATTTTTCCAAGTTAAAAAAAATGAATCCATTCTTCATTTCTTTTGGTGTAGTAGTATTCCAACACAATCATATAGCACAACTTGTTCAGCCATCCTCAACTGATTGATATCCCCTACAATGTCCAGTCCTTTACCACCATAAAGAGAGCTGCTATAAATATTTTGGAAGATAAGGATGTTCTTTCCTTTTCCCCCTGGTTTTCTAGGGAAATAGACCTAAGTGGTATTGCTAGGTCTAAGAGTAAGAGTATTCTAAGAATATTCTCTATTTATTTTAAGTATGAGAGCTCTATCTGAGAAAGTCTCGAAACACTTCTACTAATTTTTTGCTTTGTTCCTAATCTTGGCTACATTAGTTTTGTTTTTACAAAACCTTTTAAGGTTTATATAAGTGAAATGATCTATTTTGCATCTCACACTGCTCTCTATCCCTTATTTATTCATAAATTCCTCCCCTGTCCATAAATGCAATAGGTAATATGTTCCCTATTCTTATAATTTGCTTATGATATCTCCCTTTATGTCTAGGCCATGTATCCATTCTGATCTGATCTCAGTAAATAATATAAAATATTGGTCTGTACCTAGTTTCTGCCAGACTATTTTCCAATTGTCTCTGCAATTTTTGCCAAATGGTGAATTCTTATGCCAAAACTCAGATCTATATTTTTGTCAAATACATGACTACTACAATCTCTTATTACTTTTCATTGTAGGTTTGTTTCACTGATCTACCTTTCTAATTCTTAGCTATTATAAGATATTAATTACTGCCTTATAAAACAATTTAACATCTAGAACTGCTAGATCTCCTTCCTTTACATCTTTTTATTATTTCCTTTGATATTCTTGATCTTTTGTTCTTCTAGGTGAATTTTGTTCTGATTTTTTAGTTTGACATATAATTGTTTATTTTTTTCTAGTTAAATAAATGAATTTTTGGTAATTTAATTGGGATGGTATTGAATAAGTAGATTAGTTTAGGTAGGATTGTCATTTTAATTCTATTGACTCTGCCTACCAATGAACAATTAATTATATTATTATTATTATATTGTTATATGTTGTATAATTATATCCAATTATTTAAATATGACTGTATTGTGTAAAAAGTGTTTTATAATTATGTCCCCGTAGTTCCTGGGTTTGCTTTCATAGTGTGGAAAAGGCATGGAGAAAGAGAGGACTTGCAAACCAGGTCATGCAAGAAACAAAGATGGGGACCTGACCTGTAAAATCAAGGAGAAGATTCCAAATAGAATGTTCCCAGGAGGGGGAGACAGTTGAAGCTGGAGGGGGAGAAGCTGTTTGGCTCTCTCTGGGGGGTGACTGACCAAGAGAGAAACCTCTTCTCTGTTTTTTTGACCAAAGGAGGCAAGCCTGGCTGAAGGGGGAAGAAACTGAGAATGAATATTATTAGTTTCTGTCCCAGGCTGCAGAACCCTTGAGGGGGGCTTCTGAAATTAGACTGAGAGACCTTGGTGGTTTTGTGGAGAAGAAAAGAAGAAAGAAGATTTTAAACAGTTGTCCTCCATATCTCTGAATGTCCTTGAGTCAAAACTGTGACTGGACTGATTTCCCAAATTCCTCCTATCCCTCATTATAGATTAGGGCAACCCTCATCACTCTTACCTCAGTTTCCCATCCTGATGTTTCCCAATAAACCCCTTATCTGAGAAAGAAAAAAGAGTATCTTTATAGTCCACTCTGGGGTGGAGGAAGGAAGCCAAAGGCTTCAAGAAGTGTGTAGTTTAGGGAGGGAGAGAGGGAGGAAGAGGGTAGGAGAAAAATATTGATCCATTAGCCATCAAATAGTGATCAGTAGGCAAACCCCAGAGCATTCTCCTGTAGCAGCATCCCTCTATCTCAGGCAGCATCTCTCATCTATTCCATTTTAACTAAGCAACCCTCAGAGTGTCCCTCTACCAGCAGCTCTCCAATAAGCAGAGTACCCAGTTATTGTAACAAGAAATAGTTTAACACAGATTACCCTTTTATTACAATTGGCACCCCAGATGGTATCTCTCATCTATCTCCATTATTATAACTAGGCAGCCCTCACATGTTTCCATACTTGCAGCTCTCTTCTGTCAGAGTACCATTGCAACAACACTCAGGGGGGAGGGAGGAAGCCAAAGGCTTCAAGAAGTGAGTGGTTAAGGGAGGGAGTGAGGGAGAAAGAGGGTAAGAAGCAGATTGATCCATTAGCCATCAAATAGGGATCAATAGGCAAACCCCAGAGCATTCCCTGTAGCATCATCTCTCAGTGTCTCTCAAAGTACATCTAGTAGTGGTAGTCTCTCGATGACTGAGAATGACTATTGTCTTTGTGCATTGTCATCTATTGATGTACCCTCATGTGACTTTGGAGTCCAAAGGCTGAGGCGCACAGTTTGTGGCACATGGGGCATGGGACGCCAGTTGTTACGGGAGGTGCGGTTGTGGCCTGGTGTCGGCGTTCACGCGCAGCGGCAAGACGTCGACGTCGCTCATCTTCAAAGGTGGTGGCGGCATGGTTAATGTGGGTTCTCCAGCTGTTTCTGTCAGAGGCAGCGAGTTCTAGTTGCTTTGGTGTAAGGCCAGCCCACTTCAAGTTGGACTTTAGCTGATCCTTGAATCTTTTCTTTGGTCGGCCTTGTTTCCTGAGTCCAGCTGACAGTTCACCATAGAATACCTGTCTTGGTATTCGCTGTGGGTCCATGCGGATGACGTGTCCAGACCATCGTAGCTGGGTTTTGAGGACCAGGACTTCGATGCTGGTGGAGTTGGCTCTGTCGAGGACTTCCTGGTTGGTGATTCGGTCCTGCCATCGGATCCTCATGATTGACCAGAGAGAGCGTTGGTGGAATTGCTCCAGCTGTTTCATGTGCTTCCGGTACAGTGTCCATGTCTCACACCGTGCAGGAGCGAGCTGAGGACCACTGCGTTGTACACTTTGAGCTTCATCACAGTGCTTACACCGCTGTGTTGGAGGACTTTGCAGCACAGCCTCCCAAGTGCCTGGCTGGCCTTTTGGATCCTGGCATTGATCTCGTGGTCTAGAGACCCGTCGTTGGTGATGGTGCTGCCCAGGTACTTGAAAGTGTTGATATTAGAAAGCTGCATGCTGTCGATTGTAATGCACGGCTGGTTCGTTGGCCTCCCCGGTGCAGGTTGGAACAGCACCTCTGTTTTGCTGAGGATGATAGTCAGGCCAAACAGTTTTGTTGTGGTAGAGAACCTGTCCACAATAGTTTGGAGATGATTTTCTTGGTGGGCCATGAGAGCACAGTCATCTGCGAAGAGAGCTTCCAGGATGTGCCTCTCTCTTGTCTTTGTTTTTGCAGTCAGGCGGCGAAGGTCGAATAGTGAGCCATCCAGTAGGTATTTGATGTAGACACCCAGGTCTAGATCCATCACAGCATGTCGTAATAGTTGGGTGAAAAATAGGTTGAATAGTACCGGAGCGAGGACACAGCCTTGTTTCACGCCATTGGAGATGTTGAAGCGACCGGAAGTCTCTCCACCAGATAGGACTTCCCCTGTCATGTCGACATGAAAGAGCTGGATCAGTTTGAAGAATTTTGCTGGGCAACCAAGCTGGCTGAGGATCACCCACAATGCGTCCCTGTTTACTGTGTCGAACGCCTTTGTCAGGTCTATGAAGACAATGTAGAGACTCAGGTTCTGCTCAAGGCATTTTTCCTGCATTTGCCTCACCGTGAAGACCATGTCGATGGTGCTGCGATCTGGTCGGAAGCCACATTGTGATTCAGGCAGGTTCTGCTCTGAAACAGATGACAGGAGTCTGTTGAGTATAACACGGGCGAGGATCTTTCCAGCAGTGGAGAGTAGTGAGATGCCTCTGTAGTTGTCACAGGCTGCTCGTGAGCCTTTGTTCTTGTATAGGGCTACGATGGAGGCATCTCTGAGTTCTGGGGGCATGTCTTCCTCTTCCCATATGCTGGTCAGCAGTATGTGGAATGCCTGGAGCGCCTTTCCATTTAAGGCCTTGTACACCTCAGTTGGGATCCCATCTTTACCGGGTGCCTTGCCTGCACTCATTTGTTGAATGGCTTTTTGGACTTCCTCTATTGAAGGAGGGGCATCAAGTTGTTCAATGGTGCGGTTTTGGGGGATCTGGTCAAGGGCGCTTTGGTCGACTGAAGAGGGTCGGTTGAGAAGCTGACTGAAGTGTTCTTTCCACCTGTTGCTGATGCCTTGTTTATCTTTTATGAGAGTGTCACCGTCAGAGGATAGCAAGGGAGTGGTGGTGGGTTTTAATGGCCTATAGACAGTCTTGAGGGCACTGAAAAATTGTTTGTAGTTTTTTGTATCAGCAAAATGCTGGATTTCTTCTGCCTTTTTTTCCCCACCATATCAGTCTTGCATCTTCCTGATCTCACGCTGCGCTGTGGCTTGGAGAGACTTGAATCTGTCCTTTTTAGAAGCAGAGTTTGGGTTATTTTGCCACTCCATAAAGGCTTTGTTCTTTTTGCTCAACAGGTCTTCAAGCAGCCCTCAAGTGTCCCCATACTAGTAGCTGCCTTCTAGTAAGCCAGACTACCCAGTTACCATAACCAGAAATAGTCACACAGATCATCTATTCTATCACAATAGTTATACTCCACACTATTTTATTCTATCTCTGGTTAATCTTAAGAGATATCTCTTCTTGCAGGTCTTTGTTAGTGATATATTAAAAATGGTTAAGATTTTTGTGGCTTTGTTTCATGTCCTGCTACTTTGCTAAAATTATTGATAGTTTTAACTAGCTTTTTAGTCAAATCTCTAGTATTTTACACATATACCATCATATCATCTGCAAAATAGATTGTTTTCTTATATCTTTGCCCATTCAGATTCTTCAATTCCATTTTCTTCTCACTGCTATTGGTAGCACTTCTAATACTATATTAAATAATATTGGTGATGAAAGCTTCCTGTCACAAATAATGCTTGCTGGTGATTTTAGATATTTACTTTGACTCATTTTAAGAAAAAAAAATCTACTTATACCTATGCTTTCCAGCATTTTTAACAGACACAAGTGTTGCATCTCATTAAAGGCTTTTTCTGAATTTACTGATCGAATCATAAGGTTCTTGTTACATTTTTTATTGATATAATCAGTTATGGTGATAGCTTTACTTATATTAAACCATCCCTGCATTCCTGTTATAAATCCTGTTTAGTCACAATGTATAATCTTTATAACATATTGTTGTAATCTCCTAGATATATTTTAGTTTTGTTGTCATTAAATTAGGCAAAATAACTCCCCCAAATTGCTTTGATTTGATCTTCATTGGTGGTATATTTGTCCTTTTCATTTTTAGTTATAGTGATTTGATTTTTTCTCTCATATTAAAATTATATTTTAATAATTAATAATTATATGATATATAATTATATATAATAATTAAAATAATAAAAATATTAACCAATGTTTTCTCTTTTTTGCATATTTTTCATAAAACTAATTCCTAGTTTTATTTATTCATTGAATGGTTTTCTTATATCTAATTTTGTTGATCTCACTTTTGATTTTTAGGATTGCTAATCTGATGTATAGTTGGGACTTTAAATTTTTTCCTAGTTTTAAAAATTGTACTCACAATTTATTGATTTGCTCTTTTTCTATTTTATTGACATAAAAACTTAGTTATACATTTTCCTTTAGTTACTACTTTTTCTATATCCCACT
Organism: Monodelphis domestica; assembly: GCF_027887165.1. Lineage (NCBI taxonomy): Eukaryota > Metazoa > Chordata > Mammalia > Didelphimorphia > Didelphidae > Monodelphis > Monodelphis domestica. The sequence goes on along the minus strand of NC_077229.1, from coordinate 322,892,229 downwards.
GGTTTTATTATGTCATCTCATTATAATCATTCCCTTTAATTAGAGTATTTATTGTTTCTCTGACTTGTTTTTTAATTCCCCCCCCCATTCTTTAAGAGTAAACTATTTAATCTCCAATTAATTTTTATTTAGTGCTTTAATGGCCACATTTTATATGTAATTTTTATTGCATTATGATATGAAAAGCATGCATTTAATAGTTCTGCTTTTCTCAATATAAGTTTTACAAAGATGACTAAAAGGAAGTTGAACTATGAGTAACACATAATTCTGGATAAGTAATAACAAAACTTATCTTCTTCCACAAGGAAGAGATGGGAGATAATAGGACAGAATATTGTTACTAGTTTCAGAGAGTTTCTGTATCAGATGTTTTTGCTCAATATTTTTCTTTGTCACAAGAAATGGTTCAGTTTGGAAAGGCATGATCAGTCAAGGGGACAGAAGTACAAAGAATGAAACAATATTATTGATAGAAAACCAATAATTTATCACAAAGATTAGTGCTGTGCCTAGCACATAACGGGTGCTTAATAAATATATTTTAATAAAAACAAATATAGAGATGTTCTTGCTATGCTTGACATATTTTCAGATAACAAAGTTATGAGTTTGAATGTAGGCACTGAATAAAAGAGTTATCATTTACAAAGTTCTTGACAGATCAGAATGTGAATATCAATTTTTATTGATTTTTTTATTTTTAAGTATTTTTTCATGGTTACATGATTTATGTTCTTTCCCTTCCCTTTTTCCTTCCCACTCCCAGAGCCAACAAGCAATGCCACTAGGTTATACGTATATTATCACTCAATACCTATTTCCATATTATTCATTTTTGAAATAGAGTAATCTTTTAAAAACCAACAAATTTTTAATAGGAATAATCATGAAGACTTACATTTGACCTCAAAAATAAACTTTCCAAGTGAAATATTAGAGACATTTGGCTCTCTAGCAGTTCAGTGAGAATAAACTTCATCTGAGGGAAAAGATAGTAAAGCATATGTTGAATACCTAGTCATATGATGTGGATACAGTCAATGTTTGTTTGTTTGGTTTTTTTGATTGTTTGTTTTTATAAAAACCCTTACCTTCTGTCTTAGAATCTTGTGTATTGGTTCCAAGGCAGAAGAGTGGTAAGGGCTAGGCAGGGGGTTAAGTGACTTGCCCAGGGTCACACACTGGGAAGTGTCTGAGGCCAGATTGAATCCAGGATCTCCCATCTTTAGGCCTGGCTTTCAATCCACTGAGCTACCCAGCTGCCCTCTGCAGTCAATGTTTTTGTTTAACTGTTTTTCTTAAGTACAAAAATGGTTTGATGATCTGACAGGTGGAGGGTGCAGTGAGTTACAAAAATTATGGTGTAAAGGAAAAGACATCAACATGATGTTTTAAAAAATATCAATTTTTAGTGTTAGTTCAATAGTCTAATGATATAGTCACTTATGATAAAGTTATTATGGCCTTTCACAACCCTTGATTCCATTTGTAAGATGTTCATTAACTACCTCTTTTAAAATAAACTCTAGAATTTTGGACAGGAATAAAAATATATATTATTTTTTTGCATGCAGTCCCTGTTTCCTTCTCCTTTTTAAAAATTAAGACATTTTATCAGTATTAATCCAGCATTATTTCTTCTTTTTTCCATAGTACTGCAGATGTCATTGTTACTGGTTCGACAATAATGGCCACTAATTTTTTTAATATTCTATGTATGTGCTTCACTTGGGTCAGATGAATTTAACTCATTGTTACTTCTCACTATCTTCCTTGGCTGTCAGCAACTTAGACATATGTTTTCTGTTTCATCCAATTCAAAGATCTTTCTACTTTTCAGATAAAAACAGAAACAAAGTAAAATTATGGTCAGTTGGTGGCACATTGGAGAGAATATTTGAACCTAAAGTCAGTAGTTGGGGCAAAGAAAAGCCTGTGAGCTACATATAGTCTTAGAACTATAGACTTAGAAGTGTGGTTCTTCAGTACTTTTGAACCAAAAATTAGTCCCCCCTCCAAACCATCTCTGGGATGCCAACTGTAAACTTATAAGAAACAGTTTAAAAAGTAGCCCACAAGAAATATCCCATTTTTAAAAAAGGAAATGAGTCAGTCTGCCATAACTTGTTTTTGATGAACACATGCTAGCTCATAGTGATCCCCTAACTCTTCTAAGTGATAATAAAATAGCCAGTACAATCAGTAAAGCATTCTTCCACTTTCTCAGGAATTAACAATAAGTTCTATGGCTTACAATTGAAATAATACACTTTTTTGTACATTTTGAAAATGGGAAGAATATTTTTCCAGCCTCAGCCCTGCAGGATTTCTTTCATTCTCTGTAATTTTTAGACATTACTGTTAATGGCACATCAGAAAATATTGTTCCTTGGGATACCATTCATCTAAACCATTTGATAAGCTAATTGAGGCCAAGTAAGTGTTTTCTTTCCTCTTGCATTAATCTTCATTTTCTGACTATCCATTTCTGTTCTATATTTCCAAAGCTACAGACCTTCTCTTTGGCAAGGGAAATAGGAAAAAAATAGTTGCTGGGTAGTTTTGATTGTCATTATTATTGACATCTCACCAACTTCAAGAAATGGTCATGAGGGGACAAAGTCAAGATGGCAGCATAGAGGCAGCAAATGTTCAGATGTCTGAAAACCCTTCCTTACTGATTACAAAATAAATGCTCCTAGGATACTGAAAATCAAACCTAGTAACAAGACAGAACCAAGGAAACCTCCTGCTAGACTCAACTTAAAAGGTACACCCCCCAAAAGCCAGAATTTGAGAACAATTGGGTTTAAGGAGAAGGAAGAAGTAAGATCCCAGGCCCCATCCCCACCTAGAGTGCTGAGCCTCCAGTAGCAGCTGGAACCTCTGGGCAGGCAAAGGTGCTGATCTGGAGGGAGTACCCTGCGGGCAAAGCTGTGCCAGGCTCAGAGCGTCAAACACAGGTGGTAGGGAAGCAGTTAGAGAAGAAGCACAGAGCACAAAGTGGGCAGCCTAGTTGCAGGAGCAGACCCTAGATATTGCCCCCCCCCCGTTCCCGAGGTTTTGTCCTCAGAGTACACCCAGCTCAACCCAGCAGGACTTAATTCCATCAAAGCCTTCAGAGAGCAGGGAAGTTCAAGCTCCAACATCCTTCCCCCACAGGCTGCTGGACATAATCCCATCAAAGCCTCCAAAGGATAGGGTAGGGAATCTCAAGCTCCAACACCCCTCCCCCACAGACTACACTGAGAGGTTTGCTGACAAAGCTCCAAGGGGGAAGGCTGACAGAAAAACCCATTACCACAAAAAAATGAGAGGAGCAATAACACAAGCAAATGCAAGGAGTAAAAAAAGGGGTAAATATGAGCAAACAACAAAAAAAGAAAAAAAGAAATTATAATCAACAGCTTCTATACAGGCAATGAACAAAGAGCAAAAGGAACAGAGAAGGATGAGGGAACTCCAAAAAAAAAAATAGAAGCCCCAGTGAATTGGATACAGGCTCTGGAAGAACACAAAATACAATTCAAAACACAATTAAGAGAGGCTGAAGACAACTGAGAAAAGAACTTAAAAAGTAAGATAAGTCATCTGGAAAAAGAGGCACTTGGACTAAAACAAGAAAATAGTGTCTTGAAAGCCAAAATTAACCAGCTTAAAAATGAAGCAAAGAAATTGAAAGACAACCTCCAAAGAAAATCAGACCAGAAGGGGAAGGATGACCAAGAAGCCAGAGATGAAATAGAGTCTTTAAAATCCAGAATACAACAACTAGAAACAAGTGACTTCACAAGGCAGCAGGACACTATAAAACAAAATCAAAAGAATGAAAAAATTGAGGAAAATATGAAGCACCTCATCCACAAAACAGAACATTTAGAAAATCATTCCAAGAGAGACAACTTAAGAATCATTGGTCTACCAGAAGACCATGACAAAAGAAAAAGCCTGGACATCATACTACAGGGAATTATCCAAGAAAATTTCCCCTAACCTTCTAGAACAAGAGGGGAAAGTGGAGATTGAAAGAATTCACAGATCACCTCCTGTACTTAATTCCCAACTGACAATACCCAGGAATGTTATAGCCAAATTCAAGAACTATCAAACCAAGGAAAAAATATTACAAACTGCTAAGAAGTCATTCAGATACCAGGGAACCACAATGAGGATAACACAGGATCTGGCTGCATCTACACTGAAGGAACAAAAGGCATGGAATATGATATTCTGGAAAGCAAGGGAACTAGGTTTACAACCAAGAATTAGCTATTCAGTAAAACTGACTGTATTCTTACAGGGGAAAGTATGGTCATTTAATAAAATAGAAGAGTCCCAAGCATTTGTAAAGAAAAGACCAGATGTGAACAGAAAATTTGATGCCCAAACACAGAACCCAAGAGAATCACCAAAAGGTAATTAAGAAAGGGGAAAAAAAGAAAATCAAAACAATACAAAACAAAATAAAAAACTTTTTAAGAGACCCAAAATGATATGTATCCCTATAAGAAAAGAGGTCATTGGTAACTCTTCATAATTGTTATTATCACCTGGGCAGCTAGAAGAATTACACTTAGAGGGAACAGAAACAAACTGTATAGGATAAAATGCCAAGACATAAATATGTATATAGATATATGTAGGCATAAATATATGTGTATATATATATATGCATATATACAACTAGATTTTTAAAAAGGGGGTTAATACTAAGAGAATTGGGAAAAGAAACAAAATGGGATGAATTTATATGTCACAGAGAAAAGCATGATGGAAGGGGGGGAGAATATCAATACACTGGAAGGGTAAAGAGGTCAGAGATATGAAACACTTTAAAGAGACTGAGGTTATATTTTTAAAGCATTTCAGACTCCAGTGGTTTATATAAATCTCTGTATTTCTATTGCATTTTACTGTTTGGTTTGTTTAAAGCTTAACTTTGTGATTTTAAGTTCATATATTACTGCATTCAATATTATTCTGTTACACTGAATCATTTTAATGTACTGAGTTTTAACTACTGTTAAATTCTGTTGCTTTTCCCCTATAACCATATTGAGATCATTGTAATTAAGCCCATATATGAAAAAAACAGCCTTTCTATTTTGACTTTGTAAATTGTCACATAGCGGATAGATGGACTTCATCAGAACTGGTTACAATTATATAACAACCTTTGGAAAATTTAATGTGCTAAATATCTCAATTGATTTTAAGGGTTTTTAAACATGATTTTTGGAATTTTTTAACACTTTCTGGTCATTTTTGCCTGCCCCTAACATGAGGTGTAAGGCTCATTCTAGTAGCTGAAGTGAAATACATTTTATAACCCCCAACCTTCCCGCATTTCTAAATATGTGAATGGAAGTTGGGGGAGTTAATCTCAGGGCCTTTGTAGCCCTAAAAAGCTTTGCAGAGAAAAACTAATTTCTACCTGCCTCAGTATCCCCTAAATTTTAATCATAACAGTTGAATTTTAACTGTTACAAGATGATATGATGGTCTACTTAAAGTATCCTAGAGAATCAACTAAAAAGCTAGTTGAAATAATCAACAATTGTAGCAAAGTTTGTAAAAATGGAGACTTGAATCCAGGACTTCAATCCCCAGAAGTCCTTGCTCCACTTCCCCAGAATGCTTTGTAATATCATTGAATTTTCACCTGGGCCGAGAGCGAGATGGGGTATTTAACCTAGTTGTAAAAAGTCTCTGCCCTCTTTCCTACTTCTGCTTGGGAGCAGATGCATCTCATGATGTGAGTGAAATTGAATTTGGCCTCTGGGCCCACTTGGCACATGCCTTTTTTACTTGTGTTTTTCTTAAATTCTCAACCTTTAATAAAACTCTAAAAATATAATACTCCTTGCAGAGAGAAACTAATTTCTACCTCTATCAGTTTTCCTAAATTTTAATCTTAACAAGTTTCAGGATACAACATAAACCCACATAACTCATCAGCATTTCTATATGTATCCAACAGATCTCAGCAGCAAGAATTAGAAATATAAATTCCATTTTAAATCACCATAGACAATATAAAATATTTAGGAATCTATCTGCCAAGACAAACACTGGAACAAACACAGGAACTATATGAACACAACTACAAAACATTCTCCACACAATTAAAACTAGATATAAACAGTTGGAAAAACATTGATTGCTCATGGGTAGGATGAGCTAACATAATAAAAATGACAATCCTACCCAAATTATTTTGCTTATTCAGTGCCATACCCATTGACTACCAAAAAATTTCTTACTGAATTGGAAAAAAAAAGCATAGCAAAGTTCATTTGGAAAAAAACAAAAGATCAGGGAAATAAAGGAAAAAATGTGAAGGAAGTGGCCTAGTAGTACCAGATCTCAAAATGTACTATAAAGCAATGGCCATCAAAACAACATAGTACTAGCTAAGAGTCAGAAAGGCGGATCAGTGGATTAGACTTGGAGTAAGTGACTTCATCAAGACAGTCTATGATAAGCCCAAATATGCCAGTTTGGGGGACCAAAATCCACTATTTGATAAAAACTGCTGGGAAAATTGGAAGACAGTATGGGGAAGATTAGGTTTGCATCAACATCTCACACCCTACACCAAGATAAGCTCAGCATGAGTGAATGACTTGAATATAAAGAAGGAAAGTATAAGTAAATTAGGTGAACGCAATATAGTATACATGTCATATCTTTGGGAAAGGAAAGATTTTAAAACCAAGCAAGAGTTAGAAAAAAATCACAAAATGTAAAATCAATAATTTTGATTACATTAAATTAAAAAGATTTTGTACAAACAAAACCAATACAACCAAAATTAGAAGGGAAGCAACAAATTGGGGGAAAATCTTCATACAAAAACCTCTGACAAAGGTCTAATTACTCAAATTTATAAAGAGCTAAATCAATTGTACAAAAATCAAGCCATTCTCCAATTGATAAATGGACAAGGGACATGAATAGGCAATTTTCAGATAGAAAACTATTAATAAGCACATGAAGAAGTGTTCTAAATCTCTTATAATCAGAGAGATGCAAATCAATACAACTCTGAGGTATCACTTCACACCTAGCAGATTGGCTAACATGACAGCAAAGGAAGGTAATGAATGCTGGAGGGGATGTGGCAAAGTTGGGATAGTAATGTATTGCTGGTGGAGTTGTGAACTGATCCAACCATTCTGGAGGGCAATTTCAAACTATGCCCAATGGGAGCTAAAAGACTGTCTGTCTGCCCTTTGATCCAGCCATAGCACATCTGGGTTTGTACCCCAAAGAGATAATAAGGAAAAAGACTTGTACAAGAATATTCATAGCTGTGCTCTTTGTGGTGGCAAGAAATTGGAAAATTAGGGGATGCCCTTCAATTGGGGAATGGCTGAACAAATTGTGGAATATGTTGGTGATGGAATAATATTGTGCTCAAAGGAATAATAAAGTGGAGGAATTCCATGTGAACTGGAACAACCTCCAGGAATTGATGCACAGTGAAAAGAGCAGAACCAGGAGAACATTGTACACAGAAACTGATACACTGTGGTATAATGAAAGGTAATGGACTTCTCCATTAGTGACAATGATCTTGAACAACCTGGAGTGATCTATGAGAAAGAACACTATCCACATTCAGGGGAAAAACTGGGAGTAGAAACACAGAAGTAAAACAACTGCTTGATTACATGGGTTGAGGGGGATATGACTGGGGATGTAGACTCTAAATGAACATCCTAGAGCAAACATCAACAACATGGAAATAGGTTCTGATCAAGGACACATGTAAAACCCAGTGGAATTGCATGTTGGCTACATGAAGGTTAGGGTATGGGAGGGAGGAAAAGGATATGATTCTTATAACCAAGGAATAATGTTCTAAATTGACTAAATAACATTTTTTAATTTTTTTAAAAGATTGTAAGTTTCAAGGAAATGATGGCCCAAATTGGTAGAGAGAGAATCCTCAACTGAAAATTCTCCCAACTAATGAGATCACTGCTAAAACCTCTCTCCATATATAAAGGATGCCCTAATGAATTGTGTAGCTCTTATCATTTCTATAACCAGAATGTTTCTTATTATAATTTATACAGTAGCATTCATGGCTAATTGGGCATTCCTAAAAGGTAATATAAGGGGTCAGCCTGATGGTTCAGGGGATTGAGAGCTAAGCCTAGAGATAAGAGATCCTACCTTCAAATCTGGTCCTAGACACTTTCCAGCTGTGTGACCTTGAGCAAGTCACTTAACTCTCATTGCCTAGCCCTTACTGTTCTTCTGCTTTGGTACCAATATACAGTTTTGATTCTAAGATGAAAGGTAAAAGTTTTTTTTTAAAAAGGAATGTACCTTGTTTTTTTTTTTTTAATGGGTCCTGGGTCTAGTTTTTTTTGTCCCTAGTTAGAACTTTTATTCACTCAACATATAGCTAACATTTGAAAAATATGTGCTCATTACCAATGATTTAAAGATGTATGTCACAGAGACATTAGTTTTAAGGAGTTTACAATACAATACAGGAGCCGGGAGGGAAAAAGATTGCATGAATAGCTTTGGCACAAAGTAGAGGGCAAGGACTAGGTTCAGACAATGATCTAGGCAGATTATTATTGCCTATTGTGGTCAGGGAAGCTTTTACAGAGTAGGTGGCATTTGAGTTGGGCTTCAAAAGAAAAGGAAGGTATAAAGTGAATGTGGGAGAGCTTTATTCTAAATACAGGATGGGTTGTGGGGGAAAGAAAGACATTTGGGCACTCCTTTTTCTAAAAAAAAAAAATCATTAGTATACCTGTAATTAAGTAGCTACGTGGTGCAATATATGAAGCATAGAGCATGGAGTCAGGAAGACTAATCTTCCTGAATTCAAATTTGACCTCAGACATTTACTAGCTATGTGACTCTGGGGAAGTCACTTAACCCTGTTTGTCTTGGTTTTCTCATTTGTAAAATTAGCTGGAGAAGGAAATGACAAACCACTCCAGTATCTTTGCCAAGAAAATTCTAAATGGGGTCAACAAAGAGTTGAACTGAAAAAAATGACTAAACAACGACATTTTTTTATTTATTGTGTCTATTTTTGTTGGAGGAATATGAATGACTCTTCTGCTTTGGTGTTTTGTTTTGTTTTGTTTTCCCTTTAACAAAGTATTAAGCTGTCTGTCACATTGTTTCCAGTCTCACAGAAGTATTCAGTTATCAAAAAACAAACAAAAAAGGAGTTGTAAGATTGCTTCTCTTTTTTTTTATGTAGGCCACAAATAATTCTGAACATATCCTTTTTTTGTGACCACTTCCACTCTGATTGTACCACTTCCTAATGCTGAATTTTGTGAAGAAAAATGATTTCTAGGGGAAGTACAAAGTTTCAAGCAACTATTTAGGGACTTTTGGAACAACTGCAACATAGTGTATAAGTAGAGGGCTGCCTTGAAAAATATTTGAGGCCGGGGAAATAGTTCCTGAGACTCTACCCTGTGGTTTGCTCCTGGGAATTCCTGGCCTCCTCCTCCTTTGTGTTTCTGGTTGCTGTTTCACATCTGTTGTCTTCCCTGATATCTGGATTTCTAGTTTTATCTAGACATTTTTTCTCCTTCCTCCTCAAATTTCATTTTTAAGCCCTCTCGATTATATGGCTGGATCTCTTCTCTATGAGGTTATGATAAACCAGTCTTTGACCCAGAGATGGAAACAGAGTAGATTGTGTCTCTGGAAAGTACTAAGAAAGTAGTAGGGAAGGTAAGCAGGAGGGGGAACAAGGCATATTTTGTAGCACAACTAGGTCCTGATTAGTATGGATAATTACTTCCATAAAGTGGTCACATTATTCAAATTCCCATTTCATTAGTTCCATTAGGCTGGATCCAATTTCCATATTTTAAACAATTCTAATTTCAAATGTATCAATAGTACCAGTTTAAATACATGAAACCATTTCATAGGATTCATTATTACCACTAATAAGTACCTAGCTACATCTTCAAAAATTAAGGGAAAATTCAAAGAAATTTTGCTAACTGAAAAAGATAGGAAAGAAATAAGCAAGGGCTATTTTAAAAAAGGATAGATTCAGTACAACTATGCTTAGGAGAAACAAAAACAAAGCAGAAACGAATGCAAAGAAGATCATAACCTATACAATCGTATAAGCATACATTACAACAGCAACAATTTCACTCATATTTCCTTTTTCAAATTTACTTTTCCTTCTACTCCATATATTCCTCTATTTCAAATATTTTATGCTTTAACAAAGTAGATTACCAAGTGTTCCCCATTTTTTGAGGTTGCCCTTTTCTACATTTTTAAGAAATTCCCCATTTTGGAAGAAATATTCCCATTATCTCTTAACCCATGACATTTTCTTCAGACTTCAAGTCTCAGATCATATGGCATCTTTGATCATGGCTTCATGATGTTTCTAGGCTAGACAAGATCTTTCCTTGAACATTCTGTATTGTGCTGCTGATATTTCCTATGCATTTAATAATATTCTTATTTGTATTATGTGTGTGTGTGTGTGTGTGTGTGTGTGTGTGTGTTACTCACTTCCCTTAGACTGTAAGGTCCTTGAAGGCAGACATAGTAACATTTTGTTTCATTTTCATAGTTTTTCATGTAGTAGATAATGAATGTTTGTTTAATCAAAGTATGAATGTCAGTGTGGCAGAGTGGATAGAATGTGGATCTGAAGTCAGGGAGGTCTAGATTCAAATCCCACTTCTGACACTGACTTGCTATCTGAGCATGGGGAAGAGATCAGTTTACCTCTTTAAACCTCAGTTTTCTTATCTACCAGATGGGGACCTATAATTCCTGCTTCTCAGCTGTTGGAAAGCTCAAAAAAGACATGTGAAAAATGATTCCTGAATGTTAAATCATTATATTTGTCAATTATTTTGATAGAAGGAAGATTATTGAACTTTGAGAAAGAAAACCTTTCTTCTAGTTCTGTCTCTGTCATGTATTAGCTAAATTACTTTGTGAAAGGCAAAGCCGAAAGGCTGTTTCCTCATTTGAAAATAGGAGGAATAATAGCTGCTGGGCTCACTTCACAGGGTTTTGAAGTGGCTTAAATGAGATATGGGTGATAGCATTTTGAAAAAGTATGAAACTCTATATAAATGTGAAGTATTCCTATTAATAGTAGTCATTAATGGTTTTAAAATTTTGATTCTCCTTCTCCAAAAGGCCCAAAGGATACAGAAAAAGTGAGCAATTTTTCACTAGAGTTGAAATAGTTTGGGTGATGAAAAAATTAATCATTTAAGCAAGTCATTTTCCTCTTCTGAGTCTCCATTTTCCCAATTATAAGATGAAGGAGTTAGATCAGTTGACTCTGAAGTACTTTCTATTGATAAAACAATGATCCTATGAATAAGAGAACAGTTACACATTAGACTTTGTGTTTAAGAAAATTTAAAAAGTGCTGTAACTGGCTGCAGGATTCACAATCAAAGTGAAGTGGAATTATTTTCCTGGGAGGGAGGAGAAAGCAATTTAACAATAACTCATGAATATGGACAGTAATGGATAATACACCATTCTCCAAACCAAGAAGACTCTGGGTTCAAGTCCTCTCCCTCATGAAACCGTGAGCAATTAGCAACCACTTAGTGCAGGTAGCTCTAACACTATCAGTCAATGAATCAATAACTGTTTAAATGCCTACTATGTGTTAGTCACTCTGATAAGTGCTGGTGATACAAAAAGAGGCAAAAGAGATTCCCTGCTCTCACAGAGCTCACAATCTAATTGGGGAAATAGCACAAATATACACAAAGTATAAATAAATATACACGAAGTAAGCTCAAAGGATAGATATGGAATAAACTAACAGAAGAAAAGCACTAAAAATCTTAGGGGTAAAGGTTAAGAGTTCCATTTAGGACATACCACATCCACCTGAATGTCCAGTTTGAGATGTCTGAAAATCCATTGGAAATGTGAGGCTGAAGGTCAGTAAAGAGTTTGGGACATGGAAGTCAGATTTGAAAATTATCAACATAGAGATCTCAATCAAATCCATAGGTGATGAGTTCACCAAGAGAAGTGGTATATAGGGAGAAAGGAAGAGGACCCAAGGCAGTATCCTGAGGAATAGCTATGGTTAAAGGATGTGATTGGGAGAGAGCATGTGGCAGAAGACACAAAGATGGAGTGGTCAAGTGGGTAGAAGAAGAACCAGAAGAGAGTGGTGACCTACAAACCTAAATAAAAGAATGTATCAAGGAGGAGAAAATGATCAATTGTATCAAAGGCTGCAGAGAGGTCAGAGGGAATGAAGATTTTAAAAAGGTCTTTGGATTTGACAACTAAGAGATCATTAACAACTTTAGAGAGAGTAGTTTTGGTGGAATGATGATGTCAGAAGCCAGATTATAGGGGTTAAGAAGAGAATGAGAAGAGATAAAGTGAGACACCTATTGTAGTCTGACTTTTCAAGTTTTCCTACAGAGGGGAGTAGAGATATAGGATGATAGTCTGTGGGCTAAGGAAAGGGCAGGTAAGGGTTTTATTTCATTTTTCAGAATAAAGGAGACATGGGCATGCTTGTCTGTAGTAGAGGATGAGTCAAAACAGAGGGAGAGACTGAAAATAAGTATAAGACTGGGAGAAACAAAGGAGGCACTCTGTTGGAGAAGACAGGATGAAAGGGTCTTGAATAGTAGAGGTGTTAGCTTTGGTAAGAAATAAGGTGAATTCATCATGTGGGAGGAGAGTGAAGTTGTAGTGGCAAAAGATATCTGAATGATAAGAAATGAAGAAGAGCTAAAAAAGAGATCTCACAACAATGGCCTCAAGAAGGTACCACTTCTGATATACTAGCTCTGAATTGGCAGAGGAAATTTGGTCATTCATTCGCAAAATAATAATGATCCCTAACTCTCAAAGATGGGAAGGGTTGTTTCATAGAAAGCTTCAGTTGTTCTTGATCTCTGATAAAGATGAAACACTGGAAAACACATTTGAATTCTAGGATATGGAGATTTAAGGTACATTTCAAGAAAGAAACTTTAATAGTGTTAACTATTTGGATGGCCTACAAATAAAACTGACATCTCCTTCTATGGAGAGCATTACAGACAAGCTATAGATTTCTTTGTCTTACTGGAAGATAGCTGGAAGAAACTAAATCACTTTTTCTCAATGACTGCAACATCCATATTTGCCTTATAGTATACATGTAATCAAATGGATTTTTAAATCTCATTAATGGATGTATTGTCTCTAAGGAGGAAGATTGTAATCCATCTGTAATTTTTCATCCTATTCCACTCCTGCTCATATCCTTGTGTATATTTTCCATAAAGAGAAGTGAAATATTCTTCACCCAATAGTCTGTGTGGACTTTCAGAAAGTCTGCTTGATATAAAAAAGGATACCCCTAGCACTCACAGACCGTTGTTTATCAATGATCTTTTGCTCTCATCACACGACCATCCCATTTCCTTTTCCTGTCACGCACATCTTCAATGACAGCCTCTATAATCATTCTCCTTCATGAGTCCATTCACCAAGATTTGATTCCTCCTAATACTTTCGGCTTTAGAGTACCCATTTTCACACTGTAAACAAAGCAGTAAATATCAAGAGTCTGATATTGTTTGAAAGAGTAGAAAGTTTGATCAGAAGAACATATTTGGCATATAACATGTAGAAACAATGAACTTCATAGCATAGTGTTCAATAGATCTAAATCTTCCTGCAGTTGGAGAAAAAATTGATTATTCAACAAAAACTGTTGGGAAAACCAGAAAATGATCTGACAGGAATTAAGTTTAGACCAGAGGCCCTTCCTTTTTTTGCATGATAGAGCCCTTTGATCTTCCAATAAAGCTCATGGACCTCTCAGAATAATATTTTTAAATGCACAAAATAAGATGCATAGAATTAAAAAGGAAAACAATGACATTGAAACAATTGTTTATGGGAGGCAGATGTAGCCTGGATATAGCACAGATCCTGGAAGACTCAAGTTAAAATCCTCCTTCAGATTTTATTAGTTATGTGACCCAGATCAAGTCATTTAGTCACCTTTTGCTTCATTTCCCTCATTTGTAAAATGAAGATATTAAGAGAATCTGCCCACTAGAGTTATTGTGAGGATAAAATGAGACAATATTTGTAAAACATTTTTAAAACTTTAAAGGATTCTATAAATGCTAGCATATATGTTAATATACACATGCATGTATACATAATACACATGAAATGAAATTTTTAAACAGTGAAGAGATTGTTAAGAAGACTGATCATGCAATGACCAAACACAATACCAGGGAACTAATGATGATCTCTGCTCCTTATCTACTCAACTTCTGACAATGAGGTAATGTACTCAAGGCACAAATTGAAACATATTTTTGGTCATGGACCCTGGGGAGATTTGTTTGACTTGACTCTGAATATTTGATACAAGGTTTTGATTTTCTTTATTTCTTCTGAAGGAGAACAAAGTTGATGTGGGGAAGGAAGGGAAGATCGTGATAGGATTACCAAAATGAAAAACAAGAAGAGAATTAAGAAAAGAGAGTAAATGAAGCCTTTTTAAATGCACAAAAGGGAAGCAAAAGAAATGGAGCAGATAGATCATCATCAAAGAAAACACAATGAATTTGTTATAAAGTTGGAGAGAGAAGCTTTACATGGTATGGATTCATGCCTCTTTTTCTCACTGGCTTCATATGTGCAAATGCCCATTTTATTTGGTAGGTTGAGTCCACAATCAAGACTATAATTAAACTAAAATATGGTTCTTTGAAAGGGTCTTGGCCTTGTTCAGTTCCCCTTAAGTAATCTCACTTGCTTTTTTCCTCCTGTTCAAGCCAAGGCTCAGCTCATTGTCTGTTAGCAGCATTTACAATATTTGCAGACAGCCTATAAACCATGTGGTTCTTAGCATGGGTTAACATAGCCAACAGCCACAAAGCAATTGTGAATATATTATTTCATTGGATCCCCTCAATAGTTCTGTGAGGTAAACAGGCAGCTGTCGCTTACCTTATTTGATCAACATGGACACTGAAACTCAGAAACAGGAAGTAACTTCCCCACATTTGCTCTGCTTGTAGCTAGTGGATAGAAGAGTTGAAGCAAGGTGCTGGCAACTAGGCTTATTCTCTCTCTACTACACAGACTTCTACCTCAAGAATTGATGCTAAGTCCAGAGAAAGAACTGTTGGCATCAATTTTCAAAGCAGTATATTTATGGCTTTATTTGGGGGTTTGGGTTATATATGAGTTTACTCTTACAATAATAACCAGAATGGAATTGAGTTTTGCATGACAATAAAAATAAAATTTTAAAAATTGTTTTTAAAGAATTGAAGCTAGTAGCAATGCTAGTAGATGTGATTAGGCCACCATCTGGTGGTTTATAGAAACATATTCAGCCAACGTGGTGAAACACTTGTCCTTCGCCCAATGATTGCAAGGCAGCTCATGAAACTGAGAGCCTGCTGGAGCAAACGCCTTCTTCATGAAGTTGCCCCATATTCATTTATTCTCCAATAAGTTTTATTTGGGCTATAAATTCAAGGATATTTAGCATGAGCAGCATTGTGGTGTGATTTGAGGAATTCTGAGAAAGCATGCTTATCCTCCAAATATTTCCCTTACTGGTCTGCTATATACTGCTTGATATTTCACCATTAGAAATTAATTTCTTAGTTACATCCTAGCTGTGTGATGCTGGGCAAGTCCCTTAATCCCTAATTCCTATCCCTTACCACTCTTCTACTTTGGGACTAATGCACAGCATCAATTCTAAAGAAGGAAGGTGAGGATTTTTTAAAAAATCCATTTAAGATTTTATTTGAAAATATAAGTACATGAATGGGAGGTTGCTGTTCACATTCCCCTTACCTTTCTTACACACTTGAAAGGTATGTGATTTCATTTCTCTGAGTATTCCCTCTACAATTATGTTTTCTTGTTGTCCATTTTGATGCTGTCATCTAACATAATTATTTAGTGTCCTTTTTTAATTTTATCTTCATGCCATCTATGCTTCATTGAATTTAATTCAATTCAACAGACATTAATTAAAAACATACTTTATAAAAGGCAGGCAGCGAGGTGGTTTGGTGGATAGAGTGCCAGGCCTGGTGTCAGGTATACTCACCTACCCAAGTTCAAATCTGACTTCAGATACTTACTGGGTATGTGACCCTGAGCAAAGCAATTAACTTTGCTTGCCTCAGTTATTTCATCTGTAAAATGAGCTGAAGAAGAAAATGACAGACGACCCCCATGTATTTGCAAAAACCAAAAAAAACCAAATGGGTTCACCAAGGGTCAGAAACCACTCAAATGACTGAACAACAGCAATAAAATTATAAAGAGTACTTTACTAGGGCCTGGTGATGTGATGAAATAAATGGAACCATCACTAAATTCAAAGATCTTAAATTATTCTGTGTTTCAAATCATTTCCAAAAATGTAGTTAGGGAACTAGAAACATGGAAAAAATAGAAGAGAAAAAAAGAATTTTTGAAACAATTAAATTTTAAGAACAACTAAAACTGCCCCAAAGAAGTTTAAGGATTTTTTTTTACTTGGCTTTTCAAGTAAAGGTTAGATGGCCACTTGCTAAGGATTTGATAGAGGAGAGCACTGTTTAAATCCAGATTTGATGTGATCCTTAAATCTCTAAAATTCATTGATTTCCTGAGCTTTTTTACCTTTCCTTTGTTAGCCAACTGAAGAGCAGATGGTAACATGTATCAATCCTGACCTCTGGTGGCCATGAGTATTATAACACAGGGACCTTAAAAGGATAGCTAAGTGTTGGCCGGGAAATTAGAATACATTTATTTTGCGAAAGCCCAATGATGATGATTATTGTCATATCATTTCATTTGTATATTGGAAGGCCTAGAATCACCTAGACACTGATATTTATATAACACAAGTTTCAAACTTTGTTGAGTCTATCTTATTGAGAGTCTATCTCTGCCTCTGTTCTTACTGCAACTCTAGTAAGACCCTCCCTACCAACCATTTGCCGTGTATAAATTTTAAAATTAAGATATAATAACTGAATATTATATTTTATAAAGTTTTATTAATAATAACTAAAGCAAAATAAATTCCTGAATTCAGCCCGTTCACAGGTCAAAGAGGGCTGGGGAGAAGCATGCATCCACTTAAATACCAATAACGTGATCACAGAGGAGAGGTTATAGGGAATTTGGGGAAATACTAAGGACTTCTGAGGAATGAATTCAAAGGTTCAAGATCTCCATTCATACACATGTCTATTGCATTGTCTTCCTTAGGGGTCTCTTTGACTCTTCTATGCCCTTTCTCTGATTCATCCTTTATGTCACTGTGAAGAATAATCTTTCTTCTCAGTAGTCCTAGTAATATTGCTTATTAAAATATTCTTCAGTGGAACAGTACCTTGCACATAGAAGGGGAACCATAATTATCTATTGAATCGAGAGAAAAATATAATGTGGTCAATAGTTTTGAGTACTAGGTCTCTGCTTCTGCAAAGATGTGGCAAACTAGTGGGGCAAACCCCATCAATAACAACATTGTTACTGCAAATGAAAAGAGAAGACATCAAGAAGTTACAATTAGATAGAAGGATGAATCACAAGTTGTTTTTTACAGAAGGAAATCTGTGCCTTGAGTCATAAAGAAATATTGTGAAACACTTGGTCCTCTTATCTGGAAGCATTTGTGATGAGCATAAACAGAATGACCATCGGGAACCATTGTAGCTTATGAATTAACATCTATTTCAGAGGATAAAGAGAAGTTCTATGAAGATCTCAGTGAAAAGAGAATCATCATGGTACAGTGAATAAACTACTTGCTATCTTGTCTAGATCTATAATCGAATGCAGAGTCATGCTTATTGCCTGTCTGACCTTTACGAAGTCATTTAATCACCTTGGACCTCAGTTTCCTGCTCTTTAAAATGAAGGTGTTGGACTTGATAGTTTTCAACTAAATGGTCTCCTCAGGTTCTAGCTTAATCATCATCTGATTTTCAAAATTAAGGATACATGAGGTCTTTCAAATCTCACTATCTCTGGAATCTATCATTAAGATTTAAATTCTAAGGACCTCTGAATGGCATCCAACCTCTCAAGAATTCTTGTAAGGGAGGTTCTGAACTTATTTGAGGTCTAGGTGTCCTTATGCTCAATATCATGCCAACAGATGTGGGCAAATAATAATATTGAAAATATATATTTCATTTGGAAGAAATGAATAATAAATAACCACAGAATGAACAACATTCCCTTGAATGGGTCCTGGATTCTTCAGCTGCCTCTTCCTTTTCTTACTCTCCAACCAAAATAACTCGGCAAACAAATTCCTCCTAGATTTGTGATTCTTTCAAATGATGCCAGGGACTGATTATCTCTCTATTAAGAGACTGATATAAAAGAATATACTATGAGTCATGTCTACATGAGTCACAGTATTGATAGCATTAATGAAGAGTCATGTTTGAAGCTGAGATTGTTATCTTCAATTAGAGTGATCTCCTTGAGAGCAATGACTTTCTGGCTTTTTCTAATTGCATGCCCACTTAGAACTTATCAGAACACATGGCATATAACAAATAATAAAATTTTAATTAATCCAGTTGCATTCTGAATGTGAGAAATTTGCCTATTGATCAATGAATGGAGATATAACTGAACAAATTAAATCATAATAGGCTTAATATTCTTGCTAGAAATGAAAGTAAAAGAAAAAGAGAATACTGTAACTAAACAGAAGTCTTATGAGTTCCTCATGGATAAAAAGACAAAGTATTTGAGAAAATTGGCTTTATGATGCATCTGTGGGAAATATGAATTATTATTCTAAGTACCTCATAATACTAAAGATAAATATTTTGTTTGCAAAAAAGGTTAACTGACTTACCCAGGGTAACACAGCTACTAAAAGTCTGAGGATAGATTTAAACTCACAAAGACAAGAATTTCTGCTTTCAGGCTCATCACTCTACTGTGCTACCTAGCTGCCCTAATGAAAGGCATTTAAGGCAACAAACAGAGGAACAATGGAAAGAATATATAGAGATTTTTATCACTAACTTTTTCTATACTTCCATGAGTGAGAAGCAACCCTATTTGTACTCTAACTTTATAGATCCCTGATGCTCATGACAAAATAGGAAACTCAGCAAGGATATCAAAACTAGGAAGAGCAGATAAACCAGATAAATTAAAGAGAGGGTAAATCCATAGGGAAAGTAGTCTAACATTGACAATATATATTATCAAGATATCTGAAAAGAAAAAACACTTGTGTGGAGGGACAGAGTGAAAGGAGAAAGGGAAGGATTAAAAGAGGAAAACAAGATGAAAGGGAATACACAGGTGGTAATCATAATGGTGAATGTAAATGGGATAAACTCATCCACAAAATGGAAATGGATAGGAGAGTGGATTAAAAACCAAAATCCTATGATACATTGTTTGCAAGAAACATTTGAGGCACGGTAGACACACACTGAGTAAAGGTAAGGGGATGGAACAGAAACTATTGGAGTTCAACTGAGATAAAAAAAAATCAGGAGTAGAAATCATGATCTCAGACAAAGCTAATGGCAAAATAGATCTTATTAAAAGAGTTAGGTAATTACATCAAGCAATAATATCAATACTTAATATATATGCACCAAATAGTATAGCCTCCATATTTTTAAAAGAATAACTAAAGACACTTAAGGAGGAAATATATGATAAAACTATACTAGTGGTGAATGTCAACCTTCCCCTATCAGAATTAGATAAACCTAACTGAAAAATAAACAAAAAGAATTAAAGAAAGTGAAGGAAATTTTAGAAAATTATTAGATATATGAAGAAAATTGAATGGATAAAAAAGTAATATTCCTTCTTTTTAGCAGCACATGGTATACACACACACACACACACACACACACACACACACACACACACACACATACTATGTACTAGGACATAAAAATTTCACAACCAAAAGTATAAATAAGTGTAACCTCTTCAGATCATAATGCAATGAAAACTATAATCAATTAGGTTTCATGTAAAGACAAATTAAAAATTAATTGAATACTAAACAACCAAATTCTTCAAAAGATATGGGTCAAAGAAAAATTATAGAAATATTCTATGATTTCACTAAAAAGTATAATAATGAGGAGACAAGATATCAAAATTAATGAGTTATAGCCAAAGTAGTACTTAAGGGAAAATCCTGAATGCTTATATAAACATTCAGGGATATAAAACTAATAAGTATATATAAGTATATATATATATATATATATATATATATATATATATATATATATATATATATATATATATAGAGAGAGAGAGAGAGAGAGAGAGAGAGAGAGAGAGAGAGAGAGAGAGAAAGCAGATCAGTGAATTGGGCATGCAACTGAAAAACTAGAAAAACAATAAATTAAACATTTCTAATCAAAGACTAAATTGGAAATTCTAAAAATCAAAGAAGACAAATAAATTTGAAAGTAAGAGAACTATTGAACTAATAAATAAGATTAGGAGTTGGCTTGATTAAAAAGAACAAATAAAATAGAGCATTGGTTAATTTGATTTTAAAAAGGAAAGAAGAAATCATATTACCAGTATAAAAAATGAAAAGGATGAATTCATTTCCATTTAAAAGGAAATTAACACAATCATTAGGAGTTATTTTGCCCAATTATATGACAATAAATCTGACAATCTAGGTGAAATGGATGAATATTTATAAAAATATAAATTGCCTAGATTAATAAAAGAGAAAATAGAATACCTAAATAATCCCATTTCAGAAAAAGGCCATCAATGAACTCTGTAAGAAAAAAATCACCAGTGTCACATGGATTCACAAGTGAATTCTGTGAAATATTTAAATATTAGTTAATCCAAATACTCTACAAACTATTTGACAAAATAGGTAAAGAAGGAATCTTACCAAATTATTTTTATGATACAAATATGGTATTGATTCCCAAGGCAGGGAGACCAAAAACAGAGAAAGAAAGCTAGGGACTAATATCCTTAATGAACATTGTTGCAAAAATATTAAGTAAAATACTAGCTAAAAGACTACAGTAAGTAATCAGAAAGATTATTCACTATGACCAGGTAGAATTTATACTACGAATGCAAGCCTGGATCAATATTAAGAAAACCATCCACATAATTGACCATATCTATAGCCAAACTAATAGAAATCACACAATTATCTCAATAGATTTAGAAAAGGCCTTTGATAAAAGGCAACACCCATTCTTATTAAAAAAAACAAACTAGATAATATAGGAATGAAAGAACCTTTCCTCAAAATAATAAGTACATATCTAAAACTAGCAGCAAATATCATCTGCAATGGTATAAGTTAGAAGCCCCAAGTAGGCAATGAGGAAAAACTAAACTGTAACTCTGTAGATGACATGATAGTATATCTAAAGAACATGAGGAAATCAACTAAAAAGCTAGTGGAAATAATTAATAACTTTAGCAAAGTAGCAGGGTATATAAAAAACCCACATCAGCATTCCTATATATTTCCAGCAAAACCCAGCAGCAAGAGTTAAAAGAGAAACCCCATTTTAATATCACTTTATACAATATAAAATGCCTGGAATCTGCTTGCCAAGACAAATTCAGAAATTATATGAACATAACTATAAAACATTTTTCACACAAATAAAGCTAGATCTAAACAATTGGAAAAACATTAATTGCTCATGGGTAGGATGAGCTAATATAATAAAAATGACAGTTCTACTTAAATTAATTTGCTTATTCAGTGCTACACTTATCAAATTACCAAAAAACTTTATTATAGAATTAGATGCAATTATTATTATTACAAAATTATTACAAAGTTCATCTGGAAGAACAAAAGATCAAGAATATCAAGGGAACTAATGAAAAAATATGAAGGATGGAGGCCTAGCATTACCTGATCTCAAAGTATACTATAAAACAGTAATCATCCAAAAAATATGGTACTGACTAAGAGATAGAAGGGTGGATCAATGGAATAGACTTGAGGTAAATGACAACAGGAAGATAATGTTCTATAAACCCAAAGATTCCAGCTTTGGGGACAAAAATCCACTATTTGACAAAAACTGCTGGGAGAACTGGAAAACACTACAGGAGAAACTAGGTTTAGATCAACATCTCACACTGTATACTAAGATAAATTCAAAATGGGTAAATGACTTAAATATAAAGAGGGAAATTATAAACAAATTAGGTGAACATAGAATAGTATACCTGTCAGATCTATGGGAAAGGAAGGGAAAATTACAAAATGTAAAATGAATAATTTTGATTATATAAAATTAAAAAGTTATGTACAAACAAAAGCAATGCAACCAAAATTATAACTGAAGCAACAAATTGGGGAAAATTTTTATAACACAAACTTCTGACAAAGGTCTAATTTCTCAAATTTATTGTACAAATTGTACAATCAATCAAGCCACTTCCCAATTGTAGTCAAGAGACATGAATAGACAGTTTTCAGATAATCAAAACTAACAATAAACACATGGAAAAATGTTCTAATGGCCCCATAATTAGAGAAATGCAAATCAAAACAACACTAAAGTACCACCTCACATGTAGCAGATGTGAATCTTGAAATTTCTCAGACTTATGAATGTTAAAAAATTCCCCATTGTGGAATTTTTCATTGGGACAATTCCCTATTGGGACTATTCCCCATTTTAAACAGTGAAGCTCCTTAGATCTAAAAAGTGAGAACTCGATTTAGATAAAAAATGGAAGACCTCTACTCCACCCATACTTAAGACTGCTTTAGGGGAGAAAACTCCTTACTGAGCAATGAAAAATACTTACACCCATACTTAAGCCATGCCTATTTTTAGAATTAATACAAAGGGGTGCTAAGTACCTATAAAAGGTCAGGCAACTTGTGAACTTACAAGGAGCAAAGAGGAAAAAACTTACACAGAGATTCTAGCCTACTCAGGTGTGGATTACTAAAAGGATTAGTCTACTCAGGTGTGAACTAAGAATGGGCTGTCCTTTGGAAAACATCTACTGTGATTGGTAGATGGAAGAACTTAGGGGAGGTAATATAGGAGAAAAACCCCTATATAAGAAAAGGGCAAGGCTGTTGAAAGACACAGTCAGCTGGGAAAGGCTGCCTTGAAGGGTCTCTCTCAGGACTCTCTCGGGGACATTTCAGATTGAGGATTGAGCTGGTGAAAGCAGCCGAGATGATGCTGGCCTGGTGTCATGAGAATCCTTGCTTGGGCAGATCTTGTGGTGAGTGATTAAGATATTAGGACTGACTGATCTTTTCTTTTAGGGCTTAGGCCTGGGTTGGCCAGGGCTGCCTGGGCCGGCCTATTCTTTTCTCATTTATTTCCTTTCTCTCTCTCTCTCTCTCTCTCTCTCTCTCTCTCTCTCTCTCTCTCTCTCTCTCTCTCTCTCTCTCTCTCTCTTTGATTCCTCATTGTATTATTAATTAAATTCTCTATAAAACCCAGTTGACTTGGGTATATTCATAATTGGGAATATTTCCCTGGCGACCACCTTATAATTGATTTTAAAACAAGACACTGTAGTGAAAACATATTTTCTGCGAGTCACAAATTTACTCACCCACTCTTATATCTACTATAATTTATATCTTCCTCTATTTTAATCACTACAGTTTACAACCTCAACTATTTTAACTCTTACAGTTTATGGCCTCCACTCTTTTAATTATTACAGTTTAAGGCTCCCACTCTTTTAAATGCCACAGTTTATAGACAAACAACCATTTTAACTGCCACACAGACTAGCCAATATGACAGTAAAGGAAAATAATAAATGTTGGAGGGGTTGTGGCAAAACTGGTACTCTAGTATATTGCTGGTAGAGTTGTGAATAATCCAACCATTCTGGAAGGCAATTTGAAACTATGTCCAAAGGGTTTTAAAAGACTACCTGCCCTTTGATGGAGCAATACCACTACTTGGTTTGTACCCCAAAGAGATAATAATGAAAAATGTTTGCACAAAAATATGCATAGCTGCACTCCTTGTGGTGTGTAAACATTAAAATTTTGAGAAACTGAGGCAAGGTAGAAATTAGTTTCTCTCTGCAAGGAATATTATATTTTTAGAGGTTTATTGAAGATTAAAATATAAAGAAAATATAAGTAAGAAAGGCACGTGCTAGCCCCAGAGAGCCTATTCACGACCACTCACATCTTGCCTGCTAGGTGGAGAGCCGCGTGTGCTCTGAAGCGGAAGTAGGAAAGAGAGCCAGTTGCCTTTATAGCCAGGTTAAATACCCCATCTCCCTCTCTGCCCAGGTGAGGTTACAAGGCATTTTGGGAAGTGAGCAAGGACTTCTGAGAAATGGAGTCCCAGGTTCAAGTCTCCATTTTTACATTTCTCCATATGAACATTTTGGAAAAAATAAATTTTCCCCCAAAAGGATCATGAAAACATAATCAACTTAAGGATTACAATAATTCGAGGATAAGAGGGGGGAAAAAGAACAAAACCAATAATTGCTGGAAGCATTGACAAAAAGCCAGTTAGGGGGCAGTCCCCTTTGTTATGAAAGTATACATACAAATAAATGTTCAATCAACCACACCCAAAGGTCATTCTTGTGCAGCTTGTGGTCTGGAGGCTTCTTCTTGGTGTCTTCTCCAACAGTTCAGTTTCTGGATTCAGAGAGGTAGCATCTTTCTTTACCTAAAATTCTTCTATAAAGGAATTTAAACTTTGCAATTTAAATAATAATATTTTTTTTTACATTTCCCTGTTTTGTGGGTGATTGAAAAATACAGGATCACTTAGGGATGCATGGCTGAGGTATGAGGTATATGAATCAATTGGTAAGAGAAATTAAAAATCCAAATAAAAAAGAAAATATTGGATGAAAATATAGACTATCAAAGTCTTATGTGTAAAATTCTAAGTAAAAGAAAAATAAATCTATAACAGGTCCTTGAATCAGGGCCCAAATAAAATGATCTAAGCAATGATTCATTTACCCAGTCAGTAGCCAGGACTACAGAAAGTTACCACACTATGAAAGACAGAAAAAAGGGACTAGATTGTAGGAGCCAAATTTGAGATACTTGGTAGAATGTGGAACAAAGAAGACCTGCCTTTAACACATGTTAAACAGCCGCAACCTCAAACCCCAAACACGTTCAAGTCCTCTTTGTCTAGGCTCAAAGTTGCATCAATCCCACCAGGATTGGTTGGTCTCTTTGACCTTGTGCTCGATTGGCACTATGCAGTTTATCTTTGTGCTTCTTCGGCACTGTGCAATGGCTCTTTTGTGTATATCTTGTCCTGGAATCAGACAGAATCATTAAGTAAAGTCCCACAATTTTTTAAATAATTAGTGGTATCATTTTTATAGTCTCAAGCTTTGGGGGCATGCATTAGCAATTATATTTTAAACTTATAGTACTGAAATAAAAAAGTTAAAGAAAACCTTAATGCTGGAGACATGTGCTTCAAATATAAAAAAAGAGAAAAATAAATAGTATATTGCACATGCAAGAAAAATATAATAAAACTTTTTTAAAAAATTCAAAAACATAGCTTATAATCATTGACACATTGTGTCAGCTAATAAAATGTAGAATATAAGGCTTTCTCACCAAAAATGAGATCC
Source organism: Monodelphis domestica (assembly GCF_027887165.1). Taxonomy (NCBI): domain Eukaryota; kingdom Metazoa; phylum Chordata; class Mammalia; order Didelphimorphia; family Didelphidae; genus Monodelphis; species Monodelphis domestica. The sequence continues at coordinate 322,866,591 of NC_077229.1, read as the reverse complement.
ATTTCCTCTTCATATCTGGCCATGATCCACTGTGAGTATAAGCAAATGAATTGAGCAGTAGTATAAATATGTAGTTATCACTATCCCCAAAATTCTCAATAGCCCAATTAATTACAATAGCAAACAAACACACTATCATATTTCACATAAGTTGCTGTATGGCATTTTAAAAATCTATGAATTGATGGATATTTGTCACAATTTTTACAAATGTAGCAATCTTTCAACCTTGGTAATAAACATATTTTTAAACAAAGTAAAATTCATTTTGGGTTTAGAATATCATCAAGAAGGCTATATATCATTCTGTTGGAAGTAAAGTAGTGAGTTGAAGAGTATAAATGAGGGGTGCTCTTTTTGGAGGCTTTTTAGGGGTACAAATGCCCTGAGATTAACTGCCCAACTTTCATTCACATATTTAGAAATGCAGGAAGGTTGAGCCTGGGATGCAGTGGATATTTTGGTATATTTGATGCTAACCAAACTCTCTCTAGGTCCTCCACTTTGTGACAGAGGCTGGTACATAAGAAAAGTGCCTGGCTGAAGAGTGTGTGGATCTGATCACCTCACTGGAGGAGGAGCCCCAACAGGATGGAATCTTGAGGAGAACCAGGAAGTTCCCTTCTGAAGAGTTGTTGGTTTCTCAGTGTGGAGAAGCCAAAGAGAGAAGGTTAAATAAGACTTGCTCCTGAGGGTTACCCACCTTTTTCCTGCTGGTGACTGGAAATCCTTCCCTCCAACATTTCCCAATTAGAAAAAGACTATTGAAGAGAAATCTGAGAAAGGCATTTTGAATCTCTGTCAGACTTTACTTCAGCTCCTGTTGCCCTGGGTCTGAACTATGGCCAAGGGGCCAAACCCAGGGTGAGTCAACCTGACTTTCTCTCAAGGAGATTAGGTTGCCAAGGCCAGAGTTCCCCCCAAACTTGAGGGGGGAGGAGAAAGGTTTTAGATAGAGAAAAGGACCCCCTTTTCCCCACTTTACTCTCCCATTCTTTCCCTTCCAGTTATTTTTTTGTATTTCCCTGATTGAGTTAATTGACATTAAAGTAATGAATCTAATGTGAGTGAACGAACATATCAAGGGGAGATCCTTTGGTCTCCAGTAGTGGAGTGGGGACAAGAGGGACAAAAGCAAATCTGGGAGAGCAGCCATATCTAAGGAGGGAAGGCAGAGGGGGGAAATCTTCAAACCCCCTCTCCTCTCTCTGAGACAACCCTAAACATCAGCTGTCCTCTCTTAGATCCTGTTCCATTTACCATCCCCAAACCTTTTCTCCATTACATCTGCTGTCTCCTCTGAACCCCACTTTGAGAAGTGAGGTCTCCACTCTTTTTCTTTCTCTCTATACTGAAAGATTTAACCATTGATTACAATAGTTAATACCCACTGGAAAAAATTGTTCTTAGCGCCCCACTCCCCAATTCTGTAGCATTGGAGAAAGGTTTCACCTGATTGGGATAGATATTCCCCTAACTCATTGATAGTTTTTTTTTTAATTTTATAGTATTTTATTTGATCATTTCCATGCATTTTTCATTAAAGACAAAGATCATTTTCTTTTCCTCCCTCCCACCCCCCCCCATGGCCGACATGTGATTCCACTGGTATCATATGTGTTCTTGACTTGAACCCATTGCCATGTTGTTAGTATTTGCATCAGAGTGTTCGCTCAGAGTCTTTCCTCTGTCATGTCCCCTCAGCCATTGTAGTCAGGCAGTTGCTTTTCTTTGGTGTTTCTACTCCCTCAGTTTGTCCTCTGCTTTTGGATAGTGTTTTTTTCTCCTTGATCCCTGCAGATTGTGCAGGGACATTACACTGCCACTAATGGAGAAGTCCATTATGTTCGATTATACCACAGTGTGTTTGTCTCTGTGTACAATGTTCTCCTGGTTCTGCTCCTCTCGCTCTGCATCACTTCCTGGAGGTTGTTCCAGTCTCCATGGAACTCCTCCACTTTATTATTCCTTTGAGCACAATAGTATTCCATCACCAACATATACCACAATTTGTTCAGCCATTCCCCAATTGATGGGCATCCCCTCGTTTTCCAATTTTTGGCCACCACAAAGAGCGCAGCTATGAATATTTTTGTACAAGTCTTTTTGTCCATTATCTCTTTGGGGTACAAACCCAGCAGTGCTATGGCTGGATCAAAGGGTAGACATTCTTTTATCACCCTTTGTGCATAGTTCCAAATTGCCCTCCAGAATGGCTGGATCAGTTCACAACTCCACCAGCAATGAATTAATGTCCCTACTTTGCCACATCCCCTCCAGCATTCATTACTTTCCATAACTGTCATGTTAGCCAATCTGCTAGGTGTGAGGTGATACCTCAGAGTTGTTTTGATTTGCATCTCTCTGATTATAAGAGATGTGGAGCACTTCTTCATGTGCTTATTAATAGTTTTGATTTCTTTATCTGAAAACTGTCTATCCATGTCCCTTGCCCATTTATCAATTGGAGAATGGCTTGATTTTTTGTACAATTGATTTAGCTCTTTATAAATTTGAGTAATTAAACCTTTGTCAGAGGTTTTTATGAAGATTTGTTCCCAATTTGTTGTTTTCCTTCTGATTTTAGTTACATTGGTTTTGTTTGTACAAAAGCCTTTTAATTTGATGTAGTCGAAATTATTTATTTTACATTTTGTGATTCTCTCTATGTCTTGCTTGGTTTTAAAGTCTTTCCCTTCCCAGAGGTCTGACATGTATACTATTCTGTGTTTACCCAATTTACTTATGGTTTCCTTCTTTATGTTTAAGTCTTTCACCCATTTTGAATTTATCTTGGTGTAGGGTGTGAGGTGTTGATCAATTCCTAATCTCTCCCACACTGTCTTCCAATTTTCCCAGCAGTTCTTATCAAATAGTGAGTTTTTGTCCCAAGACCTGGGATCTTTGGGTTTATCGTATACTATCTGGCTGAGGTCGCTTTCCCCCAGTCTATTCCACTGATCCTCCTTTCTGTCTCTTAGCCAGTACCAAATTGTTTTGATGACTGCTGCTTTGTAATATAGTTTGAGGTCTGGGACTGCTAGGCCCCCCTCATTAGTGTTTTTTTTTCATTATTTCCCTGGATATCCTTGATCTTTTGTTATTCCAAATGAACTTTGTTATGGTTTTTTCCAAATCAGTAAAGAAATTTTTTGGGAGTTCCATGGGTATGGCACTAAATAGATAAATAAGTTTGGGCAGGATAGTCATTTTTATTATATTGGCTCGTCCTACCCATGAGCAGTTAATGTTTTTCCAATTGCTCAAGTCTAGTTTTAGTTGTGTGGCGAGTGTTTTGTAGTTGTGTTCATATAGTTCCTGTGTTTGTCTTGGGAGGTAGATTCCTAGGTATTTTATTTTGTCTAAGGTGATTTTGAATGGGATTTCTCTTTCTAGTTTTTGCTGCTGAGCTGTGTTGGAGATATATAGAAAAGCTGATGACTTATGTGGGTTTATTTTGTATCCTGCAATTTTGCTAAAGTTGTTGATTATTTCAATTAGCTTTTTGGTTGAATCTCTAGGATTCTTTAAGTAGACCATCATGTCATCTGCAAAAAGTGATAACTTGGTCTCCTCCTTGCCTATTTTGATGCCTTCAATTTCTTTTTCTTCTCTAATTGCTACCTCATTGATAGTTTTGAGATCTGTCAGTTAACCTGGTTTAGCTCATCTGCAGTTTTACCAGGATATAGCCACTGAACATGACAAAACTTCTTGGAGCTACATGTGAGAGCTTGGGTGAGAAGTAGACACCAAAGGTGATACTCATCTACCATTAGCCACAACTGCACAGTCAATCATTTTTAAGTTTATGGTCCCAGAAACCTACAGTCTGCAGTCTACATATACTTTAGCTAGTATAGCCACTACTGAAGAATGTAGGGTAAGGAGAGAAGAAAATGAGAGGAAACACTCCCTTCCTCCAAAATTTATTACCTTCAAAGGCTTAGTTCAAACTCTGAAATTTGTGCCATTAGATTGATGCTTTGCCAGACTTCTCCAGCTACCACACTAACTTGCCATTATATTTAATAACGTATTTTAAGTCAACCAAAGAATATATCCTTCATGGTATCATCTGTCTTGATCTAATGATCAAAGTACTTTATTCCTTTCAATTGATTAATGTTATATTGCAAACAAGGAATTTGCCAAGAGCAAGGGAGACCTGCAAAGGTTGAAGAAAATGTGTCTGGAAGGGAAATGGAACATTCAGGAGCCAGTGGAGGAAGGGAGAATTCCATGGAAGATTCAAAAAAAGAAAAATTATTGGCCAGAGGAGTTTCTGGTCAGTCTCTTACCTAAGACTCTGGAAAGAGCTGGTTAGGAGATTATTTCTTCTAATACCCTTTTTGCCTGGCTGAGCTCAAGGAAAGTGTTTTGCCCTAAACTGAAAATCACCCTTGATCACAATTTCCCCAAGGGGAACCATATCCCTTGAAAGACAGTTTTGATCCCACCATAAAAAAGTAGCCATAGAGAATAGTTGGCAGGGAATAGTTGGCTTGGTCCCTCTGCCCTCTACCCTCTGCTCTCTCTCTCTTTTCTTCTCAAGAAATAAATTAGATAATTTAGATTACAGAAGAACTGTCTCAAAGTTTGTGTAATAAGAGGGAAGAGTTTTAAATCAAAGAAGAAGATGGCTGGGAAGGGTTGACTCACCCTCTGGTCAGGTCAGGTTTGGCTCCATTAAAGTTGTTCAGCCTAGTGGAGGAAGAGGAAAGGTGCTACCCAGTAGTCAGTCTCCAACAGCAGCCTGTTTTCTGGTCCCAGAATCTTTCAAGCCTCCTCTCCTTTTCTCTCTCTATTACAATATTCACAAGTCATTTACACTTTGGTTTGATTCAATGCCAATGTCAGAGACTTGTGATTAGAAATGAAAACTATCAGGAATTCATAATCATTACAGGAATTGGTGTTGGTCACTTTCTTTTATATGGAGGAAATAGGTACCCTAGAAAGGCTCATAGAGGACCATTGGGTTAAATTAAGGAATTAGAACAATATCTTCTATTCTTCAGCTGACCAAAAAAAAAAAGAGTTGATAATCACTGTATCAGTCAAGGTAATAGCATAAATAGACTTGATTGAAAGAAATAACCAGGGAAACAAACTTTTCTGAAAGGTACCCTAGATAATTAATTAGTTTCAATATTACATACATGTAAATGTGTGTATATATATATATAATGACAGCATCTAAATGTTTAAAGTAACAGTTAAGTAAAGGAGAAATTGGCAGTAAAACTCTAATACTAAGACTTCTAACTAAGACTTCAATATGAATGTTTTAGAACTAGATAAACAATCAAAAAGTAAACAAAAAAGCTTAGATTATAAACAGAATTTTTTAAAGTTAGTTAAGATAAATAACTGTCGACTGCTGAATGGGAAATTGTCAGGAGTATGCACATAGTTTTTGTTTGTTTGTTTTTTAAACCCTTACCTTCTTCTTATAATCAATACTATTTGTTGATTTCAAGATAGAAGAGTGGTAAAGACTAAGCCAGTGATGTTGGACCTTTTTGAGATGGAATGCCAGGCCCTGCCTCCACCCCACTGCCTAGACTGAGTGCCATGCTGGCTCCTGCCCAGAGATCAAGTGCTTTGTCAATGCCCCATCCCCTTAACCCAGACAGGGGAGGGAGGAAGTGCTCCCATTGGGCTTCTGGGCAGATTAGATGATGGGTGATGAGTGGTGCATGTTGTGAAGATGGGGTTAACTCTCTCCTGCCCACTTTTAGATTTAATCACCAGAAGTGTATACACCCCTACATTTTCTTAAGTGAGGGGAAATCTGCAACCCACATGCTAAACTGGGTGACAATTCAGAAATGATTGACTTCTCCCTGGGCAGTCCTAAGAAAATTCTAAAACTGTGATTGGTCCATATAAAGTGGAAGGAAGGCACAGGAAGTGACACAAAGAAGGGTTTTTAAAAGTAGTTGCAACTTCCTATGAGGGGCTCTTTCGCCTTCCAACTTGACCTTGGAGGAGCTCCAGCTTGGGACCTTGGACTGCCCATGGATATTCCTTTAGGACTATCACGTGGATGAGTGAAAAGGCTGATTCCTTTCCTGACTCCTGAAGGGACTAGCTTCTAGAGAGGGCCCCTTGTCTTGGAAGAGGTCTCTTGGCTAGAAATCCTGCTCTATTCACTACTGGAATAGAACTTATGGCTCTCTGTTGGAGGACTAAGGAGCTTTGCTTGATTCAAACCAGGCCAGAGTAATTATCTAGTGTGACCTTCTCTAGTCTCTCTCTCTCTCTCTCTTGCTCTCGCTCTCTCTCTCTCATCTCTCTACCTTACTCTTTCCCTCTCCATTTTATAAATAAATTGCTATAAAGTCATTCTGATTTGAGTAATAATTTCAGTGACCACATTTCTCTTATATTTAGTTCAACCTTAATTTTTTTAACCCTTACAATGTGAAGAAGGGGAGAGGAATGGTCTGAGTGTTCTGTTTCCCTCCAGCTTTGCCATCTGTGATCCATCTACCTTACCTCCTGTTTATTCCCATTGGGCTGCTGGGAAGAGGGACAGGTTATGTGAAAAAATATCAGGCACAGTGGAGAGGGGAAAGGGAGCAGTTCTACCCAAGACCCTCTATCGTTCTAGTAATGAACTCTGGAAGTGGGAAGGAAAGAGGGTGGCCCATATGCTCACAGACAGTGCTCTGTGTGCTATCTTTGGCACCTGTGCTATAGGTTCACCATCACTGGGCTGGGCAATGGGGGTTAAGAGACTTGCCCAGGATCACATAGCCAGGAAGTATCTGAGACCAGATTTGAACCTGGACCTTCTGTCTCTCGGCCTGGCTCTCAATCCACTGAGCTCCCTAGCTTCTCCCTACATATAATGTCACATGTACGAAGTTTTAACTATGCTTCCACGTTTGCCAAAATTAATACTCTATTATTAGACCATAAAATCCTTCCAAAAAAGGAAAGTTGCACAAAGAGCAACTTTCTTTGTTGATCACAATTTAGTAAAATTATGTTCAATAAAGGACAAATGAAGAAAGTCAATTCAATGATAAAAGTTAAAGAATATTTAAAAATTTGCTGGAGGGGTAGCTAGGTGACTCAGTGGATGAACATATATGTATACTAATTAAAAGTTATTTGAAAACACTTTGTAGTAATTAATGAAACTATTACCTGGTCTTTAAAGAAAAAAATAAAACAAACCATTAGCTAACTAGAGTATTTTTGAGAGAAAGAGAAAAACTAGGGCAGCTAAGTAAGTGGCTCAATAGATTGGGAGTCAGAGCTGTGGAAAGGAAAGCTGAAGTAACTTTTGGACTTTCTGCCACTCAAGTGGAATAAACAGCAGTTGGAATGTTAGAGAGAAGTTATTGAAAAGAATGACAGTTGGTGGGAGAAGGGGATCTTGGAGAGTGATAGTTGGTCTCATGGCTCTCTCTTCCCTGACCCTCAGACTGGAAGAAGTCTCTCTCCCTGTCTTGGGATAGAAGTTCCTCTCTTCCTGATTTTCCCAACTGTGTGCTCTACCTGGATTCCTGTGATCCTGTCATTGAACAAAAGAATTTAAGGGGAGCGGTTTGAACTGTGAGGCTGGTCTTTAGGGGCCTCAGCCTGAAGAGAGAGGTCCAACCAGCTCTGAAGATCAGAACCTTTTCTTCCTCTTGCTGTCTACTACTAAAGACTTTGAACTTAATAAAACTAGCACAGATTAGCATAGACAGGAATTAGAGAAACCCTCCACCAGTCTTCGAGGTCTGGTCTCAGCTCAAAAGCTGAGACTCAAACCCAATCTAGGGAAATCCTGATTCCTTCTTCCCTGATACCTTCCCAGTCCAAACTTGTTATTAAAATTCATCTTTATTTAAATTACCAACAGTCAGATAAGAGGACTATCATTTCATGGGAACATAGAGGGAGCAGAATCTCAGGTCAGCCATTCAACCATAAACAGTCCTTATAGGACCCCTTCTGGGCAACCTTGTTCTGGGGAGAGGCTTGTCCCTCAGTGGGGTCTATGCTTACCTGCCCAGGGATATCTTCAACATTAATCAATAGAGAAGACATTCCTCAGGCTATCATAGGTGGCAATTTCTTGGGAACCCCATTTTCTAAAGACAGCCTCTCAGCAGCATCCATATTCTCTCTCTCCTTTAACTCCTTCATTCCCAGTTACAAAACCTTCCTTATTCCCTGTATCTCTTCAATTCTGTACAATTCCTTTAACTATTACAGAGTCTAAAAATGAGAGGTCTTGGACTCCAATCTGGTCTTCTGACACATTCTAATAGTGTTACCCTGGGCAAGTGACTTAAGGCCAATGGCCTAGCCTTCACTGCTCTTCTACCTTGAAACTAATACTTAGTATTGATTCTAAGATGAAAGGTAATGGTTTTAAAAAGAGAGAGAAATAGAAAAAAAACTAAAAATATAGAAAATAAAAATTATAATTCACATCAAATTTTAAAAGTAGGGTACACTGGTCCAATCAGTGAAATGCAGTCATTTTTTAAAAAATAATATTTTATTTGATCATTTCCAAGCATTATTCATTAAAGACAAAGATCATTTTCTTTCCCTCCCCCCAACCCCCATAGCTGACGCATGATTCCACTGGGTATCATATATGTTCTTGATTCAAACCCATTGTCATGTTGTTAGTATTTGCATTAGAGTGTTCATTTAGAGTCTCTCCTCTGTCATGTCCCCTCAACCACTGTATTCAGGCAGTTGCTTTTCCTCGGTGTTTCTACTCCCACAGTTTGTCCTCTGCTTATTAATAGTGTTTTTCTCCTAGATCCCTGCATATTGTTCAGGGACATTACACCGCCACTAATGGAGAAGTCCATTACATTCAATTATACCATAGTGTATTAGTCTCTGTGTACAATGTTCTCCTGGTTCTGCTCCTTTCGCTCTGCATCACTTCCTGGAGGTCCTTCCGGTCTCCATGGAACTCCTCCACTTTATTATTCCTTTTAGCACAATAGTATTCCATCACCAACATATACAACAATTTGTTCAGCCATTCCCCAATTGAAGGGCATCCCCTCGTTTTCCAATTTTTGGCCACCACAAAGAGCGCAGCTATGAATATTTTTGTACAAGTCTTTTTCCTCATTATCTCTTTGGGGTACAAACCCAGTAGTGGTATGGCTGGATCAAAGGGTAGACATTCTTTTATCATCCTTTGGGCATAGTTCCAAATTGCCCTCCAGAATGGTTGGATCAGTTCACAACTCCACCAGCAATGAATTAATGTCCCTACTTTGCCACATCCCCTCCAGCATTCATTATTTTCCTTTGCTGTTATGTTAGCCAATCTGCTAGGTGTGAGGTGATACCTCAGAGTTGTTTTGATTTGCATCTCTCTGATTATAAGAGATTTAGAACACTTCTTCATGTGCTGATTAATAGTTTTGATTTCTTTGGCTGAGAATTGCATGTTCATGTCCCTTGCCCATTTATCAATAGGAGAATGGCTTGATTTTTTGTACAATAGATTTAGCTCTTTATAAATTTGAGTAATTAAACCTTTGTCAGAGGTTTTTATGAAGATTTTTTCCCAATTTGTTGTTTCCCTTCTGATTTTACTTACATTGGTTTTGTCTGTACAAAAGCTTTTTAATTTGATGTAGTCGAAATTATTTATTTTACATTTTGTGACTCTTTCTATGTCTTGCTTGGTTTTAAAGCCTTTCCCCTCCCAAAGGTCTGACATGTATACTATTCTGTGTTTACCCAATTTACTTATGGTTTCCTTCTTAATGTTTAAGAATTCACCCATTTTGAATTTATCTTGGTGTAGGGTGTGAGGTGTTGATCAATTCCTAATCTCTCCCACACTGTCTTCCAATTTTCCCAGCAGTTTTTATCGAATAGTGGATTTTTGTCCCAAAAGCTGGGATCTTTGGGTTTATCGTATACTGTCATGGTGAGGTCTCTTGCCCCCAGTCTATTCCACTGATCCTCCTTTCTGTCTCTTAGCCAGTACCAAATTGTTTTGATGACTGCTGCTTTGTAATATAGTTTAAGGTCAGGGACTGAAAGGCCACCATCATTGTGGTTTTTTTTTTATTATTTACCTGGATATCCTTGATCTTTTGTTCTTCCAAATGAACTTTGTTATGGTTTTTTCTAAATCAGTAAAGAAATATTTTGGGAGTTCAATGGGTATGGCACTAAATAGATAGATAAGTTTGGGTAGGATGGTCATTTTTATCATATTGGCTCGTCCTATCCATGAGCAGTTAATGTTTTTCCAATTGCTCAAGTCTAGTTTTAGTTGTGTGGAGAGTGTTTTGTAGTTGTGTTCATATAGTTCCTGTGTTTGTCTCGGGAGATAGATTCCTAGGTATTTTATTTTGTCTAAGGTGATTTTGAATGGGATTTCTCTTTCTAATTCTTGCTGCTGAGCTGTGTTGGAGATATATAGAAAAGCTGATGATTTATGTGGGTTTATTTTGTATCCTGCAACTTTGCTAAAGTTGTTGATTATTTCAATTAGCTTTTTGATTCTTTAAGTAGACCATCATGTCATCTGCAAAGAGTGATAACTTGGTCTCCTCCTTGCCTATTTTGATGCCTTCAATTTCTTTTTCTTCTCTAATTGCTACTGCTAGTGTTTCTAGTACTATGTCAAATAGTAGAGGTGATAATGGGCATCCTTGTTTCACTCCAGATCTTATTGGGAATGCACCTAGTTTATCCCCATTGCAGATGATATTAGCTGATGGTTTTAGATATATACTGTTTATTACTTTTAGGAATGACCCTCCTATTCCTATGCTTTCTAGTGTTTTTAATAGGAATGGGTGTTGTATTTTATCAAAGGCTTTTTCTGCATCTATTGAGATAATCATGTGGTTCTTGTTGGTTTGCTTGTTGGTGCGGTCAATTATGTGGATGGTTTTCCTAATATTGAACCAGCCCTGCATCCCTGGTATAAATCCTACTTGATCATGGTGGATGACCCTTCTGATCACTTGCTGGAGTCTTTTTGCTAGTATCCTATTTAAGATTTTTGCTAGTATCCTATTTAAGATTTTTGCATTTATATTCATTAGGGAGATTATAGTTTTCTTTCTCTGTTTTTGACCTGCCTGGTTTGGGAATCAGTACCATGTTTGTGTCATAAAAGGAGTTTGGTAGAACTCCCTCTTTGCTTATTATGTCAAATAGTTTGTATAGTATTGGGGTTAACTGTTCTCTGAATGTTTGATAGAATTCACTGGTGAATCCATCAGGCCCTAGGGATTTTTTCTTAGGAAATTCTTTGATGGCTTGTTGGTGCTGATATGGGATTATTTAAGAATTCTATTTCTTCTTCTGTTAGCCTAGGCAGTTTGTATTTTTGTATATATTCATCCATATCACCTAAATTGGTGTATTTTTTGCCATATAATTGGGCAAAGTAATTTTTAATGACTGCCTTAATTTCCTCTTCATTGGAGGTGATGTCCCCCTTTTCGTCTTTGATGCTGTTAATTTGCTTTTCTTCTTTCCTTTTTTAAATTAGATTGACCAGTACTTTGTCTATTTTGTTTTTTCAAAGTACCAGCTTCTTGTCTTATTTATTAAATCAATAGTTCTATCACTTTTGATTTTATTAATTTCTCCCTTAATTTTTAGGATTTCTAGTTTGGTTTTCTGCTGGGGGTTTTTAATTTGATCGCTTTTGAGTTTTTTTATTTGCATTTCCAATTGATTGATCTCTGCTCTCCCTAGTTTGTTGATAATATGCACTCAGGAATATGAATTTACCTCTGATTACCTCTTTGGCTGCATCCCAAAAGGTTTGAAAGGATGTCTCGCCATTGTCATTTTCCTCAGTGAAATTATTAATTGATTCTATGATTTCTTCTCTAACTAAACGATTTTGGAGTATCATATTGTTTAATTTCCAATTAGTTTTTTATTTGGTTTTCCATGTACCATTACTGATCATTAATTTTATTGCCTTGTGATCTGAAAAGGCTGCATTTATTATTTCTGCTTTTCTGCATTTGTGTGCCATATTTCTGTGACCTAATGTATGGTCAATCTTTGTGAATGTGCCATGTGGTACTGAGAAGAAGGTGTATTCCTTTTTATCCCTATTTATTTTTCTCCATATGTCTATTAATTCTAATTTTTCTAAGATTTCATTCACTTCTTTTACCTCTTTCTTATTTATTTTTTTATTTGACTTATCTAAATTTGATAATGGTTGGTTTAAGTCTCCCACTAATATGGTTTTACTGTCTATTTCTTCCTTCAGTTCTCCTAGTTTATCCATTAGAAATTTGGGTGCTATACCATTTGGTGCATACATGTTGATTAGTGATATTTCCTCATTGTCTATATTCCCTTTTAACAAAATATAATTACCTTCCCTATCCCTTTTGATCAGGCCTATTTTTGCTTTGGCTTTATCAGATATCATGATTGCAACTCCTGCCTTCTTTCTGTCAGTTGAGACCCAAAAGGTCTTACTCCATCCTTTAATTCTGACCTTGTGGGTGTCAACCAGCCTCATGTGTGTTTCTTGAAGACAACATATGGTAGGGTTTTGGATTCTAATCCATTCTGCTATTCGTCTACATTTTATGGGTGAGTTCATCCCATTCACATTCAAAGTTATGACTGTCACTGGTGGACTCCCTGGCATTTTGATATCCTTCCCTAATTCTAACCTTTCTTCTTCAGCTCTACCTTTTAGTCCAGTGATTTACTTTAAATCAGTCCCCCTTGTCCCCTCCCTTGATATGTTTCCCTTTCTAGTCCCTCCCTTTTTGTTCCCTCCCCCTCCCCCCTCTTCTTCCCTTCCTTTTTTGTGTTCCCCCTAACCCCCTTGGTTTTCCCTTCTCCCTTCCCTTGTTGGGTAAGATAAAATTCACGATCCCAATGGATCTGGATGTTCTTCCCTCTCAGAGTTGATTTCCCTGAGAGCAAGGTTTAAGTAAAAACTCTCTTCCTCTCCTTCTTATAGGAGTTTTCTTCCCCTCCCCTTCCTGTGTGAATCTTTGTGTGAGAAAGATTATTCTATTTGGTCTTTCTTTTCCCCCTATTTACACATTACATTTTCCCCACATGTTAGTATACATAGATTGATATAAATGTAGTCCTTATAGAAGAGAGTTTGGGTAAAAGAAAAAGATAACATTTTTCTCCTTTTCCCTTTCCTTCATATTTACCTTTTCAGGTATTCCATGCTCTTTGTTTTTCGATATCGAACTTTCCACAGAGCTCTGGTCTTTTCTTTGCAAAAACTTGGAAATCTTCTATTTTGTTGAATGCCCATACTTTCCCTTGGAAGTATATAGTCAGTTTTGATGGGTAGCTGATTCTTGGTTGAAGACCCAGCTCTCTTGCCTTTCTGAAAATCATGTTCCATGCCTTACGATCATTCAGAGTGGAACTTGCAAGGTCTTGTGTGACCCTGATTGGCATTCCTTTATATCTAAATTGTCTTTTTCTGGCTTCTTGTAGGATTTTTTCTTTTGTTTGAAAGCTTTGGAATTTGGCAATTACATTCCTGGGAGTTGTCTTTTGGGGGTTTAGTGTAGAAAGTCTTCTGTGAGCTCTGTCAGTGGCTGTATTGCCCCCTTGTTCTAGAATCTCTGGGCAATTTTCTTTCATTATATCTTTATTACGATGTTGAGTTTGCTGTTTATTTCTGGATTTTCTGGAAGTCCAATTATTCTTAAATTATCTCTTCTTCCTCTATTTTCCAAGCCTGTCACCTTGTCAGTGAGATATTTTATGTTCTCTTCTAATTTCTTGATCTTTTGGCTTTTCTTTATTGATTCTTGCTCTTTTACCTGCTCCTTGTCTTCCCGTTGCCTAATTCTGACCTTTAAAGCCTGGTTTTCCTTTTCAGTTTGGTCAAACTGGTTTTGTAGATGTGTGAATTTCTTTTGCATTATTTCCCACTTTTCCTCCCAGAAGGCTTCCATCTTTTTGATCCTTTCCTGATTCGAATTCTTCATGGGTTTGTGGAGAGTTTCCATTTCCTTTGGAAGGTTTCGGAGCATTTGCTTGTGTTTCCTCTTCTATCGCCTCTGTATTTTGTATTTTTGCTCCATGAAATGTGTCCAAAGTCACCCCCTTCTTCTTGTCTTTCTTGGAATTTTGGAGCTTTTGTGCTTCTGTGGAGTTTGCCATCTCTATCTGAGTGGGGAGGACTAGCTTTTCTTATCTCTGTCTGGTGTTCAGAGGTTTTAGCCCTAGGCAGATTGTCCATTCTATGCAGTTGTTGTTCTGTCTTCCCGAGGAAGCCAGGAATTGTTGGTGTTTCCCTGTTACTGCCCTCCTCAGTTCCTTCCCGATGCTTCTCTGTTGCCTTACTTCCACGCTCTGAGCCTGGCTCAGCCCTTTCCGTGGGGTGTTTGTTTCTGTGCCTTAGCTGGCCAGGAGAGCCAGCACTATGAGGGGGGAGGGGCCACGGCTTCCCAGAGCTCCAAGGGCTCCTGATAAGATTAACTTTCTCTGGGTTGAACTGAGTATGCTTTGAGGCAGGGACCTTGAGACTCAGATGGAAGGATCCAGCCAGGGGGCTGCAGGCTCCCCCATCTCTTTCTGTTTCCCTGCTGTCTGAGTGCCCCCGCAACTGGGTCAGGTTGTTTTCAGGATGTGGCCTTCAGAATACCCAGCTCCGGAGGCCCTTTTGCCAGCCCTGAGGGTTACTGTTGTTTCAGAGGACCCTGCTCTCTGAGGAGGGAGGGGCTGTGGTTTCCTGGAGCTCTGAGGGCTGGTGATAGGATTAACCTCAGACTGAGTATGCCCTGAGGCAGGGACCTTCGATGAGACTCAGATGGAAGGATCTGGTCAGGAGGTTACAGGCTCCCCCTTCTCTCTCTGTTTCCCTGCTGTCTGGGTGCCCTCTCGACTGGGTCAGGTTGTTTTCAGGAAGAGGCCTTCAGGATAGCAGGCCCTGAGGCTCTGAGGTTCCCTCTGCTGCCTCGGACTCAGCTCTTTGGGTTGGGGGGATGGGTCCTGGGACCTTCCTTCTGCCTACCCCTTAGGTCCAAGTGATCTCGTATTCTGGCTTTTGGGGGGGCCGTACCTTTTGATCCAGGTCCAGGTCCAGGAGGAGGATTCCTGGGGTCTATGCTGTTGTTTGTTTTGAATTTCGGTGCCTTAGGAGCATATAGTTTGAGTTCAGTAGGGAAGGGTTTCCGGAGATCTGAACTTTAGCTTTCTCTAAGCCACCATCTTGACTGGAACTCCGAAATGCAGTCATTTTGATGTTGAAAGCCTTCTCAAAATGAACATAGATCCTAAAAACCTCCATTCAATATGCCTTATTGCCCTAACCCTAAATTCAGCTCACTTGCATTTCATTTTAGTTTAGTTTGAAAATTAAAGACTTGTTCCACTTCCCCCCACAGTCTTCTTCCTTCTCCTTCCAGTCAATTTCCCAAGTAGATTTGACTGTACTATAATTCAGATCTTCTTTTCACATAGCAGATGAGGGTAGTTGAGACAAAGAGAAATCTTTCCAGATTTTTTACTTGCAATTTTTCATTAAATTTATTGATGTATGGCAGTGATTATGAACTTTTTAGAGACTGAGTGTCCAAACTTTAATCCTCATGTCATATATGAGCTGTTCCCTTACCCCAGACAGAGGAGGGAGGATCCCATTGGGCTACTGAGCAGAGGAGTATGTCATATGAGAAATGTCCTCTGGCATGCATGGAAAGGGGGCACATATGCCATCAGTTTGCCAACACAGATATATGGTATAACCTAATGCTTTAAAAAAAACAATAAAAACAAAACCCCAAAATACTATTTATCCAAATTTTATGCTGATGGTTATTAAAAACTAGAGCTGATGGGACATCAGGCAAAACAATGTAATACCTTGATGTTTCTTTTCCACTTATTTGCCCCTTTCCTTCACATGCCATCAAGTGAGAATTTTAGTGACCTCAGCATCATAAATGTACTCTGAGAGGCAGGAGCAAAGCAAAGTCTCTCTAGATGAAAGTAAAGTAATAAATCTATAGCTGTGGAACAATATTAACTATTGACAATGACAAAGCACCCTTGTTTCAGCCCTTTTTCCTCTTCTTTGCTTTTGTGTGTGTGTGTGTGTGTGTGTGTGTGTGTGTACTGTTTTGTCCTTTCTATGTGAAAGAGCCAGTATTGCAATTCTTTGGTGTAAAGAAATGTTGGATTTATTTATCAAAAAAAAGGAAAGGAAGAAGAGAAGAAAAGGGGGGAAAAACAATGTTAGTGGGGCTTTTGGAAAACAGGCCCATTGATCTTTGGTAGGTGGCACTTTAAATTTGAATAATTGTTCTAGACAGCAATATCCCTCTAGTTGCCTATGAAATATAACCTACTGGGGTTCCCATTAATTGGGGAATGACTGAAGAAATTATAGCAGGTAAATATAATAGAATTTATTGTGCTCCAAGAAATAATGGAGGTAAAATGGTTCTAATAAATCTAAGAAAATGTGTATAGATTGATGAAGTGAGAGCAAGGAATAAAGTTTATACTAAGAAAACAATACTGTAAAACAATTTTGAAAGCCTTAAAAACCCCATTCAACACACTGATCAACAGTAATTTCAGAGACCAAATGATGAAGAATTGTACTACCCCTCTGATAGAGGTAATTAACTCAATAAACAGAATTAGATGGATTTTTTTGAGGGGAGAACATGCTCAATATGAGAAACTTTTACTTAACTATATATATATATATATATGTTTACTAAGGTTTTTTGTTGTTCATTTTTTTTCTTTTTCAATTGCTGGAATGGGAAGGAGAAGAAATAAATTCTCATTTTAAAAGTAATTGAAAGACTTCCGGGTAAATATGGCTGCAGTGTAGACACAGGAATCTACCTCTCCTCAGTGCCTACCAATATAGACTACCTCAAAAAGCCAAACAAAATGAATTCATATGAATGAAAGGACTCCACAGTAGGGAACAGCATCGAAGGTACATGGAATTTGGGCATTTCCACACTATAAAGGGGTAAAATAGCTTCCACCAAAATGTGAGCTGATCTACCCTTCCCCACCCCACCTACAGAGTCAGTACACTAGACTCAGAGCCAGAAAGCACTAGAATCAGTGAACATGCGAGGTGCACCTCTAAGTCCTTGCCAGCTGACTAGGACCACCAAAGACCTACCCCTGAGAGCAGCTAGACTTGAGACCCCAACAGGCAGAGGAGCACAGACCTTGGGAGAGGAGATAGCATAGAGATGGGCTGCAAATAGTAGAGGCTGTGGAGACTTGAAAGGTGGCCTCAGGCAAAAATCATGCTCCTTAGCTCCACACACAGGTAAATAGCCCTCCCCACTCAGACTTCTGACTGGAAAGGGAAGGAAAAACCAGCTAAGTGATGACAAATAATGCCCAGAAAATACAACCTCCAACCACCAAGAAGATCAAGAAGAAGGCTTTGACCCTGGATCAATTTTATGGAGAAAAATTTCACACTACAGAGGAAACAGCAGAGGACAATGAACAATTAAATGCATCAAAATCCCCCAACCCCCCCCCCCAAAAAAAAAACAGAAATTGGCCACAAACTGTTGAAGAATTTAAATCTGAAATTTTGAGAAAAATGGAGGAGTTTTGGGAAGGAAAGTTGGAAATAGTTCAAAAAGAAAACAACAGTCTAAAAGACAAGAACTCCCACTTGGAGAAAGAAGCCCAGAAATCAAATGAAATTATAAATAAATTGGGGAACACAATTAAACAACTGGAAGCCATGAAAAGCAGAATAGACCAAGCTGAAAAGGAAAACCAAAAGATTATAGCAGAAAACCAATCTTTTAAAGCCAAGAATTAGGCAGTTGGAAGTCAATGATCACACAAAAGAGTAAGAATTAATAAAGCAAAGTCAAAAGAATGGCAAAATAGAAGGAAATTTGAAATATCTCACTGAGAAGATAACTGATCATGAAAACCAGTCTAGAAGAGACAATTTGAGAATCATTGGTCTACCTGAAAACCCAGAAGTAAACAGAATTTTGACATCATACTATAATAAATTATCCAAGAAAACTGACCTGATATTCTTGAACAAGAGTGCAAAATAGACATTGAAAGAGTTCATACAACACTCTTTACATTAAATCCTCAAAAGACAACCCCCAGGAATGTAATTGCTAAACTCAAGAACTTCCAAGCTAAGGAAAAAATTTTACAAGAAGCCAGAATTAGAAAATTCAGATATCAAGGAGCATCAATCAGGATTACGCAATATCTGACAGCTTCGAAACTAAAGGACTGCAAGGATTAGAATATGATATTGAGAAAGGCAAGAGAATTGGGTCTTCAACCAAGGATCAACTACCCATCAAAATTAACTATATACTTTCAGGGGAAAGTATGGACATTCAACAAAATAGAAGATTTCCAAGTATTTGTAAAGAAAAGACCAGAACTAAGTAGAAAGTTTGATATCGAAACACAAAAATCAAGAGAAATGTGAAAAAGTAAATAAAAAAGAGAGGGGAAAGAAAAAAACATGTTTTTATTTAAATTTTCTTTTTTAAGGGCTTCAATAACACCAAATTACTTATATTAATATGCAGAAAAATGTTATTTGTAACTCTCAAAAATTATATTCACTATTATAGTAATTAGAAGAATTATTAATAGGTAGAGATTGGAGTGATAAGTGGTCTAAGATGATATGTAAAAAGAAAAAGAAAAAAGGGGGGAGGGGAATAGAAAATGGCACCAAGAGAAACTTAAAGGAATAAGATAAATAGGACAATCTATATCACACAAAGAGGAGCATAGGCAAGAGAGGGGGAAGAATACTATTATAAGAATGTGAGGAAGATAGTGCTAATAGGTAATGCTTAAACCTTACTTTCAGTGGAATCAATTCTGAGAGGGAAGAGCATCTACATCCCTTGGGGTATCAAAATTTATCTTACCCTACAGGGAAGGTGAGAAGGGAAAAATTAAGGGGAGGGGGAGAGGGAGGGGGAGTAGCAATGATCCAGAACAATTCGGTGGGACTTATGAGAAAGAATGCTATTCACATTTAGAGTAAGAACTGTGGGAGCAGAAACACAGAAGAAAAACAGTTGGTTCAAATATCAATAATAGGGAAATAGATCTTGATCAATGACACATGTAAAACCCAGTGGAATTTTGTGTCTACAAAGGGAGGGGACTTGTGGGAGGTGAGGGTAAGTACATGAATCTTGTAACCATGGAAAAAATATTTTAAATTAACTAATTAAATAAAATTTTAAAAAATTTAAAAGTATATGAAAAAGTTAAATAAATATGCAATGACAGTGATCAGACATTATTTCCCAAGCATTCTCTTTGTCAGTTTAAACAAACTCACTTCCTTATATGACTTAATTTCAAGTACTCTCACTGTCCTAGTAACCATTCTATAGAAATGCTTAAATTTTTCAATATCTTTTATCAAATATTGGGATTATGAGATAGTGACTAGGGAAGAAACCATATATTCTGCTACATGATGGGGCTCAAGATGTTGCAGGTCTTGCCCCTAAATTTTCATTAAACATTTCCAATGCAACCGAAGGGGGGGGGGTGCAAAGTAGAGTTAAAATATGAAGAGAATCTCTCTCTCTCTCTCTCTCTCTCTCTCTCTCTCTCTCTCTCTCTCTCTCTCTCTCTCTCTTTCTCTCTCTCTCAATAATGTCTTATTGACATTATTGTCAATAAGAAAAAAAGAGTATTTACTTCATAGAAAACCTTAATATAATGTATTCCTTCCCAAAATCTAGGTATATCACAGGAAACAAATAAACTGATTCAGAAATATTGACCTTATCAAGAAACATAATAAAATTATGCACCCTCCAGCAATGGCACATGGCACTCCACTTTTCATCCATATATATATATAGATATATTCATATATACATATATATGCATAAATACATATAAATCAAACTTAAAGCCTAAATTTGGGTAGTAAGAGTTATAAGAGTCATCATCGTCCAACAATTAAACCAGGTAATGACTTTTCACCCTGCAATTCTTGGCAGAAATTCAAGGGCAAGTTCTCAAGACAAATAAATCCTTTCCTGCTTCAGAGGAACTGCTCGTAAACATGCTGGCTTTATTTCTTTATGTAGTACATATAGCTTCTAGATATGGTACTCTTCTAACGTCTACTCTGAGTAGCACATCATGATCCAGGAGCAAAAGTTCTTGTTGGGGGAGGTAATCCTTAAAGTTTGAGCAGTGTTTTTCTAATGTTGTAGCTTATGAGTCCCCACTGATATGTTTTGTCTAATGATGATAATTAATATCAAATAGCCAGATAGACTTAACTGTCTTTTGAATAGAGGTATTACAAGGTAGCATAGTAAGAGCCCTATCAAGTTTGGATATTTAAATGTTATATTTTCTTCATTGAAGTTCTGAGGTCTGCCATATGCACAGAAACAAGGCAGATATGCACTTGTATATGGAAATTATCTTTTTTCACTTATAATACAATAATGAATAATATTCACAAATAAGATTTTGGTAACTCCTAGGCTAATAAGTAGAAAGTGAAATGTCAAAACAAAATTTTAAATTCTCTTCTAGATGCTTAGTTAGGTGATAAGTTCTCACGTATAATTCTATCTTCTACCTCTCTGTCTTTGCAGACAGTCTAGTCCCCAGTAGCAAAAATATACTTCCTTATCCCCTCCATTTCTAAAAATTTCTAGATGGCTTCTAGGGTCAGCTCAAGTGTCAACTTCTAAATTTACTGGGCCCCTCCTGAACCCCAGAGTTGCCAGTGCCGTGTCCTTTGAAATAATTTTAATTTACTATTTAACATATGTTGGATTTATGTATCTCAATATGTCTTTGGTATCTTGTAATTGTACAGTTATTTTCCTCCAACAAAATTTAACCTGTGCAGCCAAGGATAGCTTTGTTTTTATCTTTGTTTCTTCATTATTTGGCAGAATTCCTAGAATGTAGTAGGTTCTCAATAAATACCTGTAAAATGAATAAATGAATGATCCAACACAGTCCTACTAAATCTCTCCACAACTTCTAGTAGCTCCGACCAATGTTAAAAAGCCAAAAAATTAACTTCAAGAGCCAAGAGATCAGAATCTTGAGAAGATGCATCTGAGCTTCCTCTTCAGAGAGCCAAGAAAGAATAATCTTAGAGATTATTTAGATCAGTCTCTTTATTTTGCAAATCAAGAAAGTGAGATCCAGAGAAATGAGTTACCTCCAAATCATACATTTAGCTGAAGGGTGGTAAAAACCTTTCTAAATCTCAGCAGCTTAGACATTATTTCTCTATGCCTCTGTCTCTGTCTCTGACTCTATTTCTGTCTCTTTCTCTCTCCCCCTTATTCTTTTGTGCCATTTGAATACAATTAATCATTTTTTCTTCCCTGACCCTTGGTTTCTTATTTAATAAATGGAAGGCATTAGAATACATAAGGTCTCTTTCAAGCACAAAATTCTTTTCTCTTCTGGATCTAATCCTGACTATTCAGACTTCTCCACCATATCAGATGGGTCTTCTCACCCTGGAAGATCCTTCTGCCCCTGTGGCCCCTTCTATTTTTGAGCTGTTCCCAGATTCTCCATTTTGAAAAAATTCCCAGGCTAGCCATTCTCTTTTCCTTTCATAGCCCTGCTCCTGAATCCTTGAACTTCTAATTCTAAATCTATGATCCTTTGATTCAAATAATACTTTGGGTTTTCTGAATGTTTTATACACATTATTACAACAGTCCTCTGATGTAGGTACTATCATTCTTCCCATATCATAGATTAGGAAACTGAGGTAAGTAGAGTTTAATATACTTTCTCAGAGTTGAAGAGCCAGTTTCAAAGTCAGGATATCAAACAAGTTCTACCTGATTCCAGACCAACAGTCACCCTATAGCCACAGTGGAACAATGATCAAGTATTATTCCACCATATTCAAAGACTGAGAAGGTGACCAACACAAAATGAATTATGTTGATCTCCTCTCTCTGTTTAGCATCCTCATTCTCCATTTATGTGTCTTTCTCTTGCATGATCATTTCCCTTTTAATCTCTGAACTACCATCTTCTCCTTTCAAGTAAGTCTTTTAAATATGTTCTTTCCCAAAATTCATCACATACACATCCTGATTCCTGAGTCCTTTCTGTCCCCTCCTACCTCTGCTTCACAACTAACTCACTAAGTCCTTCCCCTTCATTTAATCAGGTCTTGAAATGCACCCCTAGCAACAGTGTTTAGAGAACAGTACTGTATTATATAAATGTAAAGAATACTGTTGATTGAGATTGGATTTCTTGAAAGAGGAAATACTCTCTAATAATGCAGGTTGGCATCTTCTGTATAATTTATAATTTTGTTGCTGTTGGTCAGTCATTTTTAGTCATGTCCAACTTTTCATGACTCCATTTGGTGTTTTCTTTGCAAAGATACTTGAGTGGTCTGTCATTTCTTTCTCCAGATCATTTTACAGATGAGGAACTGAGGCAAACAAGGGTTAAATGTCTTTCCTAGGGTCACAGAACTAGTAAATGTCTGAGGCCAGATTTGAACTCAGGAAGATGAGTCTTCCTGACTCCCAGTTTGGGGTTCTATCTATTGTACCACCTAGCAGCCCTTGCAATTTATGATTTCTTAGAGAGCAGTGAGAAGTTAAGGCACAGTATGTGTCAGAGGTAAGATTTGAAGCCTGGTCTTAGGAGTTCCAAGATCAACTATCTGTCACTTAAGAAATACTTCTTTTTGGCAGCTGGACATGTTGACATCAGTGTAGAAGGTCTAGTGATAAGGCCAATGTTAACATCTCAAGGTAGTCTAAAGTTGTTCTTTTTTCCCCCTTGTGATTCATTTTTTTTAATTCAAAGATATACTTCCCCAAGAATATGTAATAATAATTTCCCACAAACTTTCCAAAATTTTAAGATTAAAACTGTCTCCTTCCCTCCTTTCCCTCCCTCCACTCAGAGATGGTAAGCAATTTTATCTGGGCCATACATGTATTATCATGCAAAATACACTTCCATATTGGTCATTGTTGTAAGAGTAAACATATAAAACCCCAAAATAAAACTACAAATAATCTGATGTGAAAGATAGTATGCTTTGAGCACCCATCTGAACTCCAATAGTTCTCTCATCAGAGGCGGATAGCTTTCCCCATCATAAGTCTTTCAGGATTGTCTCAGATCGTGGCACTGATGAGAGAAGCCAAGTTTTCACAGTTGATCATCATAAAATATTGCTGTTGCTGTATACAATATCCTTCTGGTTCTACTTATTTTGCACTGCAGCAATTCCTGTAGTTCTTCCAACTTTTTCTGAAATCATCTTGCTTGACATTTCTTAGACAGCAATAGTATTCCATCACCAACATGTACCACAATTTGTTCAGTCATTCCCCAATTGATAAATCATTCCTTCAATTTCTAATTCTTTGTCATCACAAAAAGAACTGTTGTGAATATTTTGTACAAGTAGGTCCCTTCCCAATTTTTATTAGCTCCTTGGGATACAGTTCAAATGTTAGTATTATAAGATCAATTTTATGACCCTTTGGGCAGAGTTCCAAATTGCCCTCCAGAATGGTTGGATAAGTTCACAACTCCAACAGTAACACAGTAGTATTCCAAGATGGCCACATCTCTAATATTTACAACTTTCCTTTACTGTCATATTAAGCAATCTGATAGGTGTGAGGTGATACCTCAGAGTTTTTTTTTAATTTGCATTTCTTTAATCAAGAGTGATTTAGAACGTTTTTTATTTTATTGATAGCTTTGATTTCTTCATCTGAAAACTGCTTATTCATATCTTTGACCATTTGTCAATTAAAAATGGCTTGTAGTTTTATAAATTTTACTTAATTCTCTATAAATTTTAGAAATAGTTTTTTGGGGGGCTACTGAGTAGCTCAGTGAATTGAGAACCAGGCCTAAAGAGGAGAAGTCCTAGGTACAAATCTGGCCTCAGATGCTTCCTAATTGTGTGCCCCTGGGAAAGTCACTTAACCCCCATTGCCTAACCCTTGCCATGTTTCTGCCTTGGAACCAAAACATTAAGACAGAAGGAAAGTTTTTTTTTTTTTAAAGAAAATAAATTAAAAAAGAAATTAGCCCTTTATCAGAGAAATTTCTTATAAAAATTTTCCCATTTTTTTCTCTTCTAATCTTGGTCACATTGGTTTCATTTCTACAAAAACATTTCTATTTAATAAAATCAAAATTATTTTTATATCTTATAATGCTCTCTATTTCTTCCTTGATCATAAATCCTTCCTTTCTCCAAAGATCTGCTAGGTAAATCATTCCATGTTCCCCTAATTTACGTGGCATAGGGTATAAGATATTGGCCTATACCTAACTTCTGCCATACTGTTTTCCAATTTTCCCAGCAGTTTTTGTTAAAGAGTGAGTTATTATTCCAAAAGTTGGGATCCTTGGGTTTATCAAACACTGAGTTGTTAAGATCATTTACCCTTGAATATTGTGTATCACATCTATTTCATGGATCTACTATTCTATTTCTTAGCCAGTACCAGACTGTTTTCATGATTACTACATTATAGTACCATTTGGTGCTGTTAGGCCACCTTCCTTCACATTTTTTTCCATTAATTCCCTTGATAGTCTTGACCTTTTTTGTGAATTTTGTTATTATTTTTCTAAGTTTCTAAAATAATTATTTGCTAGTTTGCTTAGCATCAAATAAGTAAGTTAATTTAGGTAGAATTGTCATTTTTCTTATATTAGCTCAATCTACCCATGAGTAATTAATATTTTTATAATTGTTTCGATCTGACTTCATTTGTGTGAAAAATGTTTTGTAATTGTGCTTATATGATTCCTGTACTTATCTTGACAAGTAGATTCCCAAGTATTTTATATTGTCTAGAGTGACTTTAAATGTAATTTCTCTCTCTTGCTCCTGAACTTTGTTGGTAATACATAGAACTGTTGATGATTTATGTGGACTTTTTGTATCCTGCAACTTTACTAAAGTTATTAATTATTGAAAATAGTTTTTTACTTGGTTCTCAAGGATTCTTTAAGCATATCTTAATTAGTTCTTTAAAAAAAGAAAATCTTATCATACAAAGAGTGGTAGCTATAGTATAATAGAATCAAACTAGAGAGGAAATCAGAAAACTGAGATTCTAGTCTCTTTGCCCCAGGAAAGAAGAAGATCCATAATTGCTGGGGCCATCCTGGGCTACCCCTTCACACACACACACACACACACACACACACACACACACACACACACACACACACACACAGTCAAATGCTCAGAGAACCTAATTTTTCTGACTTCTTTCCCCTTCAAGATTGAGACTCTGAACATTCTACCAAATGGTCCAGGATTCTAGGAAATGTCTGAATGGTTGTAAGGAAGATGTATAAGAAGATCAAGTGGGAGAAAGATCCTGAGCAAAAAGATTGAGTGTAATGGTAAAAACAAAAACTGGACCTGGAGCTAGAAGATGTGTATTTAAATTTGGCTCTGTTACCCTCAGGCTATATGCAATTGGACCTGGAAACTGGAAGACTTAGGTTCACATCCCACATTAGATGCTTTGGGAACCTCAATTTCTCTAGTCCTCAGTTTTCTCACATGAGAAAATTATTTATTGAGCAGGTAGGGGTCAGTGGCTTCTACGATCCCTCCCTACCCCCAAATCTACTATTCAGTGACTTTGGGCAAGCTGCTATCCTTGTTTAGTTCTCCTTTCCTTCTTGGATAAAATGAGAAATTTGTAGTCAAATACAGTAATTTATTAAGTGCTTACTGTGTGCCAGGCACTATGATAAACGTTGGAATTACAAGAAAGACAAAGTCACTGCTACATGGAGTCCACAAGCTAATGAGGGAGAAAGTTTACAAACAATCATGTACGATCAAGACATAGACAAATAATCTGAAGATAATCAGAGAGAGAAGGTAAGAGTATTAAAGCGGGACAGAAAAGACTTCTTTCAGGTTTGGGTTTTAATTGTGACTTGAAGGATGTCAGGAAAGGTATAAAGTATATCAAGATAAAAGGTCATCACTAAGATTTGGTTTTTTTTTTCCTTTCTTTTTTTAAACCTTTACCTTCCATCTTAGAATCGATACTGTATATTGGCTCCAAGGAAGAAGAGTGGTAAGGGCTGGGCAATGGGGGTTAAGTGACTTGCCCAGGGTCACATAGCCAGGACATGTCTGAGACCATTTTTTAAACTCAGAACTTCCCATCTCTGGACCTATTTCTCATTCCACTGAACCACCTACCTGCCCCTGGGTTTGTTCTTTCTAATCTAAGTGCTAGCTTATGTTGTGATTTTTTTTTCTTCTAAAAAGAGAATGCAGTGAAAACACGGCTTTCTAATGACTAGAATTTACTATCCTAATGACAGTGAGAATGCTCATCTCAAGAAGAAGAAAAATGAGGTAACATTAAAAATAAACCCTTACCTTCTATCTTAGAATAGACAGTAAGTTTTGACTCTAAGGGAGAAGATCAATACAGGGTAGGCAATTTGAAGTTAAGTGGCTTGCCCAAGGTCACACAACTATGAAATATCTGAGGTCAAATTTGAACTCAGGACCTACTATTTCCAGACCTGAATTTCTATCCACTTAGCCACCCTACTGCCTCAAGAGATTACTTTAAAAATAGAAAGTTTCCCAGGGATACTGAGTCTTTAAGGTGACTTTTTCAGGGTCCCAGACACAGAATGTTTCAGAATTGGGAGTTGAATCCAGATCTTTGAGGGCTGTTCTCTATCTGCTCTAACTCATTCCCTCTCTTTCTATTTATTAGCCCTTGAATAGTGGACATAGTTGTGTTTTAAAAGAATCCCGGGACTCTTATTGGATGGAGGTGAGGAAGTAGTTCATCCCGGACATGGAGAGATGCTTATACACAGGCAGATGGAATACCACATAAGGGGAACAGCCAGAAGTCCAGTTTGCAAGAAGCCAAGTGCAACAGAATAGTGAATATAGTGCCAGAAGGGAAGAACAATGAAGTACTTAGCACAGGACGGGGTACATAGTAGGGCTTAGTAAGATGTTTGTTAACTGATTTGTTATTGAAGCATATTGTTGACAAAAGTTTATTTGCAAGTCTATACACAAATACATTTTTAACCAGTTTAAAAAAATAGAATACAGTAAACACAATCTATTCTAATTCACTGAGATTTCATTGTAGGGAGTACGTACAAATGCAGCAATTTGATCAGTATGCAGGAGCAATCATTGAGAACAAGCCCAATAACTTTATAGTTATGTCTCATCTGTACAATTTTAACATTTGAGAATTTGTTAATTAATGTCTATTTTAACTTTCTCATCTCACAGATAAGGAAACTGAGGCCAACAGAGGCAAAATTACCAGCCTATGAGCATATCATTAATTAGTGGAAGATCCAGGTATAGAACTGATAACTTGCTCCCATCTTAGTGATTTCTGTGATTCCCCTATTCATCTCCAATCCTGTACCATCTATCAAAAGCAATTCCTGGCCTTATGTAGAGCTTCATCTAGTAGAGTTGAATTTGGAGTCAGGAGAGAACTGGGTTCAAATCCTGCCACTCACACTTATTAGCTGAGGCATAATAAGCAAGTAGCTTAACCTTTCTGAACCTCAATTTCATCATAAGAAAATGGAAATGATTAACGGTTCACATTTCTATAGTGCTTTAAAGTTTCTGAAAGTCCTTAGGAACTTTATCTCATTTGATCCCTCTGAGCTAGATTCTATTATTCCAGTTTTTCAGATGAGCAAACTAAGGCTGAAAGAGGTCATTTGACTTACCTATTTTCACCTAGCTAAAAAGTTTGAGAGGCAGGATTTAACTTCCTATCTTTAGCTGTAACACACTACTTAAAATCCCATTCTGCTTTTTTTTTTTTAGTAAAAATGTTCATATGAGGGACAAATGAGATTTGGTATATAAAAACACTTTGCAAAACTTCAAACACTGTTGTTTAATGTATCCTAAATTCCTTATAGCTATGAATTTTAATAATCTCAATCCTTCAGGTAGATTGATGAATCTTCAGAAAAAAGTGAAAAAATTCAAAGATGTTGGGGAAACCTTGAACTAAAAAGAGTACGTTTTGTCTCCCCCAACTCCCTCTCCCTGATCCCCATCTCATATTTTTGTCAATACTTACCTAGAGTGAAATAATAACAATCTTGTTTTCCATTCAGAATGATTTGCAATTCTCTGGCTACATACAAGAGACATGTCGAACAGCAGAGGGCACTCAAATCTCAATAATGAAACAAAAGGACACTTTCAGTAATCAGGATCTTTTTGTGTCTCCTCGTTGTCCACTAAAAACTCATTAAATGAACCAAATGAGTTAAAAAATTTTAAATGACAACTTGTTTCAATAGGAAACTTTTCCCGATCAAACACAAATATGAAAAGTAGATGGTTTAGTCATACCACTTGTGGACAGGCTTTTCAATGAGGGACATTCCCTAAAGTTGATTATTAGTGAATAAAAACAGGAATCTCTAAAGATCTCTGGTCTCAAGTAGAGGTAGTTTTTCCAGGGGCCATAAGTATGGAAACCTCTTCATACCCTCTCAATTTTCTCTGACTTGTTCATTTCTTTAGGTACTCACAGGCTTTCTTTGTGGATCTCTTGACTTAGAATAGGTCTTTTTGGAGCAAGAGGGAACAATGTATACTGATATGGGAGCTGACATTTGGCACACAACAATGAAATGACTCTCACTAATGTTTCTTAGAGTGAGAATGAACACGACTGGTAGAATTGTTATAAGAATTTACATTGCCTTGGGAAAATGGCATGGATTAAATGTGTAAATTTTAAAAATGATTTTATCTATTTTTCTGCCTTTATTGACAAAAGCTTGTCTCTGAATTCATGTGTGTTGAGCTCATGTCAGACAAAGCCCTACTGTATATTGAGCACCAAAGTGGCAGAATACAAATAGGGTTCTTGCTCTGACATTAGATCACTATAAAACCAACTCTATATATCATCTTCTTTCTATTTTCATGTACAAGTGATCTCTAGAAGAACGAACAGCTTCATATAATACCAATCTTTGGAGATTATACTCCCCAGTATGCCTTTTCATTTTTTATTAGAACATACCATTTATAATCTTTCACTCTATTTAACAGTTTGTCTATGAATTTTCCCACTAAATCAATGTAGTCCTGGGATATAATTTTTTTTCTATTTTGTTTTGCAAGATTCAGCCTTTTGCTGATTTCTATGTTTTTTGTCTATACCAGTCTGTCAGTCAATCAGTCCAGTCCATAAATACTAATAAGTACATACTGGGTGTCAAGCACTTGTCTAAGTGATGGGGATACAAAGGACAGTAAAAACAAAATAAAACAAAAATAGCATGGCCATTTTTTTTCAAGGAGTTCACATTCTAATGGGGAGACAATATGAAAATTATTTTGTAAGGATTAAATGTCTCTCAGAGACAGTGAGCTTCTATTTCATTATCTTGTCTTTTGTCCATTTTTTTATCAGTCAATATCTTGTTTAAAAGTTCAGTTTCAAATTGTTGCAGCTGCACGATGCCCCTTTTTATCTCTCCTTTATTCAGATTCAGTATTTATTTCATCCACTGCTCTGACGAATCGATAATCTGACTGTACACAGATAGCTAGTTATAAAATGACTCACATACTATTAACTGCTTTCTTTTGAGATAGCCAATTTCATTTTTAGCACAGCCGTCTCCAATTCAACAAACATCTATTCAGCACCTGCTCTGTACGCTCTACTAAATACTGGGGATACAAAGAGAAAAATAAGTGATTGCCCTCACCCTCAAAGTGCTTGCAATCTATCCACTATTTTATCCAGGTGCTTCTCTGTGCATTTTATCAGATGTCAAGTGTAGGTTATCACTGAAATAGTCCTCAGAACCTGCTTTTGGGTTGTTGGTATCACCCTCCAGAAGTCAGCCTTGGGGCAGCTAGGTAGCCTAGTGGATAGAGTGACACGTCTGGACTTGAGAGCTATTGGGTTCAAATTGTACTTCAGACACTTCCTAGCTGTGTGACCCTGGGCAAATCACTTACCCCCAACTGCCTAGCACTTACCATTCTTTATCTCAGAAGCAATATCAGTTCTAAGGCAAAGGATTAAAAACAAACAGAAAGAAAGAAGTCAGTCATGGCAACCCATTGCCATGAGAAAGCAGTGCAGTAGTACTTACATTGTACCCAGTTGCCACTTCCTCTATGAAGTCTTTTCTGCCCCCCCATTAGTGACAATGTTAATCCTTTGACCTCACAAATACTTTCCTTTCCACTTTTTAATGTTCTTCCTAAAAGATAATATAAATTAGATTTTTTGGTTTATATACCAGACTCCAATATTAAATCATGAGGGCAGGGAGCATCATTTATACAAACATCTCCTCCAGCCTCTAGCTTGTGCTCAATATTCAATGGGAACCTAATTACTATTTGTCAAATTTAACAACTCCTATTTCTACAAAATGTTACATTTACAGAGTGGTTTGTATATAGCATCTTATTATATGATCTTCCCCCTAACACCATGGAAAGGAGCACAGAAGTACTATATTCTTTTTACAGTTAGATGAGAGTCAGATGGGTTAAGTGATTTCTCTATAGTCACATAGCTAATGATTTTCAGAAAGCTATGTCTCTTTTCTAAAATTTTTGACTCATAATTCAATGCTCTTTTTAAAAATATGTCTATATAAATATATGTCTATATAACTTCTATAAAACATATAAGAGGTTCATAGTCACTTAATTACTAAACTCTCTTTTGAAATTTACATAGGGGAAAAGCCTAATATAAATCAAAGTTAGACACCTGGCTATCTAGGATATTATAGAAGAGATTGTTATGTGGGAGTAAGGTGGGAAGAGAGATTTGCCATCTACTAAACTTCCCTCTGACTTTCAAGTTCTCTGGGCAACTGGAAAGTCAGTTATAGGAGGAAAGATTCTATCTGCTTCTTTCGCAGAGACAACACTTCTGACACTTATGTGGCAGGAGCTTGTTTTGTTTAAGAGGTTGAAGAGATGGGAAGATGGATAGAAAGACTCACCCTTTTACAGGTATAGATTTATATGTTCTCCTTCTTCTAGCCTGCTGGTGGATTTGCCATGTATAGAATCCTAGACCCATCTGTCTATCCTGGAGATTTATCTATGAACATGAATTTTAGGACATGACTGGTTTGGGATTTTCCATTTGGAATAAAGCAGAATACATGGAATGGGGGGGGGGGTCAGAAAACTTTTACAACTCCACACAAAACAGCAATGCCTTGAATCTACTGGAATAAACCCTAGCCCTTTCACCTTTTTGTATTATACATAGGCAAAAGCTTCTGACTATAATGATTCTCCAGAGGGTAAGGTATATAAATACATTTATGGTATCTTTCCTTTATATTTAAAGCCAGAAATAGGCCAAAATGTAAAACCAGAGTCAGAACTAGGTTTTTCCCTCCTGGGCTACAAATAATTGTAAGAATAGGAGGCTTATTGGTGAATGCAGATGGGCATACAGTCTAAGAGAAGGAACATTTTGCTTCACTTTAGTTCATATATATATATATATATATATATATATATATCCTCCATGAGCTAGTCTGTACCAGCTCTCTCATCCCTACTGAAGCCCCTTTCTCCCCACAATCCCCATAGAATGTAGACAAGAGATAACAGTTTTTAAAACATGGAATGGAGGAAATGTTCCCCTATCCCATCATGTCAGTACATGGAGCAAAACCCCAGACTCCCTGCCCTAATTATAGCTGGAGGAAATCAGTATATAAAAAGATCTTAATGAGCTAGAAAGTTGGAGTGAATTTATACAGAGATTTGACCTAAAAGGAACAAATGTGAAAGTTTATATTTGGGTCCAAAAGTTCAATTTCACAAATATAAAAAAAAATGAATGGACAGAAATTCATCAATAAAGATCTGCAGTTGTGGGTAACTGTTTAGCAGAGCTCATAGTATAATCCAAAGCATAATATGGCAGCTAAAAAATGAAAACAATGTCAGCCTACATTAAGAGTGATCTACCTTTCAGGAATAAGGGAAGGGGTAGAATGATTGTGTCTATACTTTACCTGGGTCAGACCATATCTGAAGTACTTCACTTCATTCAGGATGCTACATTTTAGGAAAACCCATTAATAAGCTAGGTGGTTCTGGATAGGAGACCAGAATAGTGAAGAAACATGAGGTCAATTCACAAGAGAATTGGTTTAAGGAACTGAAAGTTTTAGCATAGAGATGACTTGGGGAAACCATGGCAGTTGTTTTCAAATATCTAAAATGCTATTATTCATAAAAGAGATTGGGGCAGTGAGGTGGCTTAGTGGATACAGAGTGGGCTTGAAGATGAGAAGTCCTGGGTTTCGAATCTGACCTCAGATACTTCCTAACTCTGTAACCTTGGGCAAGTCATTTAATCCCAGCTGCCTACCACTTACTGCTCTTGTGCCTTGGAATTATACTTAGTATTGATACTAAGACAGAAAGTAAGGATAGTTATAAAAAAAGACAACAAAAAGAGGATATAAGACTTGTTCTTGGACTATATTGGCCACAGGAAAAAAAATCCAAAGAAACAAAAACTAGAAGCATTAGATTCAAGTAGTTAATCCAATTTAAGTATGATTACTAGGAAAAAAACAACCATAACAACAAGAAGAAAGGTAACAATAAGAGTTATCCAAAGGTGAATGGGCTGCCCACCTTGGGATACAATGATTTTCTTCTATCAACAGGTCTTTAAATTAAAGCTATTTATTTATTTGCTGGGTTATTGTGAAGGAGACTCTTGTTCAGTTACACATAGGACTGGGTAGGTTCCCTTCCAAATCTTGTATTCCATGAAATAGGTTGTCTTTAATGCCATCCCACATTGGGCAATTCATCATTTTGATTTTTTAGTACTTAGTAAATAAAGTACTAGGCACATATTAAATGGTTAAGAAATGTTTTATCTATTAATCTATAAAATGCCACATATTCTAATAGGCAGATTTAAGCCCTTTTAAAGTCAATACATTTTCACCTCTGACTCTTCATATATTTAATAGTTATCACTCTAATTTTATTCTTTTCAATTAAACCAGCATTTATTAAACATCCTCTATGAAAGATACAAAATTTAGATATGATTCAAAGTCTACCTTCAAGGAATTGAAATCTAGTAAATAGTTAAGACCCATGTACATGACCAATAGGGAAAATTATAAATGGTGGAGGGAACATGGGAAAATTGGTATACTAATGTGTTTCTAGTGGAAATGTGAACTGATACAACCAGTCTAGAAAATTTCATGAAACCATACCCAAAGGGCCATGAAACTATGCCTACCCTTTGATCCAGCAATACCATTACTGACTCTATATCCCAAAGAGATCAAAGATAAAGGAAAAAAGAACTTACTCATACCAAAATCTTTTTTGCAGCTCTTTTTGTAGTGGTAAAGACTTAGAAACTGAGGAGATATCCATCAATTGGGGAAAGGCTGAACAAGTTGTTGTTTGTGTCTGTAACTGAATACTACTGAGTCATAAGAAATGATTAATAGGATGAGTTCAGAAAAACCTGGAAAGTTTTATGTGAACTGATGTAAAATGAAGTGAGAAGAACTAGGAGCATAATGTATAAAGCAAAAGAAAGATTGTACAATGATCAACTAAGAAGAACTAAATTGTTATCAGCAAAGGAAGCTTCCAATATATCCACCAGGTAGTCTCTGAAAAATGTTATCCACAGTCAAATGGGTTGGATTCTGATTACAGATTAGAGTATGCCATCTTTCATTTTATTTCCTTCATGAGTTTTTTATTGCATGTTGATATATGTCTCTGTCATGGTATGAACAATATGGAAATATATTTTGCATGAAAGCACTAGTATAACTTATAACAGAAAGGGGAGGAAGGGTGAGAATTTGAAATATAAGACATTAGAAAACAGCAGTCAAAAATCATTTTTACATGAAATTGAAAAAAAATTTTAAAGACCCATATATAATCTCTAAAACAACAGCAATAGCAAGAAAACATGATAGGTTCCTGGAAAAGTTTTAAAACAATGTTCTATATGAGCCTGAGAGGCAATATGGCTTGATGGCAGCATAGGTAGCCTCAAGTCCTGGGTTGCAATCCTTCCTTTTACGCACAATAATTGTGTGACTGTAAGTCACTTAATTTGTCAGTGCCCTGGGCACTGATCAAAGATTCTAAGTTGTAGAGAAGGTGGTGGCCTATTTTAGAATTTTTCTCATCTGAGAATTCCTCATACTAATGAAATCAGAGATATAATCTCTATATCTCTATGAGCTCTTGATGGAGGAGGTCATTGCCTACAGAAGAGGGAAGACTTCCTGAAGGTGACATTTGAGATGGACATTAAAAGATGAGTAGGAATTGAGCCCAATAAGAGTAGGAGATGGGGCATTCCAGGCAAAGGAAATGGTATAAACAAATACATGACAGAAGAGAAGCACAGAACATGGTCATGGGCAGTTCAGTTTGGCTTAAAGAATGTTTCAGTGGGAATAATATGAGGTCGTGCTGGAAGCATCTGAAAGAGTTATGCTTCCAGAAATACAGGATCTGAGCTATGGGTCATATTGTCCATTTTTATTATGATTTGGACCTATTGACAAATTGCAGTTTTTACTCATGGTGCAATTTCTTGTCTTGAATAAATTTCTTTCAGACTTCAAGTCTATGAGCTTGTGTCAATTTATATGTAAGAGGCAACAAGGAGAGGTTTGCTTTTATATATATTATGGGCACCCAAGGTGAGTTGAATGAGTTTCTAAAAATAAAACTCTACTTCTCTCATGATATTATTTAGTAATTCTCTTCTAGAAAAAGACTAAATTGTACCCATATAACTACATAGAGCCAAATGGACAGACACTTAATTACAGAACAGGAGGCCCATTTTGAAATTTGAAGAGCATTTTCTTTCTATGTGGAAGGTTTTTCACCCCCTTATAGTGTGGAGATGCCCAAATCCCATGTACCTTCAATGCTGCACCCTACTGTAGAGTACTTCATTCCTATGAATTTGGGGTTTTTTTTTTGGCCTTTTGATATAGTCTATATTGGTAGGTGGTGAGGACAGGAAGCATTCTGCTTCTAGACTGCCACCATGTTTACCTGGAAGTATTTTCTTCCTATGTGAAATAAGAAGAAAGAATTTTTATTTTCTCTGTAAAAACTATGAATAAAAGATCAGCTGTGTGCTTTACTTCTTACTTCTGGGGAAGGTATCTCAGAGAATCAGTTGCAAGAGATCTCAGGATTCACCAAGTTCAATATATCAGGAAAACTTATCCATTCTATAATATTCTTAAGAATAGTTATAAGCACACAAGATATGCCAGATATCATGCTAAGTGCTGAAAAAAAATATCTCATTTGATCCTCAGAATAACTGTGGGAGGTATTATTAATCACATTTTGCAATTGAGGAAATGGAAGCTAAAAGAAGTTAAGTGATTTGCCCAAGGTCACATGGCTATCTGAAGTCAGAGTTGAGCTTGTCTTCTTGTCTACAGTTACAGTGTGTTAGCCTAGTTGACTCATTCTAAATTTAATTTTCCATATTCATTATATGAGAGGATTTTTCATTTCTGTCATATTTTTCATCTGGGCAATCTCTGATTTTTCAGTATTCAGAACTGGTTGAAACTGATCTGTTTAAGGCACTAGATAGATGAACCATGTTCACATCTCTGTTGCCTGACTCTTTTGTCAAATATGTCCCATTGTTTAATCATACTGAGTTTTCAGTCCACACAGATTTCCATTTTTTTTCACATAAAATAGTAGAATCTGACACCTAGGAATGACCTCAAGTGACCACATACGTCAATGAAAATGATATGCTGTTATTAGACAAGATCTCCCTATCTTGTACCTGTACAGATGACTTTTTTACCATATGTACCAGACTTTATATTTTTTTCAGTAATTCAAGACAGGTCACAACACATATGTTAAATGATTACTATGTGCCTAAGACAGTACTAAATATTAGTAATAGAAATGGAAACACAAACTGTCCCTATCATCAAGAAGATTATATTCTTTTTTAGACCCTTACCCCCTTATTAAAGCAATAACTTTAAGACAGAAGGGTAAGGGCTAGGCATATGAGTTTAAGTGATTTGATAGCTAATGGAAGAAGGCAAAGAAAACATGGAAATGAAAACAGGATAGGTAAAAATATAAAGGGAAAAGAAAATGTAATCAAAGTGAAAATCCACTGGGTTTGAAGCCCAAGGAAGAATGGAAGGTAAATATGTTTGGCCTGAGTGCTTATATTAAAATGGACTTTCTGGGAAGAATCAACCAATCAGAGGAAAGGGGAATAGGGATGACATGATCTACCAGGTGAAGGCTTCTGGGTAATTATGAGGAAAAAGAAGTCTGGAAAGTCTGGAAAAAGAGCCCAGAGAAGAATGAGGGAGTGAAAAAAATGCAATAATGAAAGAAATTGTCTGTTTTGAACTTTGGGGATGAAGCAGGCACTAAGTTGAATTATTCTTCATGCTGGGTGATGGGATGTATATTAAGTAAATACAATAGTCCTTTTTGTTATCTACCCCTATTTGAATGGAGGAAGAAGAAATAGAAAGCTAGCTAAGTCATCATAGAAGGGAACAAATAGAGTCCCAAAGTCAAGTGGGAGGCTTCCTGGGAGAAAGGCCAACATCAGATTGTAGGATGGCTGAATGAATTCAATCTAAATTGCTTAAGTAGGAGAATCACAAGGCAGAGGTCATGGTGGGGTAAAAATGAACATTTCTGGGGATCAGGCCACAAAGAAATTTTACATCATGGTCTATGTTCCCAGACAAGAAGAGAATTTGAAAGACAAAGAAAAGAATGAGGAACTTAAAATGAAGATTCAGTGACAGAATTTAGTAAGGAAACAAATCTAAAATTGAGTAGTTTTCTTTTATGTGCATTTTAGGGCAGCTGGCAGACACAGTGGATAGAGTGCCAGATATGGAGTCCAAAATACTCATCATCCAGAGTTCAAATCAGATACTTCCTAGCTGTGTGACCCTTGGCAGATCACTTAAGCCTATTTTCCTCAGTTTCTTCATCTGTAAAATGAGGAGAAGGAAATGGCAAACCATTCCAGTACCTTTGACAAGGAAAACTCAATTGGATCAAGAAGAGTAGACCACTATTGAATAACTACAACACCAAGAAAAATTATCCTGTCTTCTTTTGTTATTTTTCTAAACTTGAGTATACATTGTCCCTTGTAGATGTCCTAGAAAATGCATTTTGCAGATTTGTATATGGAAGTAAGAAATAGAAGGGAAAGGGGATGTAGATATTTGAGTAGAGCATCCAATTTCAGTGTCAGTAACTGAGAAAGGTGGAAAATGATGAGAGTCTAGGTGTTTGCAGATCTCTGAATCCAAGGAAACAAGGAGGCTCAGGGCTGATGAGTCCTTGAGTCGAAAGCTTGGGAATCAAGGGAATTTAGAAAATTTTAATCAAGGGAAAATTCATTTCCAATGGGAACCAGAATAGTCAGGAAGCTGCCTGAAATGAGCAAGTCCTAAGGCAAAGCGACACATTTTCTTTCCCTATCTGCAAAGTCCTCTGTGCTTCCTTCTCATGGAGCAGAGGTGAGCTCAAGAGTGGGCTCTCAGTTGGCTACAAACTCTAGGAGTTCCTGCAGAATGGAAAGGATTCAAATATAGACCTGACAAAAAAACATTTAAAATTTTACCTTCTATCTTAGAATTGATTTTAAGTATTAATTCCAAGGCAGAAAAAGAGGGATAGGCAATTGGGGTTAAGTGACTTGCCCAGGGTCACACATCTAGGAAGTTTATGGGGCCAGATTGAATCCAGGACCTCTTTTCTCTTGGTTGGCTCTTAATCCACTGAGCTACCTATTTGCCTAAGAAAACAAATTAATAACTACAGTAATGTAAATAAAATGAAAACTAAATTGAAACTGGATGTGACATCATCATGTTTAACCAGACAGGCCACTGGGAATAGATGAGGGAATGTACTTGCCTACTTTCCTTGAAGAGACAGAGCCCTAAGGGGATGAAATATCCATGGAATATGATATTAGGCACCATAGCTACACTGGTTAGTTTGACTTCACTGTTGCTCCTGTTGTGGTCATTGTCACTGTTACTGCTGTTTTGTTATTGTTGTAAAAGAAGTCTCACTGGACATCAGGGAGAAGGTGGGCCAAGTACCCAAAAGGATTGGGCTATGAAAACAAAAGTCAATGATTACACTTTGAAATAAAATAAGGCAACAAATATGGACCTGGATCTAGGCTGTCTTCCCATGACCAGTCTAGCTGGCCATTAGAGGATATTTTTTTATCCACAGCATCTCATAAAGACCATCACTAAGGTGACAGGATCAGACATTTATAGTTCAAGGGGACCTGAAATTATCTACCCTAATCCCATTATTTTACAGATAAGGGAAAAGGCTGCTGAAGTGACAAGGTCATTCAGGTGGCAATCATGGAAAGTGAGATTTTAACTCAGGTCCACTGACTCCAAATAAGTGAAGTCACTTCTTCCAAAACTGTTTTCTGCAACCATGATGATAGTACCAGTACCCATCCTGAGAAAATAAAGAATTGTTGAAATGTCAAGGAAAATCAAATCTGTCCTATCATTCTGTGTTGTCAAAATCTCTTAGAATACCAAATCAACCATCCATTGCATGAGCTCTCCCTTTCTGACCTATAGTTTTATCATTCTCTGTATAAGCTTTTTGGACTGTCACTGAACACTAGGCTATAGGTAGGATTAAATATTAGGCTCTAACTTTTATTTCTCATCAGACTGCATTCTGGACTCTCTATCATGCCAAAGAATCTGGAAGGTCACTTCTGCCCCGCAATTAATTCACACCTCAAAAGTGTCCTCTGACCCTTTGATCCATCCTTCTGATTGGATAAATCCTTAAAGAAACTCCATTTAAAGGGAGCACCCAGGCCAATAATTTCATATCTATTTTCAGCTTCCTTTTGTAAATTGTCTTCCTGCATAAGAAAGTAAACTCCTTGAAGAAAGGGACTGTCTTTCTTTTTGCTTCTACGTGTATTCCCAGGGCTTATCACAATGCTTGGCACAGAGTAAACACTTAAAAAAAAACATTTATTGACTGATCTGCACTTATGATGTCATACTTGAGCTGTAATTACAGCGTATTGGGCAATTCTATGAATAATCATATGTCATAGCCATTATGTGGATAAAGGTTTATTGATCTAGTACCTCTAGATAATTATATTTTCCCCACCCCTGATTTTGTTGACAGAAATGAGACTTATCTATCCCCTTTCCTCCCCATGCCCCAAAAAATAAACTGGAAAAGGAAGAGGTTCATAAAATGCAAAAGTGGGGTAGCCCACATAGATCCCAAGGCCACAAAGTCCAAATGGCTTTGAAACTCACACCCACACATTCTCACATTCCTATATGTTATAGATGAGGGTAATGAGCCCAAGAATTACTGCTCTCCAGCTTCAGGGTAGTGAAAACTTTAAGGGTTGTTTGCCATGTAATGTGACTCCAGACAGCTGGATCAATAGTCAATATTGCCAAGGCTTTGCTGAAGTCTAATGTCTGCTTCCCCCTAGTTCTCTGTCCTGGATGTCACAGTGCACCCCAGCACAGGGAAAGCTGCTCTCCTACAGGATATATAAGTGCAAGACAAAAAGAAATTTTACTGGTTTGTGGTTTTCTCTTGCTCTTAGAATGTGGAATACAGCATGCACATTGGCATTTGAGGAACTTGGAGAAACCACTGAGACTTGAATTGATTAGTTCCTGTTTGCTCTACCATTCCTCAAATACAAGTACTAGCCTCCTGAATAAAAGCCAAATGTATGCGTTTCAAAATCAGGAGTAGATCATCTTAAAGGTAGAACTGCAAAGGACCTGGAGGTCAATGAATCCAAAACCACCCTTTGATGGATAAGGAAATTGAGGACAGAGTTTCAGTGGCTTGCTCCAGGTCATACGGTTCCCAAATGGCAGAATCAGCATCCCAGGCTCTGATTCAATATTCTTCCTTCCATGCCATAATATAGGCAAAGAACAAAGAAAGGAACAATTACCTAATTAGTTAAATTATAGAACTAATAGAGTCATTATATTCATTTATTAATTGTGTTCTAGAAGTAGCATAGAGTCATGGAAAGGGAGTTGGTCTTATCATGGACTGAGAAATGCTTGGGTTCACGTTCTATCTCTAAGACAGCCTCACAATGCCCAGGCAACTTTCTGAATCTCTCAAATGACAAATAAGTTACTACTCATCAATTGGTGGAGGGACTTATCTCAGCAGGAGTTTCTATCACCAATGAAAGCATAGTCAAAGTCATGATCTACAGATTTTGCAAAATAACACACTTAAAATATTTTTTCCTCAATACACAACTATTGTATAAATGACAAAAAACAACTCAGTCATATAGTATCAGAGAGATCAAAGAATAATCATTTCCCTCAAGTTTTGGCCAAATTTAATTCTTTCTGTGGGGTAAGTAGGAGATGCAGAAGATAGAGCATCAGATCTGGATTCTAGAAGGTTCATCTTCCCAAGTTCAAACGTGACCTCGGAGAGCTTGGTGCCCCTGGGCAAATTTAACTCTGCTTGCCTCATCTGTAAAATGAGCTGGAAAGCAAATGGCAAACCACCCCACTATCTTTTCCAAGGAAACCTTGAATGTGGTCACAAGGTGTCAGGCTCAATTGAACAATGACTAAACAACACTTCTCTTTGTCTACAGCAAACTTCCCCCCTTTTAGATTAATGTATTGATTTTACTCCCTGATCTTTTGGTTGGTCTATACCTCATTCTCCTCCTCCATCCTAATCCCTCTCTTTATGACTATTATAACAACTTGAGCCACTAGCTATTTCCAGATGCTACCATTAAGGAAACATAACTGAAGTTGGAGCATGATAGATTTTTAAAGGATCTGAATAGCACAATAATCCATTTTGAATTGATTCAAAGTAATGACCTCCTCAATAGAAATTTTTATTTGAAACAGGAGTTGAAATGTGCCATTTGGTAGCAAGGGCAATTCATTCAGGCACTTCCCATTTAGCAGCCTAATTAAACTATAAGTTTTCTAAGATATTGTCTCTATACCCTGAAACATTGCATTGCTATCAAAGAAGACCTAGAATTATAGGATTTCAGAATTTGAAGGGACTTCAGATGTCAATTTAACTGATGCCAAAATGAGATACATTGTCCCAATGAGTAAGTGGTCATCGAGTCTCTCCTTGAAGCCCTCCAGTGAGGCAGAAGCTCACTACCCCTCAAAGTAACTCTACACTTTGGGACAGTTCTAAATGTTAGAAACTTTTCTCTGAATGTCAAACCTCTATTTTGTCTGTTTGAGACTTCCAGCTGTCTCTCCTAGTTCTGCTCTCTGGGGTCAATTGGAATAAGTGAAAACTTTCTTCCACATGAAAATTCTTCAGATACTTCAAGACTGGTATTTCTGTCTCTGAAAATCAATCAACCAATAAGCATTTATTAAGACCCCGTTATGTGCCAGGGACAAGACTAGATGCTGGAGACACAAAAGTGAGACTGTCCATGGCCTCAAGGAGCTAACATTCAACTAGGTCTTCTCTTTTCCAGACTAAATGT
Organism: Monodelphis domestica; assembly: GCF_027887165.1. NCBI lineage: Eukaryota > Metazoa > Chordata > Mammalia > Didelphimorphia > Didelphidae > Monodelphis > Monodelphis domestica. Next base: position 322,824,940 of record NC_077229.1, on the reverse strand, counting down.
CTCCATGAAGCTTAATTATGCATATTGCTCTGTTCTTCTACTCACTGTCTTTAGTTCTGATCCTTGAAGGCAAACAGGGCATTAATAATCTCTTTTTCATATTAAGGTCTTTTAAATACTTAAAGAGAGCTATTATTTCCCCTCTAAATCAGCTCTTCTCCAGTCTAAGTTCCCTAGTTTCTTTAAGAAATCTTTGACATGGTCTCTTCCTATTTTGGATGCCTCTTTGGACATACTTGAGCTTGAAAATATCCTAGAGGATGGAATGATTATCATCATAAATTATCACATTCTAAGTAATTGAGATTTTTGTAAATTTGGTCAATTGTAGCAGAAAGCTACAAAGTAACTACAACTATCAGGATTAGTAAGTAAGGTCATTATGAATAAGTCTCATTTCATTCTTTGTACAGGCATCCCCAGAGGTTAACATAGGTTCTGGCATATAACAAATTCTTAACAGATATTTGTTTATTAATTGATAGTCTTTTTAAACTAGAAGGAAGGTAAAGTAAACAAATCTCTCTTAGAATAAGATATATTCTTTTACATAAAAAGAAACAAACTAAGACCCAGAGAGGTCACATAGCAATTAATGATCTGATTTTCAATATATCTCTCTTTGCAGGATATCATCATTTTTCTCTAGTTGTCTTATTTTAATTTTCCTAGGAGGTTTAACATGTAAATAATAAGGTTAGTTATTTAAGTAGCCCTCTCCCCATCTCCAACAAAATCAAAAATTTGTTGAACTTGACCTTCTTTGAGTCATATTGAGTTCAAGGAATCTGTCTTTCCAAGTGGAATGCAAAGCCTTCCATTGGCTCTGTCTTCTTTGCTTTGTTCCCATAACTTCTCTATATCTGCCTGACTTGAAGAATGTTCTGCTTGTACTTGTAGACCCACTGTGTGTAGCCTGAGAGAAGCACTCTCATGCCTAGCACTGTCAAGAATTAGACATCCTATCACTAAGAAACTTGACAGCACTTGTGAGTTGACTGTTTGTATGTATCGTATCAGTCTTGTGACATGACTCACAAGACAATCCTATACTGGATTGACCTACAGAGTGGGATCTGAGCAGTCCCAAAAGTCCCTAACTGCTGTAAAGTCTCTCATCTATTGGTTTCTTATGATTCTGGAAATACCCATAAGTGGAGTTGCTTCCCAGGGTGTGATTTCCAGAATGACCTGATGAAACAAACACCATAAACTTAGTTCTGATGAGTAAGACATTAGCTACTATTAACATCAGAAGATAACGTTGTTTTGAGGACACAAAATAAATGTTCCTGATTAAATTGGAAAACCATTTAATATATTAAGATGTAGGCAAGAGGAAGGGAAGGAATTTAAGGTAAGGCCTGGGTGATGTCACTTGTTAGAAGAGAGCAGGTTATAATATCTTATTGTTATGAGTGGCTCAGACCTAACCTGATAGTTCTGCTTCATTGTTTGGGTAGGTTGAGGCACTTTTGGGTCCTTGAAGAGTGAACAAAAGGATGTTTTTGTTTTGTTGTCTAAGCAGAGAAGGATATTGTGGTACTTAAATTCTATAAACAAGAGCCCTTCATCTCCATACAGAAACCCATCTGGTTAGTAAGTCAAGATGTGGTGACTCATGTGTTCTTCAGGTTTCCTCTAAGTCAAAGGAATCTGGGCTCCAGGTGAGGAAGACTTAAAGCTTAAGGTAAAAGGAAGCTGTGTCAGAGCCAGAGGCTATGGGAAACTGTCAACTAAGGCAGGAACCAATCACATCCTGGGGACAGTTTTATCCCTTTTTAGGAAAAATGAACATGGGAAGTGGAGGAGGGGGAGAGGCATAGATTTAACCTATGGCTGAGAAAGAGCCTTGTGGAACCCTGGTAGATATTAGTTTCATCACACTTATCAAAGCCACGGTACCAGTTCTAAAAGTTTCAGATCACAGATTACTGAATATTGCAAAAGTACAGCTATTTGGTACGTCTTTTTTTTAACTCGTCAAAATCTTTTCCCTCGATGTTTTCAGTTCTGCAAAAGCCAAAGGACATTTTGGCAAGTTTTCTTTTTTCTTTCCTTTTTCAACAGATATGTGTTGAGGGAGATTATATCCAGATTTTTCTAATTCATCCACACTCCAGGCATAAAAATGTTGTTTTTACAGTGCTACTTGAGGTCCAAGTGACTTGTCCAAGGCCACATACCAAGCCTGGGGCAATTCCAGGATTCTAAGCACTCTGACCATTAACCTCCCCAGAACCTCATAGCATGAGCTCCAGGAATGTATTCTTCCAGGCAATGACTGTCCTTTGCTTGAAGGAATTGTTTTAGTATCACCTAATACTGTTAAATTTGGCTTAGGGTTTTTTTTCCCCTTTCCTGGTTTTAAATAGGGATCAAAACAGCAGTTTTCAGGCATGAAACTAAAAGACAAAGACAGGTATCTGAAGCCATGTTGGCATAATAATAGAAGAGAATTAGCCATCCTTGAGACTGGCCATGTCAACATTTATTCCTCGGATGTGTTACCTTCATTCAAGGGTAGCACTTGCTTAAAGTTCTAAGAAAGTCTTTTCTTTTTTTGGTGTGTGCTTTAAAGATTAAAGCTGTGTAGGTAAATGAAACAATATAAATTCATACCAAAGCTTTCTTGAAAATTCAAGCAGCCACAATCCAAGAATCTTAGTTTTCTGTATGCTTTCTTTGATGTGTATATTATATATAATGTGTTTAAATTTAAATGACACAAAATTCCAGTGGCAGGATTGTTATGTGCATCTATCAGAAGACTCTACATTTAGTGATCATTCATAATAACAAAGGACTCTAGGGCTATTTCTCTTTAAATGTTTATGGAACTGGTTTTAGGAATAAGCTGTCCTAAGAGCAACTGAAAGAATAGATCAAGGAGATGTCAGCTACCCATGTCAAAAGAACAGCACAGTGAGACCATGACATGTTCCTCTCCTTGGATTTAAGGAGTCAACAGAACATATGTGATACAAGGGGTGTGGGTGGGATATAGGGCATGGCTAAAAAGGAATTTATGTTAAAAAGATTTGGTGGTCTTAGGGGATTGTTAGTTCAACATGATTCAATCGTGCAAAGTGTAACCAAAAAAAAGCTAACATGGTTCAGTGGGACCCATGAAAGGGACTCCACTGATTCTGCATTCTGTATACATCAAGCCAGGTCTGGCATTTGTTTTATGTTCAATTCTGGGTGTCATATTCTAGAAAACTGGAAGCTATCCAAAAGAACAGTAGGCAGTTAAGTGGCTCAGTGGATAGAATATTGTGTCTGGAATCAAGAAGTCTTGAGTTCAAATCTAGCCTCAAACATTTACTAGGTATCCTGGGCAAACCATTTAACTGATATTTGCCTTACTTCACTGGAGAAGGAAATGATAAACCACTCAGTATCCTTGCCAAGAAAATTCCATATAGGGTCACAAAGAGTTGGTCACAACTGAATAACTGAGCAACAAATCTAGAAGAATTTGACTGAGGTAACATAGAGATTGAAGACTATGCTGTACTAGTATTCTTTTAAGAAACTAGGCTTGGAAATCAATCAAAACTACTCTGAGGTACCACCTTACACCTAGCAGAGTGACCAAAATGATAATAAAGAATAAAAATAAATATTGGAGGGGATGTGGCAAAATTGGGACACTAATGCACTACTGGTGAAGTTGTGAACTGATCCACTCATTCTGGAAGGCAAATTGGAATTTTGCCCAAAGTGCTTTAAAAGAATGCATACCCTTTGATCCAGCAACTGGGTTTGTATCCCAAAAAGATTTTTTAAATGGGAAAGGATTCTTTTGTACAAAAATACTTATAGCTGCACTTTTTGTGGTGGCAAAAAATTGGAAAATGAGGGGATGTCCCTCAATTAGGGAATGACTGAACAAATTACCATATATGATGGTTATCGCATACTATTGTGCAATAAGGTAAAATGAACTGCTTGATTTCTATAAGAACTGGAAAGACTTAGATGAACTGATGCAGAGTGAAATGAACAAAACCAAGAGAACATTATACATAGTAAATGAAATATTGTGGGATAATCAAATGTAAATGAATTTTCTACTAAAAGCAATGCAATGATCCAGGCCCATTCTGAGGGATTTATGAGACAGAATGCTATCCACATCAAGAGGAAGAACTATGGGAGTAGAAGCCAGAAGAAAACATGTTTTATCACTTCTTATATGGGTATATCATCTGAGGTTTTTGTTTTAAAAGATTACTCTCTTACAAAGATGAATAATATGGAAATAGAAAAAAAAAGATTCAAATACAACTAAAAAAAAAAAAGAAACTAGGCTTGGTAAACCTGAAAAAGCAGAGGGGGAATATGGTGTTATGGATTAGACGAATTCTACATGTCTACAGAGGACAGAATTAGAGGCAAAGAATGGAAGTTGTAGAAAGACACAGATTTATAATTAATATAAAAATACCTCTTCTATCAATCATTATTGTTTACAGATTCTTTGTGGCCCCATTTGGGCTCTTCTTGGCAAAGATACTGGAGTGGTTTGTCATTTCCTTCTCTTGACCAGTGTCTGAGGCCAGATTTGAACTGAGGAAGATGAGATATCCTGGATCCTTCTAGTGATCAGTTAGCTAAAAAGAGAATAAACTACTTCAGAGAATAACAGGTTGATCTTCAGTGGAGGTCTTAAGGCCAAAATTGGATAGTCCCTCATTGAGGGGTTCTGTAGGAGGAGGTCCCATATCAGGAACAACTTGATCTCAATGACTTCTGAGTTCTTGAATTCTAAGATGAGTGATTATGTGGAAGGGGAAATCCTAGGACACTCTCAAATGAGTTCTTCTCCTCAACCACTAAAACTAACTATTCATTTAAAGTAGAAACTTATAATGTTGAGAGAAGCCTTAGAGACCTATAAGTGCTCCCGTGTTGTAGATAAGTAAATTTTTTAAATAATATTTTATTTGATCATTTCCAAGCATTATTCATTAAAGACAAAGATCATTTTCTTTTCCTCCCTCCCACCCCCCATAGCCGACGTGTGATTCCACTGGGTATCACATGTGTTCTTGATTCGAACCCATTGCCATGTTGTTAGTATTTGCATTAGAGTGTTCATTTAGAGTCTCTCCTCAGACATGTCCCCTCATCCGCTGTATAGATAAGTAAATTTAAACTAGTTACTGGAATAGTAGAGATTATTAACATACTGGAATACCAAGTTCTGTGCTCTTTTCATCATATGACAATGACTAATTTAATTATTATATCTTGTTTATCTGTAGCAAACACAGCCTTCAAACTGTACAGACTCTCTGATGGCTATTTCTATATGCCAAATCACTGAACTATATACCCTAGCAAGACACAATATCCTTTAACCCTCAAAATCTGATTGCTATTTTTAAATGCCTATGAGACTTTTTCCTTTTCTAAAAAGAGAAGATAATGGAACTTTTCCCCTTTCAAGTTAGTTTAATAAGAAACAATGTGATATAATAGAGGGCCAGCCTTTACTTTAAAAAGACTTAGAGCTCAAGTCCTACCTCTGGCAGCATCAAATTTTAAGTTTTTGAGGGAAAGGGTTATATTTTGCCTCTTTGCGTAATCCTAGCATTTTTATACGGTGCTTAGCAAATAGTATGTACTTGGTAAATGCTTATTGATTGATTGACAAATTATTGGTTATATGACTATGGGCAAGTTACTTAGCTGGTCACTATCTTCTCTAAGGCTCTAAAATAAGTATAACTTTATAAGGCTATAAAATAACAAATAGTTTTTGGTGTGTGTTAGTGGAGAGAATTTCCATACCAAGAATTTCCAGTGCTGGTGGAATCACAGATATGTTCCTACCCATTCTTCTCCCTTGTTCCTCCCCCCAAAACATTTAATGGATATGGAACATTTTTGTCACTTGCTAATTATACCTTCACTTTAGATAAGTATGGTATCATAAGATAGATTGCCAAAGTTGACACAGATGCAGGAAATACCTCTTGAGACCAATGGTAATTATTCCTCTGAAAGATCTTGGGTTCCATTCAACTTCCCAAGAAAGACTTAAAAATCTGATATCAATTGTAGGACATCAAGAGCATTAAGCTATAAAATGAATGGAAGGAAAAGACATGATACTGAAAATGTCATGTCAAAGTAAATAGTGAGTCTCTTCGTGGCTGAGATAACTTTACATCAGCTTGGATGCCAACACATGGAAACCATTAATGGGAATATTTTCTGTGAAGAACAGGAACATGACTATGGCTTCTATTGAAATGCACTCAACTAAATGAACTTCTTGGAGAAAGGGAAAAAATAATATTTGTTAAAAAAAATAAAATAAAGAACTTTTGGCCTTTGTACAACACTGTATAACATTGTGCTTCTTAAGATTCCAATCACTTGAGAACTGTCAAAGTAGTATTTGGGGGATCAAAGTATCTTAAATTCTAGGACTCTATCTTTGTCTGTTCATCTGATTGGAGACTTTCACTCACATGTACTGACATTTGTTTGTTTTCAAAATGGAGAAAGAGATTTTAGAACTGGAAAGGAGTCACACAGATAAATGCCTTTTGGGAGTTTATTTGTTTGTTTAAGAGGAGTTGGATTTGGAGAAAAATGTTTCAGACTTCTAATAGACAGCAGAATGACTTTTGATTTAACAATTTTTTGCTCTAAAAAGCCTGACTTAAAATTCATTTTGGGATAAAAAAAACCACAGTATTTCCCTGGAGGATCTTCAAGGTGTGGGATGAATTAGTAGTGACCACAATGGCTCTGGTGATAAGAATTTCCCAGTGAAAGGATGAATATGCTGCCTGGTTCTGAAGTTAACATAACAAATAGGGAAAGTTGACTGGCTTTTGCCAAGTTTAAAAATTGGGGGTTCAAACAAGAACTGCACCTTTTTTGTGTCTGAGTTCATTTACTCTTGGCAAAACTAGACTTCCTGTTGGGGGGCGGGGAACCTTAAAAACATATATTTTTTTTAAAGCTTCAAAAGACTTTGGAACATCAAATAGCTCTTAGAAAATAACATTTTTTATGATTTAAGTGTAAATGAGTCAGAAACATATGGATTACATTTCCCTTAAAATCCACATGTTCAAATATTAAGGGGGAAAGGCTTTTGGCAAGCATATTTGGGGTTTTGCAAAACCCCAAATGTCCCAAAACACAATTTGAGACTAGAGAGAACCCCAGCAGCTCCCAGAG